>NW_017731814.1:1029043-1088627 GCF_001890085.2 Hipposideros armiger | reverse complement strand
GAATGACAGGGTGCCAGATAATCAAATTTTAATCATGAGTAAACACAAAAGCTATACCAATCTGACTCTCTCATAAAAAATAAAGGAGTCATAGCCCCTTAACTTGGGTTTTTAATCTCATTTTCTATACCCTTGGCTCTTCCACCGATAAAGACGTATTAGGAATCCTGCAACAGACATATTTCCCACCCAACCTCCTTCATTCATATCTCTTTCTTCCATAAAGAGACTCCTTCTGGAATCAGCATCAAATGGGCTCTTTGGTGCTGAAAATAAAGGACCACGAGTCCCAGTGCTTAGCATGATTTCTCAGGCTCTCAGTCTCATGTACATATTATGACAGAGGCTCCCAGGAGTATCTTCCTGGGCAGGTCACATTGTACTCCCCATTGTAGCTGAGACTTCAGAAATGACAGAAAATGAGAAAATCATTCAAATATTCATGAGAGGGAGTTTCATGCATATACTCCATAAGAATGTAGTGGAAAGAACTTTTAAAACAGAGTCTGGCAGACTGAACAAAAATACCTCTCCATTTTCTCATCTTGCCTTCCTTTTGTTCTGTAGGAGTCCAGGTGAAGAAGGCTGCAAGAAAAGAGTGCATTGTTGCCTGCATTAGGTCAGGGATATTTCAGAACCCACATGTTGGCTGTGTTGCAGCAAGCAATCCAGGGGAGGCCAAACTTTCTGATATGAAAAGCCTTTCAACAATTTTCCTCCACCCAGAGTGGCGAAATGAGGGCCTTCTCTAAGAAAATGGAGGCTTGACCATCTCTATCTCTAACGCCAGATTGAGAAAAATCACCAACAGCCTCTTATTCCAAAGGAATCATTCTTAGGTGTTCTGGCTCTTTCCAGACCACCCAAACTGTAAGGGCTTCACCTTCCCTGTGCAGTATTCTCTCCTAGGCTCCTGAACATAGATTTTCTGTGCTTTTGGAGGGGTCGCCTCACTTTCCCACAACACAACATGTTCATTCTTGCCTCTCGAAAGATAATAGGGTTCAGTGAGAAGACTATGATCTCTGGAGTCAAGGAGATTTGAGTTTGTATCTAAGGTGATCATTTACTGTGTGACTTTGGGTAAATATTGCAACCTCTCTGAACCCATGTTTTCATGTCTTTAAAACAAGGAAAATACTACATCTTCTTCGGTTGCTGTGAATGCTAAATGAGGCATCGTATACATGCAAATCACCTAGTGTCATGTCTAGCACATGGTCACATCCTTGTCTGACTTGTACCCAGTATGCCCTCCCCACTCCCCATTCATCCTTCAAGATCAAGATCTAGACCCAATTTCTATAAAATCCTGACTGATCTGCTGGACTTTGGTTTCCTCCTCCTTTGAATACCTGCAGCCAGCATGGTTTGTATCAACAACGTGACCACTTAATGACCTCCTGTCTTGGCTGTTGTATGAATTGTTTCTTCGAGAAAAGGAGCATCTTATTTTTCTATGCCATAGTGTGTCGAGCACAGATTTTGGAACACAAGCTTCTTGATGAAAATGGGACACAAACCATGTCAGCTTTCTCTAGCGTTGTCTGGGTTTATTTTGATTCAGACGAAATGAGTACCGTTTTGAAATTATGAAAATAATATCAACCTCTGAATCCCAGAGACTGCTGCCTCAGGCAATTAAGGCAAAAAGGAATCCTTGGTTTGTTATGGCATTTCACATACATTTCTTAATTTAATCAACACAACATTCTTGTCTTACCTGTATTAATGATAAGGACACAGAGGTATGAGGCCGCAATTTACAACCGATAGAGGTGGAGGGAGGGCTTGTTGTAGAAGGAGACCCAAAGCTGGCATCTCTGACCTCAGCCCACAAGCCCATGCGTCTTCCCTTATGCAACCTTGCCCCTCTTTCAATTTCTCAACTTTTTTTTAGGTAGGCATTGCCACTGTTTTCTTCCTATGTCCAAAACCCCGTACTCCAAACATCCAATTTGTCAGCCTCAAAGATAAGAGACATTTGATTGTGCCCATTGCTTTACAGTTTTTTTTTCTTTTCTTGGCTTTCTTATTAGAAACTAGCACCAAGAACAAATAACAATGAAAAACCACACACACACACACACACACACACACACAAATAAACACAGCAAAATCACCCTTGTTTTCGTATACTGGAGTCCATTTGGATCATATTTTGGGGGCTTCCAGTTCCTGAGAACTCTCCAGATAGTCATTTCTCACTCTCTCCAGCAAAAAAAAAGGAAACTGGCAGAATAACATTTTCCTGTTTCAAAAGCTCAGAGTCACTGGTTTTCTATTTGCCTTCTCATTCTGTTAGACATGTCTCTAGACACTGATGGGAGAAGGACAGTCAGTGATTGGGAGAGACAGGGACGAAAAGAAGCGGGTGGGGTACAAAACTGTGGCTTGAAGAAATAATGCGAGCCTATGCCTATTTTAAAAGAGACAGCCATAAATAATGTGCTAAAGTGTGTGGAGACAACAGAGCTGACAGGGTCAGATTTTTTTTTTCTTTTCTGTGTCTCCTTACTCTGCAGGTGTGACGCTCTGCTACCGAGAAACAAATATTTTCCAAATGGTAGGGAATAAATTGAAGGGGTATCAGATACTACCAAGTAACACACACACACACACACACACACACACACACACACACACACACACACTCACCTCAGTAATTTTAAAAACTAAGCATTTATTAATTCTCATGTATTTCCATGTTAGCTGGATGGGCCTGCTGATTTGCTCCAGGCTTTGCTCATCTCAGCTGGGCTTGCTCATGCATCTTTGATCACCTGGGGGATAAGCTATGGACTAGGATGGCCTCTCACGTGCTTGGCTGTCAGATGGGGTAATGGGAGTGACTGGGCCACATGTTTCTAATCATCCAGCAATCCAGTGAGGCTTTTTATCATGGTGTAGGCAGGAATCCCAAGGGAAAACAGAAGTGGGCAAAGCCTCTTAAAGTCTAGGCTTCGAAATGGCCCAATGTCACTTTCGTGTATTCTATTGGCCAAAGCAAATAAAAAGCAAAAAACCAGCCCAGGTTCAAAGGGTGGGGAAACAGTCTCTGCCTACTGATTGAAAGAGCTACGAAGTCCCAGTGCAGAGGCCACGACTTCATGGAAGGATGCAGCATTGCAGGCAGTATTGCAAGTGACCTGCCACAGGCTGCCTTTCAGTCACAATTATTTATATCCCTCCCACAATCTGTCAAATCTCAGCCTCTCTCAGGACCTCCCCGAATCTCATCTGATCATGGGATCACACTGGAAGTCCAGGATGTTGTGATTCACATCAGGCCTGAATGCAGCTTCTCGTAGTCCAGACACCAGGAAATAAAAAGACAAGTTATCTGTCCCACAAACACCCAAGAAACAATAATGACTAAGAATAGGATGATTACTACAAACACCACCATTTAAAAAGGGAAATGAAAAAAGGCAAACAGCCCAGCATCAGTCCACAGCAATTTTGAAACCCTGCAGAACAAGTGATTCTAAGTCCTCTCACCCTCGAGGTGGGGGGAATTGCAGTTCTGCCTAGAAGTGGCCCCCAGTCCATTGGTCTCCATGGCTCTTGGTTTTGCCATCAGGGGGGGCCCTTCCATTTCTGTAGCTTTTCTCATGAACTTAACTTTCTTATCCTCCTTATGAGCTACCAGAAAAAGACTATGGTATACAGCAGGTCCTCAAATAGTGTCATGTTGTTCAATGTCATTTACCTATAATGTGGAATGAGATGCCATAAGAACGCAACTCTTGTTTATGTCAATGGGTCTATGGTAAAATGGTCTCATTATATGGGTTTTTTTTTTCACGTAAAGTCACAGAGCTTATCAGCAACCTTAAGTAAGGACTTGATCTACTGATTGCAAGAATTGACTCCCTGTGTCTATACCATTGAAAAGTAGAGTCAATTTTCCTATTTCTTGGGTCTTATGATTTGCTTTGGACAATATACAATGCAGCCAAAGTGATGGGTATGCCAATATGTGCCTAAGCTCCTGGAGGCTTCTTCTGCACACCTGTGAAAACCTGTGAATAAGCCCAGGCTAGCCTGCTCGAGGTGAGACCATATAGAGAAAAGCTGTGTCACATGAGGCCATCCTAGACCAGCCAGAGGCCAGCTGACCTGCTAGATGACTGCAGACATGTGACTAAGTCAAGCCCAAATTAGCCTAACTTGACGCTGACTAGAGGAACCCCCATCAGAACTGTAGCTTCATAAGCTAAAATAAATGTTTGTCATTATGTACGTAGGAGTTTTGTGGTTCTAATCGTGGCAATAGATGCAGTAAGAGCTTTCTTGAGCCATAAGTACTGGCCTTCAAGCTCAGCTCGTTTCTTGGTCTGGGCAACCGATGCCTGCCCATGACTGGTACACACTAAACCTTATGGTGTCATCTTCTTTATTCCATCTTTTTCCATTTCTTCTGTTTAAGATGTGTATTGTACTTACAGACATTACTTCAGTTTTTTCTCATGACAACCTTGTGAGGTATACTGAGCCAGTATCCATTTTACTGATGCAAACATACTTGCTCAGAGAGGTTAAGTGACTGCCAAGGTCACACAGGAGCCTAATACAGTGTTTATTCTTCTACATGAATGACCTTCAAATTTTTCAGACATTATATCATTTTATCTTTCTCTTCCCTTGCCTCCCATCTTTGATACTTTAGTTAAACTTGGTTTGGATGACTGATTCCCCATCTGCGAATCAGAACACCTAAATTCTGACCATCTTGGTCCTTCTACCAGTTGCTTCTTATGCAAACTAAGTGTGACTTAGAAATCGGTCACTGACCCTAACTACTATTTAATGATATTGTAAGATTGAGCAGGAAACAAAAATAAAAGCCTCCCCTTGACTGTGATTTCAGAGAGCAGAAGTAAAGCCATAGACACAAGTTACAAAAAGAAATATTTCGGGTTAATAAGATAGAGCTTCGTAACATGTCATTGTGAGGGTTTTAACATTTGGTGGGAAGGTAACCAGGTGACCTCTGAGGACCCTGTCAGCCCAAAGAATTGATGACTCTGATACACCAAATTTTTTAAAATGAAAAAGGTTACATATCTGTCACTATATCAGGACAGCCTAGCTACTGCCTAAAAGGGAGATTCAGTCAATCATCGTTGAAACGCTTTCCTGAGCTTTTACCCCCTCGTTGAAATTTCCTCCTCTCTGTCTTTTGAAATGCTACTCTTGTTCTCCTGATACTTGTTTAACCATGTCTTCTCATCCTCGATTGGCGGCCTTATCTCCTGTAGACAAAGTACCCTAAATATAGGTACTTTCCCAGGACAATGTATGTAGCCTCCTCTTTTTCAAGCTCAATGTTGTTGTTTTTTCTACATTATCTGCTGCTGCAGCTTTACTGCATGCTGCTGATTCTCAGATCTTCATTTGTGGTCCTGTGGTAGTCTTCATTGCCATTGACAACTACTTCCAGCTGCCCTTTCCCCCAGGAGAGATGCACTTCCGGCTCCCTTCAGTGGGGAGCAGACCCTGACTAGTTCTTTGCACAAGTGCCAGATATCACTTCCTGGTCAAACGTTTAATTGCTAAGGCAAGACCCTCCACACTTCTCTTTTCCGCTGGTTCAGTAGCTCACAACTTTAAAATGGTGGCTGCTCTGTCAGCTTGGGTCCATGAGTGACTTCTATGAGCAAAGGACCCCATCTACAGTGGATGGGCAAGTGAAGAAGAAATTAATCTTTGCTGTTTCAAGTCACCGAAATTGTCTTTTTTTTTTTATACCACATCATGTCCTAGTTAATTCTGACTGACAAAGCTCTGACTTCTGCCTCTTGAATTCCAAATCTCCATTACACCACACCTAAATTTCCATTCGGATGTCAAATGTGCATCACTAACACCAAATTCCAAGCCAACATCATCAGCCAAAAAGTCAATAATCTTTTTCCAAGTTCTGTTTCTTAACTTTCTCTCCATGGTACTATGATGTTTTTCACATTCACCTGACCAACCAAAAGGCAAAACAATCTTCTCATAGCCAGTCACGTACCATGCTTTTCTCATCTCCTTAAACATCTTTCATACCCAGGCTCTTCTCTTCCTGACAAGAGTCTCTGCTCTAGTTTAGGCCCTCGCAACCTCTAGGTGGACAATTGCATCTATCTCCTAACAGCTCATTCTCTAAAACAACAAAGTGAAATTTCTAAAAAGCATATTGATAATGTAATTATTCTGCTTAAAAATTTCTTAATGGTTCCCCCGGGCCTTCAAGATAAGGTTCAGATTGTCTAACATACACTAAAACGTCCTCCACAGTTTCAGGGGCACTCAAGGGGGAAGAAAGGGAAACCCAGGTAGAAAGATCAGCGTGTGCAAAGACCAGAAACAAGAACCAGCGATGCTTTATAAGGGAGCTGTATGCGAATGGTATGACTTCAGCAGGGGTCCAATGGCGTTTGAAGAAAGAGATAGAACTGGAGTGGTCCTCTTTGTTCATTCTGTATTCTCTGCCTAAATCATACTTTCTTTTTCCCCTACATTCTTAGAGCAAACACCCGCTGATTTTTAAAAATATTTACCTTGTCACCACCACTGTGAAGACTTCCCTGCTTACAACAGCCTTTTATTAAGCTTATTTTTTTTCAGTGTTCTCTTACTAAACTGGGAGCCTCCTGAGGGTAGAAACAATCCATGTCCCCTTTGATTTCATATCTTGGCAGCCAACACAATAGCTGCCACATATCAGGTACAATGAATAAATGACTGAACGGATTCTACTCTTTAGCATCTATTGAATGCTCCATTCACTATTCATTATAAATCGCTTTAAGTCCCTGCTTTATGGATGGATAAAAGAGGGGGACAATTTTTGCTTTCCACTCTCCCACCCCCATATTATCAACCCTTCCCCCCAGTGCCAATCTCTGCCCATCATCCTGTTAGCAGCCAGCTGCTTGGCGCCAACACTGCCAGCTCAGCAGCTCTCCCCGTGCCTCCCTGGGGGAAACCATTCACCTTATCACCAAAGAGAGAGGAAATGTCCATCTGTTATAGCTCAGAGCTAGAAGCCTCATCATTGCATCCGCACACACGCTGCATATCAGATTTTCTTGTTTTTAGGGAGCACTTAGGGAGATTTCGCTCTCCTTTTATTGTTGTTTTCTTCCCAGCAAGTGACCGTATTTCATCTCCACTGAGACACAACGAAAGAAATTTCCAAGCAAATTTGTTGCCTATTGATTCCAGGGTAGGTGCTTAGAGCCACAAATATCTTCCTGGAAGTCTGTAGAGGAGCCCAGCTCTGTAAAGATTTTAACACCAGCATACAGTAAATACACAACTCTTGTGCCAGGTCAGTACTCCAAATGGAGGTGTTAATGGCATCAGAGGGCCTCCCAGAATAAGCAGTGCTCTGGAACAAAAGGTAGTGGCCTTGAAAATTGACTGGAGGGTTTCCAAAGATATCAGCAAGGGCAAGGTTGAAATTACATGGTAATTCCTCAAACATATACCTGTGGGACTTCTAAGTGTCTTAGGAAACTATTTAGCTGAGCAAACACATGTGGACTTACAGTCAAACTCCTCTTGATGACGTGTGTGATCACCACTGGGCTTGTTTCTGCATTTATAATGTAGAAAACAAAATCCTTCTTGCCCCAGACTATTTTTGCTCTTCTCAGGAAGAAAAAAAAAGATGATTGAATTTCATGAAATTATTTGTACAATAAGAAATAAACAATGGGTTCATTCAGTGGCCATGTAACTGTTGAGCACCCAGTGTATGTGAGCAGTAAAGAATAAAGAAAACAAGGCTGACCCCTGCCCTCGTGACATAAGTCTGGTAGGGGAGATAGCTATTACACAAATCACACAAAATACATATTTAATTATTAATTAATTAAGTGCTCTGAAGGAAGAGTATAGATTAGTTCATTGAATCCTAATTAGATTAAAGTTTTAAATTTACATGGAAATGGCTTCAGCACATTCAGACGCCATGCAAGGGGGCTTAATAAGTCTGTTGTTTGTTTAGAGGTTTCTATTCTTACCACAAAAAGAACTGTTCTGAGCCCCCTTATTTCCTGTCCTTTAAAACTACAATCTCCCTAATGGTAATATGTGTCCCTGAAGCCCTCACTATTTTAGATTTCCTCGGGGAGGAAAAGGGTATAATCGCACAAACACTCCAGGAATAACTAGAGAAAGGACATAGAGTGTTTTGTATATATTTATATATTTTCTGCTAATACTAGCCAAGATAATTAAATTCTACTCCCTGTTTACACCCACCCAAAGTAAGCACTTAAAGGGCAAACGGCTAATATCCATACATTGTGTGATTAATCTAATTCTAGTTTCTTAGTGTAGCCACCTTCATTTGATATTCCATCCATAAATAATGCACAATGCACCGCTCTGACAGTGATATGAAATTAGAGGTGAAAAACATGTGACTCCTAAGGGGAAGAACAAAGGAAGTTGCAACTCAATTTATTTTTTTTTAATAGTTGTTATTTGGGTAAATTTGCAGCAGTCAATAAAGCATTCCTGTAGGGCTCCTTCATCCCTGGGTGGCCTTTAATTTCATTTGCATATTGAAAATTCAGCACTTTCTCTAATCAAACTTGCAAAAAAAAAACAAGCTGCCTTTTTGTAGCAAGGATGTTGTTGTAGATACTAGTAGCAGAATAAAATAAAGTATTGCAAAAAATATGTGAACATTGTGAGTACATCTTTACGAATGTCCATCTACCCAAGGCCCAGTGCCTCAGCTTTTCAGAGCTTAGAAATCAGAGGTAGGGGTGCTAAGCAGAACTCAGAAGATCTGAGCTCTCCATTCACCTTGCTACTAACTAGCCAGTGATCTTGGACATGTCTTGAATGTTTTTTATGCCTCGCTTTCCTTATCTTTAAAATGAGGGAACACCATTCTCTTTATGACTTTGTCTCTTTCCTCATACTCTTTTCTCTAGTAACCATACCTTTCTACCATTCTTCATGGCATAGAGTCTTTCTCTTGTTAGAACCCAGATGAAAACTCACCTGATGCTCAGTGTCCAGTGGGATGCTGATTGTTCCCTATGCACATGGCTAACTTGTTTTAGGAAGCTTGTGACAATCTCCTTTCAGCATCAAGGTGAAGACGGTTTTTCCTTCTTATGGGAAGCAAATGGTATGAACCAATTGTCCCTTGGTTATTTCGAGAACACTTCCAAACGGCCACGTTTCTGTGCTGAAGGAGAGAACAATTCATGACTGACAAATTGCTCTCTACAGGGTCTTGGTGTGAAATCCTATTTGTGTGTGTGTGTTACTCTCCATTTGTTTCTGTACTCAAACTGGGAAATCTTTATCTTGTATGACCCTAGTAAGGCAAAAATTAATTGTGATTGAATACGACCACAGGCACTCAATTGTGCCCCAGGAGTCACAACACCTTCCCGTAGCCCTTGTGGCAGCAGTCACCCAATTGTCCTTGCTGACACTTGGCAGTGGGCTTTAGGGAGACACATGCATCCAGGTATCCAGAATTGTTCACACTATTGAAGAGCGCCGTCACCAACACAGACAATACCTGTGTATTTATTGCCCCAGTCTTTGGTGGGCAGGAGGATAAGAACGAAACCATTTGAATGCTCTTTGTCTTTTTGCAATCAAAAGATTAAGAAAAAAGATTATATCCTAGAGAGAAAACATGTCCCTAATTTTGCACCACCTACAACGCTTAAACATTAAAATTATCTTTTTTTCCTACTATCCTTAAAATTCTGAAAAGCAGAAACTTGTCTTACTTTTCTGTGACTTAAAACCTTTCATCATATCTGGTGCATAATATGTGTACAGTAAACATTGGTGGAATTAGTAGTCAGGCAGTGTAGTACCGTGGCAAGAGCAACTGACCAGTTCTGTGGTCCTGGGTAACAATTCTATACTGGAATTCCACTGTCTGCTTCATAAAATAAGGAAATTGGAATAGACAGTGTTTAAGATCTTGTAGAGTTCTAATGTTCTCAATCTTTTTTATGGTTTTTTTAATCCAGAGGCTGAAATACTGAGCAATTCCCAAGAAAGGGAAGCCTAGGGCTGAAACCCGTTAGTCTGCATTTAGTGGAGCACTCTGAATTTATGATTGCCCCGAGGGAGATTTTTTTAGAGTGTTTCTTTATTCCATTCTTAGTGGATCATCTTTGCCTCATACTTGATGCAGAGGATGGACAATGACTCTTGCAAGGTCTGGACCAAGGGAATAGAAATTGAGACTTAACTTTATGCATCTGCTCCAGGAGGTAAATCTGAGAAGATGCAAAGATCCAGATGACACAATCAGATCACATCATCCAGATAGTGATTCTGTGTATGCCCTCCTTTTTTTCTCACTGCTCCAAAGGCACCCTGATCAGTAGGTTAGATTGCTGGATTCTGGGATGAAGTCACCTGTATAATATGAGTTCATTGGCCAGGGCTGCAGAGATGTTTTACCCTGTCTCAGGAAATTTTCTCCCGAGAGCTACTTCAAAGGAAACATCTCAGATGACCTAAACTCTTAAGGAAAACTTTATGCCCTTAAGTACATTCAGGGCATTACACTAAACTTCTTAAGAGAAAAATGAGATAAGGATCACTGGTCAAGAACAGAGGTCACTCCAGGGTGCATGGAGCACCTCACTCTTTGCATGTGCTGTTGGACATCAGGTACAGGAACATACCCCAGAAAGATGAGAAACCATAATTAGATACAGATAACACTTAGGTACCACTTTATAAAATTTATTCCTCCCGGATTCTATAAAAGCTGCAGTATTTGGTTCAGAAGTCCTCTAATTAATGGAGCACTCTCTTCTCCTGAGGGGAAGCAAACTTATTTATGTCTCAAGCTCACTTCTGGTCTTTACTCCAAACCAGCTCTAACTTTATTAATCTCTAGATTATTTTTTAAAAACAATAAGAATGTCCAGATAATATGATCTGACATATTTAATTAAATATTTACAGAGGTCCCAATTTCAAATGACTTTAGAGGTCAAGAAGATAAAATATGTGAGTGAAGCAGCCAGGCAAAAACAATAGAGAATAGGGAAGGCTGGGACAACCTGCAGAGCACAGACACTGCCTAACAAATACTGTTCTGGCCCAGCACATTTATAGCTGTATTTGCACCAATGTTTAGCCCGTGGTTTAAGGCAACTGCTGAGTGTACCTTGCAACACATATTCATTAATTCAACACCTATATATTCAGGGTTATACATCAAGTACTGGGATAGACAGCAAACATAGAGTAATAAATGATATAGATCTGAAGTTGAAGTTATTTGTGCTTATTTACTAGTTAGTTTTCATTAAAAGCAGTGTAGTGATTTTTTTTTAAATTTAATGCAAAGAGAACAATGTAATAGAATGTGTAAGGTATTAAAAAGGGCACTTGCTGTTTGAACATGGTAACATAAATCAGTATTCTCTCCTTTTCTTCCTGGAAATTATCCCAAAACAATAAGAATGGGAAATGAAAGCACAAATACCATTTTGGATAAAACAAGGTGACTGCTAAAATCTGAAACTACAAAATAGGTAGACGTGCTGTCCAAAGCAGAGGGAATTAGGCTCGGTGCGAAAGGACACTGGAAGAGAATGAAGTGGCTTCAGATCTCAGAGCCTCAGCTCATGCTCCATAAAAGTGAAGAGTGAAATTTGAGGTGCAGCCTAACTCCCTATAGGCAGCGGTGGGACCGCCGCTCCTAGCTGGCAACATCACCACCGTCTGGTCCTAAGGAGGCAGCAAGGTTGTGTAAGGAACTATATGGACCCATCAACTGCTTAGTAGTTTGGCAGAAGAGCAGACTCTGAAGTGTGGAAACCCACACACCTTTTGTTTATCTTCTGGCTGGGGAGAAATCAAGGATAAAGAACTCACATATATGGCCCGAGTCATTAAAACAATGCATATACTATCCTGGGACATGGCCCTGACTTCTCCCAACATAAAAGAAGGGGGAAAAAAGTCTCCCTCCAAGATGAATAATCCAAAATGAGATGCTGTAGGATCTGGAAATTATAGTAAAATATTTTGCCCAAATAAAAAAGGAAACAAAACAAACTTAAAGCAGTTGTCTCTGGGAAACAAGACTATACACACAAAAAATAGTATGAGAACTCAAGACAACAGGAGGAGTTGAAACACGATTCAGCACAACACAGTAAAAAAAAAATATGGTGGGGAAAATGATCACAGCAAGGAAAGTGAACCTGGAAAAACAAATAAATTTAAATGCTGATTTTACAATAATATAAAATATTTAAGCTGTTGGATAATCTAAACAAGAAAAAGGGAGAAACACAAATACACAAAATGAGCAGTAGCATTAAGATAGAGGAAATTAAAAGAGATTACTGAGCTCAATTTTATACAAATAAACTTGAAAACATAGATGAAATGGAAAATAAACTAGAAAATATACTAGAAATATTAAATAGACCAGTTATCATACCTATGATAGGAAAAATATTAGCATTTCCCTCTCCCACACACCAAAGGCATAAAATCCAGTTTCAGAAGTTCTACTAAAACTTTAAAGAACAGAATTAAACTTATTGAAACCACTCCAGAGCATGGACAGAATGGTGGGGGTGGCAGCAGGCAAGCTTGCAAACACTAAGGATAATCTTTTCATGAAACTTCACATCAAAACCTGGTAAGAATTGCACACTCACAAAAAAAAACAAAACTATAAGTAAATCCCATGTAGCAATACTAATGGAAAGATCCTAAATAAATTAGGAGTGGAAACGACTCTAATAAAATGAGGTTGACTCCAGGAAGATAAAGATGGTCGTTAGGAAATATATTTCATCATTTCTATGGAAGAAAAGTGGACAACAGAAAGCCTTTTCCATAGGTACTGAAAAAAGGCACTCTACATCTTAGATTTACTTTTATGAAAGGAAAAAATAAAAGGAAACATTTATAAAATAGAAATAGGTGGAACTTCTTTAATGTGATAAAATGCATCTCAACTGCAGAGCCAGCATGATGCTTGAAAGGAAACACTGGGCACATTATCAGTCAGAAAGCATTAGAGTCAGGAATAGAACCAAAATGCCCTACATCATCACTGCTCTTCACCATCATCTGGAAATACTAGCAAATGTCATCATACAAGAGGCAGAAATTACAGGCATACAATTTAGAAAGGAATTTGCAAATTATCACTATATGCATGTGAATAACTAAAACCTATTACAAACAGGGGAATTCAGTCCGATGAAAGGGGAAAAAATCAATAGCTTTCTTATGTAAAAACAACAGTTAATCAAAGCTGCACTAGAAGAAAAGACACCACTTACAATTGATTTTAAAAATACAAAGTCCCTAGTAGTAAATCGAATAAGAAGTATGTGTGGGTATGTATGCATGTGCTTGTGTGTGTGTAAGATATGCTACTGAGCACATGCAACAGCTTACACGAATTGATAGGCATACCAAGAGTTGGGATAAAAGAACTCAGGAACATAAAACCATCAATTATTCCTGAGCTCAATTTATAGATTTGGCATGATCCTAATAAAAAATGTCAGTAAGATTTGTTTGTGGAAGCAGACAAGCTAATTCTGAGGTTCAAATGGAAAAATAAATAAGAAAAAAAGGAAAAAAATAAAAAATACAAAGGAGAGAGAAAGACTAGCATTACCGGATATTAAAATACATTACCAGGTTGCAATAATTTAAGGTTTGGTTCTGGTATATGAATAAACTGGCAGTCAATGGGACAGAATTGGAAATCTAGAAATAGCCCTGAAGATTTATGCAACTTTAGTATATGATAAATTTCCATTTCATATCAGTGGGAAAAGATGGATTATTCAATTAATTTTGTTGGGAAACTGGGTCACTATCTGGAAAAAATTTAAGTTGAGTTCATACTTCAAGTATCATACCAAGACAAATTTTTAAAAACATCAAAGATTTAAGGGTAAAAAATAAAACCATAAAAGTACTAGAAGAAACCAAAAAAAAAATTATTTTATAATCTCAGAGTGCTGAAGGCCTTTCTAACCATGTCACAAATCTCAAGAGCTAAAAGGAAAGATTGATACAATAAACTATAGTAAATTAGAAAAAAAGTACATTTATGATAAAAGCACCACGTGTTATCAAAAGTTTGATGACAAACTTTGAAAAAATACTTTCAAATCTTGCTATAGACAGAAGCCAATTTATCTATTATATAATGAATTTATGTAAGTCAGTAACAAAAAGACCAACATCCCAAAAGAAAAACTGGATAAAAAACATGAAAATACAGTTCACAAGAAAAAAAAATACAATCAGCTATTGAGGTGCTCACTCCATTCATGCAAAACAACAGATACCATTTTTCACCTACTACATTGTCAAAGATAGAAAAGTTTCAGAACCTACTGTCCTGATAAAAGTATGGGGAAACAGACTCTGATGCTTTTGGGGAGGGTCTAAATTGGAGCTACATCTCTGAAGGGCATTGAGCCAGTATTGAACATACTTTTGTACTCCACAGTTTCACTGCTGGAAAATATACTTGCCCATGATGAGTAAAATGGTAACTACACAAGATCATTCTTGTGATCAAACTGATGATTGTTTGCAATAGTGAATGAGTGGTTACATCCTAGATGTCTATCAGTAGGAAACTGGTTAAATACAACGATATATCCATACAATGGACTACCATATAGCCATAAACAAAAAGAAGTTCTTTATGAACTAATACAGAGAAATCTCTAAAATTTATTAAGTGAAAGAGTGAAGTGAAGGATAGTGTATACAGCATGTTATCATTTGTGTAGTAAAAGGCTAACACACACACACACACACACACACACACACACTTGAGTGCGTGTAGAATCTCCAGAAATATTCACAAGAAAGTGACGACAATTGACTGGGACAGAGCTGAGCAGCTAGGATCAAAGTGAATGTTGACTGTATGCCGTTTTTTATCCTTTAGGTGCTAATCCATGTGGAATGTATTACATATATAAAAATAAAATCCAAAATATTAATTAAAACAAAGTTCAAAATCAAAAGAAGAAATTTTCTATAAAGCTAAATTAATTCAATCTTCATTTTATTTCAAAAGATCTTACTTTTATAATGGTGATGATACTGGTTTTGTTTCTTATTTAATGTCTTTAATTATCAAAATAAAAATACAACCCTTTAAAAATATATTATATCTTGATATATGGGCCTGACGCACCTAGCCATGATCTTGATATTTTATTTTATTTATTTATTTATTTATTTATTTTTGTAGAGGGCAGTGTCACTGGCCCTCATATGTGGGATCCGAACCAGGGCCCTCTGGCGTCCCAAGCCAGCTCTTAACCAACGCGCCACTCGGCCGGCCCTCGATATTTTAAAACATTGGAATAAATAAAGAAGATCAAAGAATATACATAAAAATAGGAAAATCTGAATAAGGAACAAAAGTGACTTCTTACATCTTTATAAATAGTATTGAAAAGCATCAATATATTCCTAGATGATAGAGATGGGAATATCCAATTATTGAAAAAAAAGGGCATAAAATATGAGGAAAACGCAAATACCTTAGAAGAACTATGGAGACAGCTGTTGCTGAATAGTCAAGGAATGTAAAATACTGAAAGTTAATTATATGCTTTTTATAGCAATTTGAAATGGACTCAGTGATCTGATTCCACAGTTTAAAAACACTGACATATTTTTTTCCAGCTCTGCAGGGTTGGGCTGTTAGAATTTGACTGGGGCTGTGGTGAAACTAGCTTATAACTCACTCACACTTTTCAACTTTACAGTTTGCAAATCATTTCCATTTACCTGATTCTGATGCTTCGTTCCAATCTTAAAGGTTATTCAAGGCACATATTTGTGTTGTATTTTTACAGATCAGGAATTGAAGTTTGGTTTGCTTAAGTGACTTGGTCAGGGACACATAGCTAGGAATCGCAGAGATAGAATTCAAAAATGTCCTGGCTCCTTGTCTGTATAGCTCTCAATCAGGCTCTGAAGCTTAAATATTTCCTATTTCATGGAGCCTGCAGGAAGTCTGCCCCGCAGAAGGGGGCAGCCGGCACCTAAGGAACACACATCGAATCATTCTCACATAAACCCCAGTAGATTTCTCAGACACAATCTTCCTCTAATTGCGTCTTCTATGTGAGTAGTCATTTCCTTGGTTGTGCAAGCGTGAGTGTGTAATGACGTTATCTATATGCCATCAAGGCACCTGCACATTTGCATATTGGGAAAGAACTGAATAAAACATGAGGTGTTTTATTCCAATGGGATGCAAGATCCTCAAAGGATATTTACAAATGTACTTGTCCCTCAGAATCAATCAATCCCTGAATCAACAAATGTTTCTTGATTCCCTGGTATGTCCCCCGCACTAGGAGAAATGCTGTAGGGGGAACAATGATGAGTCTCCCCCTCCCCCACAACCAACCGTGGAGAGCTTCAGTTTAGATAAGAGAAAATAATTAGATTTATGGCGGTCTCTAACCGGTGTCTACAGAGCGCACATTCACTAGGTTCCCTTCAAAAGGCTCCACTTGGATACAAAGGAGGAGCAGGAAAAGCTGAAGTTCACTTATCTACATTCTTGTAACCATTCATCGTAAGGTTATTTGAGGAGGAGCTTTGGACTTCCCTTGTATTCGATGAAATACGGAACACTGCCAGCATGGAGAGCTAGTCACGAATGTGGCTTTTGCCATGAATAAATAACCCTTAGTGCAGTTGCCGTGCTTTGGCTCCCGTCTCTCTAGAGCCCATTCTCTACCCAGCTCACACAATGTTTTAAAAAAAGTAAATTGGTTATGTCATTCTTTCGCTTGTAATTTTGAAGTGAGAACCTCTCTTATTCTTAAAACAAGATTCAGACTCTTTACCGTGGCCAGCAAGACTTCTGGGGCCCCTGTCTCCCCCTTAGACTCATCACCACCCCTCTTCTCACTCATGATGCTCGACACACTTCTGGTTTTCCTCCTAGCCCGAGCTCTTCCCCACCTCCAGGCTTTGCACTTGCTGTGCTTTCTGGAGACTTTGGCCCCAGATCTTTGCATTGTTGGCTCCTTGTCATCATTCAGGTTTCAACTCAAATGTTAATACCAAGAGAGACCCTCCTACCCAATGCATCTAGAGTAGCTGCCCCACCTTTTGTCCTACTCTCTATATAGCAACAGTGTCTTCTTTTCTTCTAGTATTATTCCTATGTGTAATTACTTTATACTTTTGTTTGCTCGTTCATTGTCTCTCTCCTCAAACTAGGATGCAAGAGCTTTATGAAAGTGGCAGCCTTGTCTGCCTTGTTTATTGCTGTTTATGCAGTTCCTAGGACAGCATGTAGGAAGTATTTAACAAATATTGAATGAGTGAATGAGAAGCCTCAGGAATTGAGTGTTTATGGCTTTCATGACCATCCACATCCTTTTATAGCCTGATGACTATTTTGAGATATTACCCAAGTCTCCCCACCTCCTGTGCCCTCTTCATCCCCACAAAGCACTCTGGGACTCTTCCTCCATTAAATCAGTGGCACCCTTTGCCCCAGGGAAGATTACGATTATTAGAGCAGTAATACAAAGAGGAAAAAAAAAACCAGCTCAAATTCTGAGCTTTTTGAGTTTCTAAATGGATTTTTAAAATTATAGCTGCTGCTTTGCAAGCGCCAGGCTCTTCTGAGTATCAGAGGTAAAGCCCTGAAGGAATCAGGGCATAAGGTGCACACCATAAGCAAGTGACTGGAAAAAGAATAGAAGAGTCATTTTATCCATTCACGGAGACAAGATAAAGATGGAAGTCTTGGGGTTGGGGGATGTAGGCAAGGATTGGGGAAGGGGGAGGGAACATGACGAGTTTTATTAGATGATAATTGACAAGGGGCCCAGTGTTCTTCCAGCTCCCACTGAGCCATGCCCTAAAAGATGAGGGATCTCAGACTAGAGGAGAGTTAGGCTTCATTATGCTGATAAAGTATGACGAGTTGGGGAAGAATTACCACATGTTCGCACGGAGCAAGAGCGCTATTTAGAAGTAGCAACATGGAGCACATAGAATTTTTTGAGCTTCCGGGAAAGGAGTGGAGATGTTTCAGTGATATCTGGTAGATATAAAGGTCCTGACACTCATGGTTAGGACACAGAGATACCTGTGAGTTCTGATGGTGAGAAGACATTGCAGGACCAAGGACAACAGCAGTAGACGCACTGGGGATCCTGGCTAATGACCAAAGACCCATTGGTATCACATGCCAGCAGAGGGTGGGGGACAGCAAGAGGTAAATCTGATGTCTCTCCCTCAATCTCACTTCATCACCCTTTGGATGCTCAAAAGCCCTTTCTCTCTTCCAAATACTAGGTGGTATCTGGGCAGAGAGGGAGATGAACTCTTAATATGGCTGAGTTTCTTCTGAAAATGTTTCATTCTGATTTTGTGAGACCATACGAAAATGTTCAGGTTGTGGTTTTTTTTGCGTTTTTTTTTTGTGGGTTCTTTTGTTTTGTTTGTTTGTGTTTTTATCAGGTGGAGATGGGACTTGATGAATAAATTAAGTTTAGTTCAAAGAAAAATATCCCATATTCACATGAGATTGTGACATGAAATTTCTACTCATTCCATATATTTGAGAAGATGTTCATAAGCTTCGAAGGTAACGTATAGTCAGAACTTAGCCACCATATAGTGTTACAAGGTACCTCACACAGCTAACTGTCTTGTATCTGACAGTGAGCTGAGGATTCTGAGGCAGGTTAACACCACCACCTGAAACCAGGGCTGCAATCTGGAATCAGACAGGCCTGGGTTCAAATCTCTATCTCTAATTTTTACAAGATGGTAATCTGAGACAAGGCATTTAAACTTTTGGTATCTCAATTACCTTGTTTATGAAAATAATACTACCTTCAAAAATTATTTTGGAATTAAATAACATAATACATATAATTGTTAAAAATATTTTCTAATTGTTAATAGGAACTCACAATGGGAATTACTATTGTCCTCAAGTGGGAATGATTTTTATTTTGACCAAATTCGATATGTTCTTTTAACCACAAACATGTTATATATCATTCATGAATTTCTAGCTGTATAAAGCAATATTTTTATTAACTATGGCAATTCACTGAGGAGGGATTAACAACCAACATGGTAGATATATTTGTTCAGATTGTGAATTAGTAGAGCAGACATCAATTATGATAAACTATAAATTGTAACATTTGCATTCTCACATTTAATTTAACCTGCCCCTGGAGGAAGAACAAATAACAACAATAAACAAAAAATCATTCTCTGATTCAGTTCTTAGTAACAATAGCATGCACTTGTTTGTGTGAGGTTTCCCTAGGAATTCTGTTTTCCTAGGAATGCCATCTGTTCCAGACACTAAGTTCTAGAATTTGAAGAAATATTGAAGAGGTTTGGGAGATCATTTGGCTTAACCCTCACATTTGACGCAGGAGAAAACTGAGGCATAGGGCAGAAGTGACTTGGTTGGCATTAGTAAGTTACTGATCGATAGGGTTGGGGTAAGGTCTATATTACTCAGTGTTTGCTGTGGTGCAAACCATTCCAAAATTTCAGTTGCTTAAAACAACAGGAATTTCATTTTTGCTTACAGGCCTGCAGGTTGGTTGTGTCTAGGCTGATCTAGGCTGAGTTCTGCTGAGCTTGGCTCTGGGCTTCTGGTTGGGTCCAGGGGCTTCTCCACATGTCTGTCACCCTTGGATAAGCAGGTCCCAGGGCCATGTTGTTCCTTATAGTGGAGCAGAGGAATGTAGGTGGACAGGCCGAAAATGTGATGCTTCTTGAGACCTCAGCCCAGAAAGAAACCACTTTAACTTCTGCCCACATTCTATCAGCTGAATCAAGTCACATGGGCTAAGCTCCAAAATCAGCAGGCCAGGGAAATGTTTTCCATCCATTCGAGTGGATGTTACTTCTGAGTCACATGACCAAAGGTGTGGACTTGTAAGTCAAATAATGGGAGGACTCAATTTGCCATAGGGTTCCAGTATTCGGGGGCCCACATGAGTTTCTCTTCCCCTCCATCATGTTCTAGGCAGGATTCTAACGTACTGAGAACACTACCCACTTAAGCTTTTTGGTGTAGAACCACACAGGACCAGCCTTGGCAGTAAGTTACCAATACTACCCTTAGAAAACAACCATAACGTCTGGGAACAGTTGCAT
Source organism: Hipposideros armiger (assembly GCF_001890085.2). Taxonomy (NCBI): domain Eukaryota; kingdom Metazoa; phylum Chordata; class Mammalia; order Chiroptera; family Hipposideridae; genus Hipposideros; species Hipposideros armiger. The sequence continues at coordinate 1,068,443 of NW_017731814.1, read as the reverse complement.
AAAGATGAAGGAATTAAAAAAAAAATGTTCATTGACCAAGAATATTTTCTACCTCTCTTCTACAAAACTGAAACTCTCAGTAATTTTTCCTTCAGCAAAAAGGGATTTATAGCTTTAGCCCTATCAATTGTTTTTTAATTAAAAATGTATTGAGGTCTTCATGACTGGAGTACATAAACCAGACATGCCAATGCTTGGCACGGACAGCCCAGTGTGTGTGTATAAATTACATCCAGGGTGACTTGGGTCTGGCCAGGAGACACTACAGCAACTCGGAGTTACATTTCTCTGAGTTAGAACTACTGAAACTGACATGCATAGAATATTTAAAACATCTATCATAGTCCTGCAAATGGGTGACTTCTCCACCCCATCAGGGCTTCTTCCTTTAACAGTTACAGATGCTCATGTTACCTGCCATAAAGTGACTTTGCTCCCATCGGTCCAGCAGGCACCATGGTGGTCCAAGAACAGATGACCTAGATGCCCCTCAGGAACTTGCACTACATTTGAAATTAGCAGCCAAACTTTGGCTGAAAAATGCCTTCATTGCCTTTGGTGACGGTGAAAAGAGAGAAAAATAAGACCTGATGCTGGGCTCCCAGGATGCACAGGTGGAACCCAGTGACTTGTAATTCCCCGTCCATCCATTCATTGTCACCAGTGTCTACTGGGGTTTTGTTATGGACAGTCAGCCACTGAGCTGGGAGCTGAAACTCGAGCCCAGCAAAGGGGGTGATTTCTTGGCAAGAAGGGAGAATGAGGGGCCCAGGCAGACAGCCAGGGGTGAGGTCTAAGGAATGTGCAAGCCTGTCTTCAAAGCATGAGGAGAAATTATGTCAAGTTTCCCTTATTCTTATCTGCAAACCGTGGTGAGGAAGTGAGAAATATTTGCCTTTTGCCTGTGCCTAAATACAGGATTGATTTTGCTGAATCCTGGCATATAAATTTTGTAGACTATTATTTAACTGTTGAAGATTTTCAGTAGGTAAAGAGGGGTTACCTGCCTGCCTTCTCCAGAAGATGCTGGAGATTGTTGGTTTCAATAGGAAACAGAATAAAAAGCCACCTTGAATGTGAGGAAGAAGGAGCTCTAGAATACCAGATCGGGAAGTGAGCTCATACAGTAGAAAGTGCCTCACACTGGGAGTCATAGCTGTGAGACAATAGGCAACTTTCTTCCCCTCCCTGGGCTTCAATTCCCCAATCTGCGAAATGAGGGTGTTAGGTCTGAGGAACTGTAGGTTCTCTTCCAAGTCTAAGAAGCTACGAGTCCGAAATTCTTCTTGACTACCTGTCTATGCAGAGTGGTCTCTACGTAAGAGCTTTGCCCTATGCTACGAGTACACAATATGACAAAATGAGCACAAGATTTGGACATGGGCCCTTTGAGTTTCAATCACAGCTTATATGTGATCTTGTGCAAAACATAACATCTCTGGATCCAACTTAGACCCAGAATACTTAGATTTATTCATTTATTTATTTTTAAGTGTCACTGGCCCTCATATGTGGGATCCAAAACAGGGCCCTCTGGCATCCCAAGCCAGCTCCCAACCACCGCGCCACTCGGCCGGCCCCAGAGTACTTAGATTTAAAAGGAGGAAGCTAAAGATAACTTTCATCAGATTATCTCATGGATACTCAAGAACCGATGAAGCAAGAACTAACCAGCTCACAGTTGCATGCATTTGTAACACACTTGGTTTCATGGTGATCTTTGAGAATAGTATGGTTAACCACTTGAAGCAGGGAAATAGACCCAATGCTTTTGGACCTAAAACCTGGCCTCCCCTAATTCTCCATAAGAGCTTCAGGAGATGAGGGATAGGCACAGGGAGCTGTAGTGGAAAAAGCATGGAATTTGCCATCAGGGTCACTTGGTTTCAAGCTTCAGCTCCAACCAAACTTGAGAATGTGCATTGTGCAAGTCCATTCATTCATTCATTCATTCATTCATTCATTCATCCATTTATGAATCATTTGCTGAGTGACTGCTGTGTTCCAGACACTGGTAACTGGACACTGGAGCTAACAGCACAGTTTCTGCCTTCTGGGGAATCATCATTGAAAAAAGAGGCAGGTAGGCTCATAATTATATTACCATGTGATCAGTGCCAAGACTGAAGTTAGCACAAGGGTTGCTGTGATAATAGGGTGCTTTTCTCTTCAATTCAAAACAAAACAAAAACCCCTTCATTTTAAAGTAATGTTATAAAGTAACACCTGAATGCCTATGGTACCTAATAGTAAGTTACATACATTTGGTAATTATCACAAGTTGTTTATTTTATTCAATCTTTGCCCCATTTTATGCATGCAGTAACTGAGATTCAGACAGATTTATATTGTTCTCTCCAGGTTACTCAGCCATCAGTGGGAGAACTGGGATTTGAAGCCAGTTCTGTGTGGCTCCAATGTCCATACTTGCTTGTCAATTCAATACAATGCCACAATGCTTTCTCTTCAATATATGGGCCCTAGTCCTTGTTACCCAGCACTCACGAAACATGTCACACCAAAAGGCCATTGTTCCTTTAAGGTAATAGGACCAAACCATGTGAAAAGCCAGTTTGGTTTGACTTCTGTGCTCTGAGAGTTTCCCCGGATTAGGGATGTGGGGAGCAATCTGCGCAGAAAGAGGGTGAGTGGATCTGGCTGCAGTTTAATGAACATTTTGATTGATGGCTGGGTTTCTCACTCCAGGAGGCACCAGTTCACCTCTCCCAGTGATCTCTGCTTTGCAAGATGTACTTTCCATGGCACTGTGTCTGGTGCACACACAGTGCTAGAGCAGCGGCATTTTATCCCTCTCTTTATGCACGGTTTCTAAAAAAAATGAAAAAGGATGTGGAGAAAGCCAAGTACAAAACATAACTCAGAAATGGTAATGTAACAGGGCCCACCACGGCTGCTGACTAGTTGCATTCGTAATGATTTTCTCCAAATAATGCAAGCACTATTTTTTTCCTGAGAAAATGAAATATGAGAGTGCCATATTCCACAGATGATGGTGAGAACTCATAAAAGATTTTAATCTTTTCTTGTCAAGCTTCAGAAATGCAAATGGCCTTGTCCTCATTTTCTTTATGCCCTGGACTTCTAATTGAGGAAGCTGGCATCAATTATGCATGTGGGTATCGCTGGGGAGGGAACTAGAATAAATATTTGGGGGGTATCGTTAGCCAGAACATCGCTTCATCTTTGTGTCACCATAATTTCCCATATTGTAGTGCTTTAGATTAGAACATATGGCAATAAGGTAGGTAATGAGAACAACAATTTTCTGAAACAACATTATAACTTTCCCTCTTTATGGTCACATTTAGTTACAGTACATGCTGCCATTTAGGTGTAGAGCTTTATAAAAGCAAATCTCAGAGAGAAGGGAACTCAGGGGCAGGGGCCAATGCCTGGGACCAGAGCCAATGCTGCAGATGGGAATTTGGGGGTGTGGACTAGTTAGCTTTTGCTGCAGTAGCATCCAGTTTGGAAGGGGTTTGTAACAGCAACCTTTCTTTCATTTGCATAATACAAGAGAACTGTGGGTTGCTATGCATTGGCTGAGCTCAGCTTTTCCTATCTTCTCATTCAGGAGCCAGGCTGAAGGAACGGCCTCTGTGTGAGACAAACTGCTGTCATGGTGGAAGGGTCCGAGACCGATTACCCAAAAGCATCTAACACTTCTGCTTAGGAGTGCGTATTTCATATCTACTTCCAATCCACTATCCAGAGCAGGTCATAGGCTGAGCCTGTCAATAAAGCAGGGATTCATAGACAAGATGGAAGTGTGTAATATGCACTTATGGAGAGAGAGCAAAAAGTGTAACAACAATACAGTCGACCACATGGTGAACCCCTGACTACTCCATCGTCACTGGGGAAGTTAGTTGTGTTGGGGAAATTTAGTAAATCAGCAAGTGAGCTGAGCAAGTCACTATCAGTTAGTGGATCTGGAGTTCATATAAATACAGAGTCAGCCAGCATCTCTCGAATACCACTCTAAGTGCCAGGAATGGTGCAATGCATTCTGGGGAAATAATGCTGAATCAGATGCCTTCTGCCATTCAGGATCTCTCAGTTTTGAAGAGATGATACCCAGGCCAAGAGTTAATTAAACCAATGGCCAGAATGGAAAAGGGCTATAGAGAAACAGGAAACAGGTAAGAGGAAAAGTTCAAATGCACTGTGTTAGGTGTGGTACGCATAGCATTGTCTCGTTTGATCTGCACAACATTCTGAGGTAGGAATAATGCAACTGAGCTAACCCGAGTATCAGACAAGTTTAATGACCTGCCCCCCTAAAAGCTAGTAAGGGGTGAAACTAGAAGGCAAATGAAGCCACACTAGTGGGAATGGGATGGTGGAGCAAATTCACTCTGGATTGGGAGAGATCAGAAAGGATCCATGGAACAAGGGGCGACGTTTCAGACAGGCCTTGACAAGTGAACAGCAATTTCAGTAGAGAGAAAAGGGGCAGGCAGAACATCCAGCTGAGGGAACAGCATGGCAAAGCCTGGAGTTTCTGGGAACGGTCAGGGCAGTTTGTGGCATGAGGCAGGATCAAGGATCAGGGTGTTAAGGGTTTGCAGCATGTGTCATGTTGAATATTTTGGACTTTACTCTGCAGGTAGTGAAACTATTAAAGATTTCTGAGGAAGAACTGATAGGATCTCCCCTATATCTTTATTTTATTTTATTTATTTATTTTTTTAATATTTTTATTGGGGAATTGGGGGAAGGGGAACAGACAAGTTGCTGTCATTTTTTTTGTTGTTCTTCAGTCTAGTTGTGGAAGATGTTGCTTCACTGGCCCAACTTGGCACCATCATTGCGCTCTTCCCGGGCGAGGCAGATCAGTCGCCGGCTTCTGGACGGCCGCTCACTGGGGCTGCTGGCCGCTCTCGCTGGCTGCTGGCTACACACGGTAGCCCATGGCAGCCTACTGCAGCACGGTTTGCAGCCTACGCCATCGCTAGTGACTCATGGCAGCCCAGCTCCAAGTTGAGCTGTTGTTTAGTATCTTAGCTGTGGAGGGCAGTGTCACTGGCCCTCATATGTGGGATCCGAACTGGGGCCCTCTGGCGTCCCAAGCCAGCTCTTAACCAATGTACCACTCAGCCGGCCCTCCCCTATATCTTTAAAAAGATGATCCAGTAAAAAAGTTCTTCAGTGAACAGCTCAAGGAATGAGATAGGCCAGTGGATCTCAAACTTTAGCCTACCAAGAGGACTTGATACAATTGTATGGCTGGGCTCCACCTCCTGGAGTTTCTGCTGCAGGTGGTCTGGAACGGGGCTCAAGAATCTGCATTTCTAGCAACGCCCCAGGTGATGTTAATGGATGGATCCCCACATTTTGAGAACCATGGATGAGGCCAATGAGGCCTAGATTGCCAGCCCACCCTCTTCCTGCTGTCTTCTTATAAACCAACGCAGAATGGTTGGTGTGGGGGGACAGCTTCAGAGCTTTTCAACCTGACTCTGAATCCTGGCTCTTCCCTTAATTAACCAAGTGATCTTGGACAAATTGCTTAACCTCCCTGGAACTCAGTTTCAAACTGTAAAAATATCAACAATAATATTATCTCAGGTGTTATTTTGAGGAAAAAAGATAACAAGTATAAAGTCCCTAGCACAGGATCTGATACGTAATGTACATTTGTAATTGTTAGTTCTCTAACTCTCCTCCTACTATGAAACCTCTTCAGGTGAGAGTCTTCTTACACTCGCATACAGGAGAGTATTCCTGTGCTAGGTTTTCCATTACAATGGGCAATGGAGCAGTGCAGGGGCCATAACGTGTAAACAACAATGGTTTATGTATTATGTTGACATGTTATGTTCAAATACAGCATCTGCTAGTCTCCATTCTCTTGCTCAGCCCAAAGCAATGATATTTCCATATGGAAGTTGCAAGAAAGAAAGCCATAAACCATGCTAATGGAAGACTAAATTCTACTTTAATGACAGCTATATCTGCAACATTAAGTACAGAATGCCAAGGAAGGATGGCTCTGTTTTAGAGAGCAGAGACCGAGGGTTATTTCTTACTGAGCGAGTCCTACATGAGTCCTACACAGTGAGGGCTTGTGAGGGGCTGGGGCTCAGCCTCCGGGAGAAGAGCCAAAGGGGGAAAAGCTGGGGAAAGTTATGCAGAGCCGTGAAATAAAAAGCTGTGACTTTTGGAAAGTAGAATGATTTGGAAGCTGAAGTTTCTCAGGCTTATCTTTGGCGATAGAAGAGAATAAGGGAGCTATGTTGGCATTAAAATTCAAGTAAATACAGAGAAATATATAAAACGTCCAAGTGATTGTGAGTGGAGCATTTAAGAGGAAGAAGTTTGAACTACCTTTCATCCTATGATTTAGGACAGGGTTTCTGGAGTGAAGTTCTTGAAGAAAGGAGATATTGTGGGATTCATAGAGTTTTGTAAAGGCTAATGAGATAATGTTTAAAGGTGCTCGCCAAAATTCCCAATGTGTGGTAATCCCTCAATAAAGGATAATTATTAGTTCCTATTATCCTGTAAAGTGTATTAGTATTATAATTAATTGTTTAGTGGCCATCCCACTCTTCCTCCCAACTAGATTGCAAGCTCTACAAAGACAGAGGCAGCTCTATCTTCCTTAGATTCTGTGCCCAGTGCTACTACAGTGCCTGGTGCATAGCAGAGGCATGATAAATATTTCCTAGAGGCAAAAAGGAAGAAAGAGAAGGTTCAAGAGGAGATGGAAGCGTTGAGTATGAACTCAACCATGGAGAACACAAAGAGAAGAATTAGAAAATATGGGGAACTAGGAAAAGGAAAATGGGACAGCAAACCTCTGCGGACTCTGGGCATTGAAGAGCATTTCTTCTGGGACTGAGTCACCACTTCTGCTTGCCTTCTGCTCCCCCTTCCATTGCTCACCCTGAAATGCCAAGTTAATCCTGCTAGCCACGTGGCAGCAGGTTCACCCTAAAGCTTCCCAATTGTCTGAATCACCTGAAGCTCCATTGAGGCCGCCATTAGCCTGTATGACACCTTTGTACTAATTAGAAAAAGGTGCGCCTTCTTCCAGGTGGGTGCAGTCACAAGCCAGGAGGCTCTGCTTGGTATGCGGAGTGTGAGCTTGCTTTCAGCCTTCTCCCGTTCCTTACTCCTTGTGCCCCAGCCAGGTACAAGATAGAATCTAATACAATTGTACTTGATGGGCAGGACTCCCTTGAACTTTAGGTAGAGCAACACACATGAACTGAGTGTATAGTTACAATCCTTTAGGTACTGGGCTACCATGATATGTAAAATATGGCTCCTGTCCTCGTGGAGTTTATTCTATAACTAAGGAAGTGGCGGCAGGCAAAATGTTTGAGCAAAAAAGCCTGGCAGGGAGACACACCTTGTTTGAACACAGTGTCCCCCAGCCATCAGCTATGCTACCTTGAGCAAGTGACTATACCTTTCAAACTCTTTATTTTCTCATCTTGAAATTGGGGATAATGACGTTACCTCCCTCAGAAGCTTTTATGAGCATTAAATGAGTTGAAGGCATGTGCTATGATCTGAATGTGTGTGTCCTCCACCATTTATATGTTGAAAACATAATGCCGTCCATGATGGTATCAGGAGGTGGTGCCTGAGGGAGTTGCTCACGTCATGAGGGAAGTTGCTTACGTCATGAGGGCAGAGTCCTCATGAATGGGATTAGTGCCCCTATAAAAGACAGCCCAGAGAGCTCCCTCACCCCTTCCACCATGTGAGGACACAGAGAGAAGTTAGCGGTCTGCAACCTGGAAGAAGGCCTTCACTGGACACCAAATCTGTCGATGCCATGATGTTGGACTTCCCAGCGTCTAGAGCTGTGAGAAATAAATGTTTGTAAGCCACCCAGCAGATGGTGTTCTGTTATAGCAGCCTGAACAGACTAAGACAGTATGCATCTTATATACTTTAGCTATTATTGTTATTATTGTATAGCTAATCAGTGATATAATCAAAAGGAGACATCCTTTAGGACTAAGACACTCAGAAAAAGCATTATCAAAGCAATATAACTTAAGCAGGTATGGTGCCATGAAATACTTTCCCAAAAGGGAAGGAGCAAAAGTTACTCAAACAGGCCGGGTGTGAGGCAATAAGGGGAGGTGTGGAATGTGACAAACTAGAGAGTACATCTAAAGCTTTCAACTTAAGTTTTTGAAAACAAACATTACAGTCTGCAAGATAAACTCTGCCACTGGAAGATGGATAAAAATATGCAAAATTGGATAAGAAAGTTCCCAGTCCTTTCGGAAGGCCTGCTTTTTCTAATCAACTGCTGTCACTCTTTCTCCTTATTTCTCTAGGGGTATTTGGGCAAGATCTTGGACCTTAAAATTCCTGATGACAGTCTTCTTTGACAATAGCATAGGCCCAAAGCAGCAAAAAGCAGAGCCATTCTGTTTCCAGGCTCTAAGCGGTACCCCAAGCCAAACTCGCAGAAATCCCAGGCCTTTCCTCTCTTCACCCCCACGCCCCCCACTAAATCTGAGATGAATTGACTGCAGAGACTTCTCGCTCAGAGTACATTGTTTGAAAGTTTGTGTCATAAACGTATCGATCCTGCCTCATGCTCCCAAACAGAATCTCGATGTTGAAGCACTCCTTTAATCAAAAGTAAATTATGTATGGGCCACGTAGGTCAGCTCAGCCAGCCTCACAAAAAAGGCAATCCATCATTTATTTGTAAATGTCAGTGAAATCTGGGGATCAATATATGCGTCAGTGTGGATTATGTTTATTATTTTTCTGTAAATATCAATGCCGAGAAATATTTCAAGGGAGCATGCAAGTGCCATGGGAAATCAGAAGCTAACCTGGTGGAGTGGTGGAATCTTTCGAAGTGATCTTATCTCTTTGTGGAACTCCTGTGCTGCTGAGAGCAGGGTCATCCCTGGTCTCATGAAAAATAGAAAGGAGAGAAACATTCTTAGAGCGATCAAGGTATCTGAGAAAGTTCCAGGGTAGATCTACCTTCCAATGAAGTAGACATGGCTTCTCCCGATACATTCTGAAATGTGAGTTTGGGCATAGAAAATAAAAGTGATTCCAAAAGATCTGGTTCGTCCACAGCATCCCTGGAGCCAGAAGGCAAAGGAATCTGTCATCCTGTCCTGTCCTTTTTCTTGGCACCTCCTGATTTGACACCCTATATGTGACGTCAGAGTCCTGGCAAGAAGAAGCAGCAGCATGCAGTATTTTGAGAGGAAAGACCTTATTTCATACTTCTTATTGTTTTTCCATTAATTCTACAGTCACTACAGAGTCTTGGAGGTTTTTGAGTCAGTGAAAAACATGATCACAATGGCATTTAGGAAAGACAAAAAAACGCAAATGTTTTAATAAATAACATTGGAAACATAAATGATTGAAGGCAGAGAAGTCGATCATGAGGCCCAGGCTGGATGGGTAGACATCTCTTTGTAGAGGAAAAGTCATAAGCTTTGGAATCAGACCAGGGCTTGAAGTTAAATCATTACTCTATTAATGTCTAGATGTAAGAAGCTGGGGCAAATTATAATTCCTTTCTGAGTCTCAGTGTCCTGTTTTATTGAGGCTAGTAAGAGCAGCTGTAGCAGCCAGGCTAGGTCTGATAATGCTGCAGGAACAAACAACCCCCTAAGTCTCTGTAGCTTAAGGAAGGTTTCTCTTCCTCTTATGCGTCATGCCCATCCTGGGTCAAAGGGGCAGGGGTGCCCTGTGAACCATGCACTTGATCGTTCTCTCAAAGCAAGCATGCTTTTACTTCAGGTGGTTCAGGAAAGTACAATTTTACAGGTGCTCAGGAGAAGAATGGGGTATACTTGGCAAACAGAACTCATAGCTGCCACACTGAACTCACAGGGCTTGGGGGCAACTTAGAAGTCACATTTCAGTAGCAAGCATGGGCTCTGGTATATGACAAAAAAGTCAGTGAGCCATGGCTGCTTCCGTTGAGTCAGTCCTTGGATGTCAGATTCTGAAGGCTGGATTTGATCTGAGAGACAACATCATATCTTTATAGGTGTGAAGAAGGAGAATGACTAGATTTTGGGCTTTTGAGCTTCATTTATTTTAATTAAGTATGGAGAGGCTGGAGGCTTTGAAACCCTCCTGGAAGTGGTGCTAAAGATCTAGGCATGGTAATGAGGACGGTGAATACTTACTGATATATGTGGGTTCCTGCAGTCCTGCTGGCTGTGATGCAGACACCTCTGGAATGGGATGGCTGAGCACACTGACTAACAGTTTCATGGAAAAGATCAATTGAAGCCCTGGCAAAGCATACAGTTAGCACCCAGTGTACTTGAGAACATTTACACTGCTTTCTTCTCCTACTGTTTCTTCTTGGTCTTTGCATCTGCACTGGGAGCCTTGTAAATTGTGTCATCCTGGATTAGGTAATAAGGGACCTAAGATCTAGACCTATTACTCAAACTGTCTCTGTGACCTTGATGAAGTAGTCCCATCCCTTCTCAGGGCTTCAGTAGACTCATTTGTAAAATAGAAAAGTTAAAATCCATCATCTCTAAGGTCTGTTTCAACATCAGGTTTACAGTTGTTCTTTTTGTTGGGTTGGGTTTTTTGTTGTTGTTGTTGTTTTTATTATTCTTTTTTTTTAGAGTGTTTGTGATGAGCGCATGATGGCTCTCCCCATGTGCAAGTCAATGCTGATAACACAGAGCCTAAGAATATCTGCTTCGGTTTGAGTATTTGGGCTTCACAGGGTCTATTTCTCCATTCTATAAATGATTAGAAGAACAAAAAGGAAAAAGGTAAAATAAAATCAGGATGTATATAATTTATGGAAGTTATTTTAGTGTATTAGAAATAATTAAAAGCAGAGATCTGAATTCACGCTCTTTCATTTTCAGTTTTGGGATGATCCCTGCCAGTGCTTCGGTAGGGTTCACTTCTCCCTGGTTAGCAGAGCTAAGAGAAAGGTGGGAGTTTGCTGGGAATCCACGGTGTCCTAGTAGGACACAAACTCCGTGATAAGGGCAGAGCCATTGTTTGTTCACTGCTGTAGCCTCAGCTGAGAATGGTGGATGACATGCAGTAGATGTTCAGCAAATATCTATAGAACAAATACATGCGTGGTAGAGAGAAAGCAAGTGACGTCCACGTCCTCCCATTCGTGGCCCATTTGGAATCCCCTTCTCTTCTCGTAAGCCACTTTTTTCTCTTATGTCTATCTCCAGTGCTCCCTTTTCCATCCTTCAACCAACACATACAAAGCCCTTAATCCATGCTTAATCCTAGTACAAGTCCTTAATGAGGACTTAATCTTTAATATGCTAATCGGCTATTCGCCACCTAGTGTACAAACATGCAAATTGACTTGTGCTGAGCCTTCCTTTCCAGGGAAATGAAAGGTTTGACCTCTTCACTATGTGGATTTGGGGGGCCCCGGAAAACATCTTTCCCTACGTTTTTCTCTTAAGAAAAAAAATCCAAAACTCTTAATGAATCATAAGAGAACAGTATATATTCTTGCCTCAGATGAGTTATCAAAGGAAATAATAAAGTGTTTTCAGAGAGTGTTTAGCTTTATATTTAAGGTAGATTTTTGGCATCAGACAAGCTTGTATGAATCCCAGTGCTACCCGGTGTAGCTGTGAAGACTTGGCAGGTTACTTATGCTTTTCTTAGCTTCAGTGCTCACATCCTTAATGTGGATAAAAATAGTAGTAACACCTCTCAAGACAACCTGTAAAACAAAGCCCATGGTAAGTATTCATTCATTCTTTATTAAATAAATATTTATTGAGTACTTTCTATATCTCGAACATTATTTTGTGCTCTGGAATATAGCAATTAGCAAGCAGACAAACATCTCCGCCCTTATCTCCTGATGTTCAATCAATATTAGCTACTATTATTGTTGTTATTAATGTTTTTCTAAACATGAACTTTCTAGAACTTTTATCTAGAAGTCTTTTTTCTCTAATTGATGTCAATCAGTCAATTGTATTTAATAAGTAACCCCATAGCACAAAGCCCTGAGTTGGTGTTTCTACGGATGTTAGGGGAGGAAGGCAGATAGATAGACTGATGTCTTAGCCTGTGTCTTCAAGGAGCTTACAGCACAGATGCAAAGACTAACAAGGACTAAAGGGCTTTTGCATTTAAGAAACATGCCTAGATTTAAAACGCCATCCCTTCTTGCTTGTTCTTAATTACCTCTCAGTAGTAATAAGAACTTGAGTGGATTTTTCATCACTGTCCATTGTAATCTGTCCAGAAAAACCATAGAACCATTCAGAGGGGTCCAGGAGGAGAAAACAAGTGGCTGCATCTGAACTGCTTGGGAAGAGCATAGTTTAACAAATGAACGGACACATGTTTCTGAAATTGACAAGAGCCCTTGCAAGTCAACAAGCAGACAAAAGTCATTGTTATGTACAATCTGATACATAACCCAACCAGGGAACATTGTGATTTCTTGGAGTTTTGGCTTCTGAAGGGGACAGTCGCCTTACTGAAGTCTTTTATTTGACAGATAAGGAAATAGATACAGAGATGACAAGTGATTCTACACAAGGTTTTGCAGCTGGTGCATGGGCCGCCTGGACTAGACCCTCAGGAACCCCATTCCCTACTCCATGTTTCTGTAGCCTCTCGTCTCCTTTTGTCTAACTTTGAGTGAAAATTCCTAGAGCACAATGGCCTTTTCACCAAATTGCATGCTCTGGCCTCAGGCTCGCAGGTGCATTGTGAGGGACTCTGAGCAGGAACTTTCTGACACAGGGTATGGGTGGTGAAGTTAGATCCATTTCCAGTTATAAAGAGAGAAAGGGGCTTTGCAGGTGCTTACCCTTATACTTCTCTCTTTCCCAAGTTCATTTAAAGCCACTGTTTTTTGTTTTGTTTTGTTTTGTTTTTTTCTTCCCAGACCCCTCAGAATGGCTCAATAGTTCTCTGGACAGATTATAATGGACAGGATGACTAATAATGCTTATTACTGAGAGCTAACTAGGAACGAGCAAGAAAGGGTGGTGCATTAAATCTGTGCACATTTCTTAAATTTGAGTCCGTTTGATCCTCGCAAAAGGCCTCTTTCACCACAGAAGAGGAGGAGACAGTACTCCAGGCCCCCCCGGTGTGGACTAAAGCCCTCTCTAGAGCTTTCTGCTTCTGAAAGGATCCGGATTCTCTTGAGGACGTGGGGAGAGATTTTAAAAGGAGGTGCCACCTAGTGGGCACTGTGATGATCAGCAGCCTACAGCTAAAAAGGCCAGTCGCTAAGGATAGCAGCTGCAGCCATTTATCTCAGCTCTGACTAAATGGCCAGAAGAATCAGAGAATGTTTACATTGGGAGCGACCTCGAGAGATTTCCTATCAAGCCATCTGCCTTCAGTCAGCACGAATACTATGTCTTATGCTTCGTGCTGTATAAAACACTTTTATAAATATTATTACATTTAATTCTCGTATCGGCCCTGTGAATTTTGATACAATCATCATCTCTATTTCAAAGATGAGGAGATGATCAGTCATAATTTAGGTTTCTTCACCACAATGCGAGTGATGAATTAGGAGCTTGAACTCAGGCTTTCTAGGCATACCTCCCCACTTGAAATCATCCATCTACTAAGCTCAGGAAAATATACAGAAATTTAAAGACTTAAAAGAGGCAGTTTCTGGGCCGGCTGAGTGGCTCAGTTGGTTAAGAGCTTGCTCAAGAGTGCGAGCTCTGAGCAACAGTGTCAACGGTTCGATTCCCACATGAGCCAGTGAGCTGCGCCCGAGCTGAGCTGCCAACAGGTGAAAGGATGACTCAGCTTGTGAGAGCACGTGCTCCTAACAACAAGGTTGCCTGTTCGATATGGTGGGCTATGCCTGCCCACAACTAAAGACTGAACTCGGCACTTCAAGCTGAGCTGTCGCTAGGGTGGCTCAGGGGATAGAGCATGCGCTCTTAACAATAAGGCTGCCGGTTTCGACTCCCAGATGGGATGGTGCCAGATGGGATGGTGGCAACGCCCACCTGCAAGTAAGACTGAATACGGCACCTTGAGCTGAGCTGCCACCCAGATGGCTCAATGGATAGACTGTGCTCTTAACAGCAAGTCTACCAGTTCATCTCCTGCATGGATGGTGGCTACGCCCACCCACAACTAATTGAACACAGCACCTTGAGCTGAGCGACACAACTGGACTTGGAGTTGAGCTAGCTGCACCTTCCACAACTAAGATTGAAGGACAACAGCTTGGCCGTTCTCCTTCCCCAATTCCCTAACACTGTTCCCCTCTTCAAATTCCTCAATAAAATCTTAAAAAAAGAACAAAAAAAAGAGGCAGGTTCCTCATTGGTCTTACAGACCTTTCACAAGAACTGAGTCAATGTTTGGAATCAACTACAGATCAAAGTTTTGAGTTAGGAGAGTTTCTTCCACCTGCAAATTCACTTCCAAATTTCCTTTCAACAAAGAACAAATCGAACATCTTAGGTGGAACAAGGCAGGCTTCGCATGGACTGGTGGTGGTGGGGAGGGGGCTGCTGTGTCCCTGTGGCAGTGAACGATGGGGTCCTCCCGGAATAGTGAAGAGGCTGCTGGTTGTGTCAAAAGAATCCTTGCAAGAGGAAATTAAGCCGGTTATAACCCCGCTATGAAATCCATGGGCACATCTCAGGTCCCTGGTTTAAATATTCAGTAGTCTTCAGGGAGAAAATGAGTTAATGAATAGGGTCATCTGGCAGTAGCATGAAAAAAAAAAAGTGTTTGAAAAGTTAAAATGTATATAGCAGAGGTACCAAAAAAATGTATGCACATGATTTGTATTCATCTTTTATCGGTATATATTGAGTATTACAACTTTAATAGTTTGTTCCTTTCTTAAAATATGTATACACTTTTTGGCCATACATATATATATATATATATATATATATATATATTTATATTTATGATGTCCCACATATTCAACCACTTTCTACAGAGAGGCCAATATCTCACAGGTGTCTCTAGTCTTACCTATACCCTCCACCCCTCGCCTGCTCTCATCCTAGCCCACTCTGCCTTTTAGCCCATCCCACTGTGTCGCCTGGCCCTTGGACATTCAAGGACAGCTCTTAGCAGTTTGTGCAATCACAGGACAGTCTCTGAAAAAGAAGCAATCTTGTGTGGTTTGGTTGTGTTAGAAAGAAGGCATTGTTAATGGAGGTCTTGACCTCTGGGCTGAAATAGCGAGCTAGGGATGTGTTTGCTTTTTCTGGCTGTTACTTGTTAGAGAAAAAAATATATTTATGAGGGGAAAAGTCATCTCTGTGTTCCTGAGGGATCAGGCTGGAAAGGCAGGTTTCTGAGATTGAAGCCAGGTAAGAGTGCAAACCTCACAGCGGGGGGAAAGTGGGGAAGGGACATTCCTTTTCCTCAAGGAAAAGCCTGCTGGTTGTGTCAGATGAGTCTCCTCAAGAGGAAATTAAGTTGGATGTAACCCCTAAAGATTCTGCCTTCTTTTCTATTACCAGCCCCTAGCAAAAATGGAGAAATCCAAGCCAGAGACAGAACTAGACTAGATCTGTGGAGTTCATTAGTATTGGGGTTATAAATAAAAGGACTGCAATATGCAATGAGTGTGTCCTCAACCCCATTTTTCTATGCCTCAGCCTACTTAAAACCCCGTCAGTGCAGGCAGAGAACCCTGTCTGGAGCCCAATCACGAACCCAGATCCAATGTGTAAAAGCTCATATAGTATGTTTAACCCCCTTATCAATGGGGAATTTCAGTAAATTTCCTGCACTTTCCAATTCCCAATCACTTCTTTTCCTTCTCAGAATTCAGGAAATCTGGTATAAGTCTCCATCATGTAGGTAGACAGACTGAAGGCGGAGATCCTAAGGGTTAATGAAAGACCAAAAGGTGCCTTCATATCTCTCCCTCTCTGTTTTTTGTTTGTTTGTTTGTTTTCTGGTATTACCTCCTCCATAATCTTAAACACCTCAGAGTGATTATGGCACTCTTTCCTCTGCTGAATCTGTCCACTGCACTTCAGCGAGAAGGGTTCAGTGTTGGTCCACAGATGATATTGTGCATAGACTAGACTCCGACTTTGACACCTCCCCGCTCCAGCTCATGTGTCCAGTGCTTTCCTAACAACAATAACACCAAGGACACCTCTGAGAGCATTGACAATAAACACGTCACACGCTCATTCAATCCAAGATGTTTTAATAATTTTAAAGAAGTTGTTATGTACCAGACATCATTCTATGCACTTGAAATTCATCAGGGAATAAAACAGTAAACATTTCTGCACTCAAGGAGCTTTTTCCTTCTAGTTCACAAAGGCTTTTGCCCACTCACGTTATTGAAGCTTTTCCAGAAGCTCTAAGAGTGCTGAGATCTGAACTTCCTGTTTTTACAGATGAAGAAACTTTGCTGTCTGGCTCCTTGTATCATTAAGCACGTCTCCTTATCCCCAAGCCAGATTACTGGTCAACCTAGTCCCTAATGTCTCTCTTGGATTTTCTCTGCCAATGTTTATGCCAACACATTGATTTTATTTCCACGGTTGGCCGCTAGGTATTTCTGGAAGAATAAAGGACCCAGCATGAACCTGAGCTCAAATCTGTTCTTCACCACTCACTAACTGGGTAACCATGATCAAGTCTCTTTATTCCAATTTCCTCATAAGTAAAATGGTGCAGTAAGAGAATAATAAGACATCTAGGACACCACACTTAGGAAAGTGCTGTGTTGATGGTGTTATGCTTCGTACAGATGTAGCATAGAGAGCTTAGCAGCAAAAGTAATCCATGAGCTTAGCAGCAAAAGCAATCTAGTGGAATTCTATCTGGGATGTGAACTTATGAGAACAATAAATTCTAAGTTCAGCTTATTGAGTAAAGTATATTTTCTGTTCCGAATGGAAACAAGATAGGGATTCTCTAGTGGATAAGTGAAGGGACTGTTTGATAAGTGGGACATCAATATGGTCTTAGTAGAAAAAGAGAGAAAGTTCATTGTCAAAGAAGTGGTATCAGGATGTCCTTAGCAGCCCTGAGAAACTCAGGTCTGAGAGAGAATTTCAGTGGCCATTTAATTCATTCCTCTGCCCCAGGGCAGGATAACATGTGGACACTGAAAGGCTCCTGGGTAGTTGTCAGTGACAATTGGCGTCACCATTACCATTGGGTTGTTCAGAGCACAAGGCAAAGAAGATGCTAGAAACTTGGGTTTGACTTCTTCATTTCTTCTGTTAATGCCCTAGAGTAGATGAAGATCAGGTACAACAGGTAGCAGGCAACCTGTTCCAGGAGGCTCTACCTAATCCAGACCCTGGGTTCCCACATCGCAGAAACAGCCTAAGCCTGGGAGCCCTTCTCATGGAAGCCTGTTAACAAAAGCAGCATCAGCGTTCTAACAAACTGCTGCTCCTGTCAGGACCGGAAGCTGGGGTGCAGACATCTCTCCCATAGAGGAGAGAAAAATGATCTGAGAGCAGCTTGGATAGGAACAATATTTCAGGCATGGCTAGCTGTTAAAAATGAGCTAATTCAGAAGAGACACATTTAAATAAATATAATGCAAAGGCATAATAGCACAAGATAATAGTTTTGAATGGGGAATTCTAATGACTTCAAGTGCATTTCACAGGGCAATTAATACACATGGCAATGCTGCAGCGTTCAGCAAAAGGGGAGGAGCAAAACAGGGTCGGGAGCACAAAAAGGGGAGATGGTGGCAATTGATAAAAATAGGATTTGATTTTCTTTGCAGAAGCAGTAATGCTTACAAATATAATAAAAGAGAAAAAATAAGTGTGTCAGGTTTTATAATTCAGCTTGTAAAATTCAGAATGATGAGTTTTTGAAGCGGGCAATTAGTCCTCTTTTGCATATTCATGGGGATTTAATTAAATGGGGTTGGGCTTTCTCCATTCCTTGCTGGTTACTCCCTTCATTACCCTCCCTCCCATCACAAACTAAAAATATACTGATTCCCATCAACTGAGGCCTCATTCTCTTTAATTCATGGAGGCGGTTCCCTCTGCTGATTGGTATACAAACGTCCAGGATTATCTTTAAGAAATTACATGTTTTTATTGTCTCCGCTATAAGTTAACAGATGAGGTATGTGATTCTTCAGGGGCTAAAGGAGAGACTTCGGATGAAGGCAAAAGGGGAGATTACACAGGGCCAGGGGCTGGTCCCCTGGGACAGACAAAAGACATCTTATTTCCTGTTTCTTCTTTTTTATGTGTGTGTGTGTGTGTGTGTGTGTGTCTGTGTGTCTGTGTGTGTGTGTGTGTATGTAGGGAGAAAGAAAGAGAGAGAGAAGAAGAAGAAATCAGGTAAAAAAAAAAGGAAGAGAGAAAGAGAGAAAGATGAAAGGGAGGGAGGGAAGAAAGAGTACAAAGAGATCTGAATCATTTGCTGTCCAGTTTGGCAGAGGCCTGGAGGACAATTTTAAGCCAGCCAGCAAGTATACGATTTTTTTCCTTTTTGTTTATATTCTTTTCAAGTGTTGCCTAGAGCAAACAAAACTAGAAACCAATGAACAAACAAACTCCAAAATCCACACATAGTCAAAAACCACCTCAGCACAAAAGGGAGATACCCGATGGCCCATCTGGTTTGCTTCCATCTCCTCAGTGCACTAATTTCTGTTGTATTTTGTTTTCTGTATTCATGCGTGTGCTTTTTTTTTTTTTTTCAAAAAATTCAATCATTTTTTCTCATGTTTTGTACTAAGATTCTCTTTGGTCAGCTTCCAAATCTCTAGCTCCAGCATTCTCCTCATGTTCAGGTCTTGTTAAGGGTTTTGATTCTTCCTGACATTGCATTGACTGTTTACGCCATCTTCCGTCTTTTCAAATGCTTTGTTTTTAAACGTGCCCTTCCCCTCCCCTGCCCTCATTAACGCACACACAAAAGCTCACCTTGAATAGGGACAAAAGTTGAGTGGTCATTTTAGTTCCTCCTACAAACAAAAATATTTACAGATTTTTGTCTGCACAAGATTTTGCTCATGAAGAAACCAAGGCTGGGAAAAGTCAATTATTCAAGATCAAAGCGTTAACAAGACGTTGAAATATAGAATTTGAGTTCAGGTCTGTCAGCCTCTGAATTCCACACTCCTTTTAACACACCTGTGGCTTCCATCTTCTACATTCTGAGTCCTCGGAAAGGAGAAGCTCCTAATCTGTTTATAAGGAGAAACTGATTTTGATTTTCCCTGAAAGGGGAGGGAAATCGGAGAGGAGGGACTGACTGCAAAAGGACAGCATTTCTTCTTCGTTCCTGATGTTCCTTTTCATTTGGAGTGATAGCATTAGCACAACGCTTCTCAGCTCCCTTCTCCATTGCTCCTTCTCTTTAGAACCTATCTGCCTATAGAGTGTGCATTGTAGGGACCTCCCATATGAACCTCCCTTCTCTTTCTAGAATAGTCTGTGTCTAGGGGGATGAGGCTATTTAATTCTGGGGTTCAATCTTAGGAAGCCTAAGTTACATTTTCCAAAAATTCTATAATAAATAATGAAGCTGACATTTTGGTCTCCATTTACCTGTCTCTAACCTGTTCTATCTCTAAGTTGTCTTTCAATTGGTTTAAACATCAGATGAAGAAAAAAGTATTATCTATTGGACCCCCTCAACCTTCAATGCTAATCTTTACTGAGTGCCTCCTCTGACCCAGTCATGGTGCTAGGCTGATATTTTCTCACTTCATCTCAGGATGTGTCACCCAGCAGCTATGAAAAAGAGATGCTGACTGCATCATTCAATTGCCTGTGGATACTAAAAACTCTCATGGGGATGACTCCTGAGTCTGGACCTGGCATTTTCAAATGTAGACATTGGGGTGTAGGTAAGTGGATATGGATAATTAAATTTTGTGTGAATATGTGTATATGTGTTTTTCTAGGAAAGGTCCGTAACTCTAATGAGATACTCGGTGGGTCTTTGACCCCCTAAAATGAGTCCCTAGGTTAGAAAGTCACAGTAATTGGTACCAGCTTGGAAACAACTTCACGGCTAGTAGATTTTAACCCTAAGTGACTTTTACTGCTACCCCATATTTTTAGTGTCTCCAAATTCTGGTCTGATAATCACAACTAGAAGAATGGAACATTTACTTAAGTTCTGGAAAAATGAATTCCTGTGGCTTGTACATTACTGTTGCGAGTACATTATATATTAAGGTGTAGAAATAGGGAGAGTCAGCACCTAGGCCTTGGAACCCTAGTCCGTCCTCTCCTCCTTGGGTTTCCCTGTCCATCGTCCATGACTCCTGTTTTCTGCACTTGGCACAAATACGCACATACCCAGGAATGGAAAGTCATTCCCTCTTTGGCTTCCCTCTTGCCTTTTGGGGGACCCATTAAGTAAACCCCTGCAATGAACTTGCAATCTGCATTCTCCAAAGATGTCCCCTATACTATCCTTAAGGGGAAACTAGACTTCATAGTGCATGGTAGTCTAATTCATAAATAAATATTGCATGTACCTCCAGATGGTTCATTAGCCAGTTGTTATGGCAATCAGCATTTCAGCCAATTAAAAACCATTCTCAAGGCTTTAAAATATGTTGATTGTGGAAACATGAAGTGCCTGAAGACCATGCACATACACTTGAATGCAAGAGGCATCGCTGCTTTAGGCTAGGAGGGAGCTGGTGGGGGTGGGGAAGGGGGAAAGAGGCACATCAGTAAGGTGCAGACACCAGAACGAAGGTAAAGGATGCTGGGAGAGGGAGACATTTTCACTCCTCTCTACCCTGAATGTGAAGAACTCTTTCATGGTGCTCAAAAACTAACAGCGCTATTCACCATTTTTGGGGGGGGGTGGGCGGGGGGAGGATTCCTTGAAGGTAGTGACTGTATCTTGTTGACTTCTGTGTCTACACTGCCTGGCACAGAGTAGGTGACAATTTATAGTAATGAAAAAATAAACAATGAATAGTTTAACAATCATAATCATAATAAATTGCAACAAATAGGAGAAAAAAATAAAGTACTCTTGTTGTTATTGAAACTAGCGACACATCATGTGACTGGGTTTAAACAGGAGCCAGGGAAGGAGGCTGCTGCTGTGGCCTTGAGCTGGGGCACAGCCTCTGTGGACAAGCACGCTGACATAGAAACAGATGAGACAGAAAGCAGTAAGGCATAGGAAAAGAGATAGAGACCGTGTTCCACACAGCTCTGCAACCCTGTCTCCTTGTAATAGTGCCTGTTATATAGTAGGTGCTCAGCAAATTTGATTCAATAAACAGTCTTTTTTTTTTTATCATCTCAAAGTATGTTAACCCATGTCATATATGGGTGACCGAGAGAGTCAAAATTCTGAAATCTATTTTAGACTTTTTCATTCCCTCCCTGGAGAATCTTTTTCCAACTGTAATACCCAAAATTAAGATTTCCTTTCATTTTCACTCTCTGATCAAAGGAATTTCCCAGGAAGGTGGGCTCCTTCAACACCAGGAATGGAACGTTTTTCAGGGACCCAGTCCAGGGGACAGTGGAGGGTCTGGGATTCCCACCTCATTGGCTGCCAAGAGGTCTGGCTCTGCTCCCAGCAATTCATGACCGCCTGCCTTCCTCCCCCCAACCTCTCCACAGAGCTGTCTGGACCTCTCCACACAGAAATCTGCTGCCTCTGAAATTGTTCTGATACAGTGAAGGGAGGGGGAGCACAAAAAATAACTTCCCTAGACAATCAGAGCAGATTATTTTAATGAGGGCTTGGAAATAGGAAACAAACGACACCAAATTATCCTCACTCTCATCCGTCACTGTGTTGGTAAAGACCCTAAGCTTGTGCCTGAGTCAGCAGTGGGGGAGCTGACGGCTGCCTCTGATTTCAGGAAGCTTCTCTTACAGGAGCTCTGGCTTTCTCTTTCACAGAACTGCCTCATTCCACCTAGCTCAGTGGTCTCTATTCAAATTGTCTCCAGGCTGCCAGAGCCCATCATTGTTCATCCAAGCCTGCTTTAAATCTCCTCTGGGTACAAGTACAGATCACTGAAGGAGAAGAGGGTCCCAGAGCCCACTTGTGACTCAGGGAAAGGTAAATGACAGAATCAGGACACACATTTCCCACACTCTCCCCAGAGCAGGGAACATCTAGGTAAGCACATTTAAATACGAGGCAGTTTCTCTAGTTCTCTCCCAGGCACATATCTCTTTCCTCAGTGCTGTCCAGTTTTGTCTCGTGGCAGCCCCTGGGTATTGTCAACGGGAGGTCAGCGGTTGGTCAGGGATGGGCTGTCGCTCCACAATTCACAAAGTAGAAGAATTCCAATAATAATGCTCCTGCATGCAGCTGGACGGGAGAGACAGAATTCTGAAACTGGGCCTCGGGTCAGAGTTGTGAAGAGAAAAGAGCTACAATAGATTATTACATTAAGCAAAATGAAATTGTTTCCCCGCTGGAAAGAAGGAAAGTCGTTAACTCACAGAGTCCAGTTATCAGGGAAAATGATATCACATCTGCAGTGTTTCTTGGATTGCAATTTAAAAGGAAAAATTGTAAGAGAATTTGATGCCGGGTGAAAGGTGTGAGATTGACGGCTCCGGGAATTGGGAGACGTTGTTTCGTTGCCCACCTCTTGGTCTCTTTCTATTTCTTGGTCTGTGGGTCTCATCTCACCTACTCTGACATCCATTCCTCCCTCTCCAGAGAAGGCGGTGTGTGGAAGATACTGAGGGGAGCTCAATCCCTTTATATTTCTGAAACCTTGTAAGTTCTCAGTTTTCAAATCCATACACACTTGTATATTCAAGTTTGGCTCTTAGCTTGCAGGGCTATTCCAGGGCTTCCTGCCTGTTTCTGCTACTCTTAGGGTCACCGTGTAAGGATATTTTGCCTAGAACAAGGGTGGAGTTAGGCCAGGGAACAAGGAAGTGTTTAGAACAGAAGTAAATAACTGAAGGTTAATCGTTCAACCAAGAATGTTTTGCTGAGCACTTCCCATGAACAGAACACTGGATTCTGTGCCGTGGAAGACATAACGATGAATGTGACCTATAAAGTCCCTCAAGAAATTCATAATCTAGATGGGCAGATAACACACACAGTGCAGGCTAATCTAGAAATACCAGGCAGTCAATGGTCACAGTCACTGAAGAAACTCTTCCTTTTGCTATCTTTTCACACCCTCAGCCCAGTCCCAATCCTTTCATATCCATCTAGGGAATGAATCATCAATGAGGTGAATTAATTTTAGTTAAATGTTTAGAGTATTAAAACCTACTGTGCAGAGGTCTGCTAATTTATAGGTCTGCTAATCACATCACTTTCGTAAAAACTACATTGCCTAATTTGATAGATAATTTTAGAACTGAGTGAAGATCTCACCGTCTTAATACCACAAGCTCAGTCCCTCCTAGCCCAGGGTATTTTATTGCTTGGTTCCTGAGAGATGCACTTTTTCTTTCTGATTCTGCTGTGCAGTTTTAGTTATGTAATAGATAATCTGTTATAACCTTAAAGTACATTGAGTTAAGTAAGGCAGAAATTAAGTAGGTAGTACAGGGTGGGCAGGAAACTGTTCCACGAATTCATGCAGGGAACTAGGCTGGCTGCTCAGTACTTCTATCCTCAACATGGGGCTTCTGTGTTGGGCTGTAAGGTGGCTACTCCAGATGTCACTGCATCCCAACAACAGGACATGGGAAAGAGAGTAGAGGAAACGTTGTTACATTATAAAGTCCTGAATTAGATGCTACACTCATCACTTCCACTTTCATTATATTGACCCAAACTTAGTAACATGTGCATATCCAGCTGCAAGGAAGGCAGTCAAATGTAGATTCTAGCAGGAAATTCATATTCCCAAATAAAACTTTTGGGTCTATTACTAAAAAGAAGAAGAGGATAAGAAATATGGGGATAAAGTTAGTTTTCTCTTCCATGCCATTTCCTACTATACTTCCACTAACCAAAACCTTCTATCTCTATTACCCTGGATACTAAGGAATAAGTTACATTCTTTTTTCCTCTGGTGTTCCACTCTCCTTAGTCCTTAACCAAGTAGAATATCTCCTGACTTAATTTGTGTCTTTGAATCTTAAAACTAGATTGTGACCTTCAAAACCCTTTATAACTTTCCACTCTGTAATCAACCACCTTTTCATTAGCTGAATTTATATTGGGATTTTTGAAGTTCCCTCTGTTGTATTGACACAAACATAAATAGAGAAGTCTGGTTAGTGCCTGCAAGCATCTTCCTTTCCCTCAATTATGCCCGCTCCTTGCTAACTCCTTTGTTCTCACTCAGGTCCTGTCTCAGTCTTCACGTGGGTCTTCTTATTGGCTTATTTGCTTCCCCATCATGTAATTTTTCTGGTGTTGTCCTTATAGCATGCTCTGTTTGCACCCAGAGAACCTCTTTATCACCACAAATGATCATTTAATTTACACATTCACCCACCTACTCATTTGTCAAAAATCTAGAGTCTGGGCCTACTCTCTGCAGACTGTTCTAGGCACTGGGTACACAGTGGCTAGCTGCACAGTCTCTGCTGTCACAGAGTTCACTCTTGCCCGTGAAGACAGGTGATAAACAAATAAACTCAAGTGTACTTATAATTACAAATTACACAAAGTATCTTGAGGAAAGAAAGGCAACCACGAGAAAGAATAATAAGGAAGGCCTACTTAGGCTGGGAGGTAGCCTGAGGACATGATGCCAAATCTAGGACCTCAAGGAAGAGCAGTGTTGTCCAGACAGTGTAAGGAGGACGTTATTTCAGGTAGAACACCGTCTGTGGAAGCCCTGAGGTAGAAAAAAACATGCGGGTGTTTGAGGGATTACAAGAAAGGCAATGTGACAAAGACATGAATTGTATAGCCACAAGAGATGAACATGGGGAATGGAGGCAGTGCTGAGGTGACAGCAGAATACATAAGCTTTGTGAAATGAAGACCTACTGAAGAATTTCAACATGGGAAATTACTGTTTTAACTAATGTTTTAAAGTTCACTTGGCTGTGGGGAGAACGAGTGTCAAGAATGGAAGATGAAAAAGACTAATCAGAAAACTCCTGTCAAATAGAGTCATAGTTCTTCAGGTATCTGGCTCTTTCTTCAGGGTTATTGATGCAGACTCCTGTTCTATTTACTCATGAGACCGGTGCCCATGAATTTCAGACTGAGGCACCAAGTATAGACAAAAAAGTAGATCTTCATTTTATTGCATTAGTTCATGTAGATAGGCCTGTCTGTGAATTAGATGGACGGAAACAATTTCCAATCAACCATGTTGAAACTAGCGATGAAACATTATTAGCGGATGCCACAGGAGTTTGCAAGAAGTTTATGGAATATGACCCTGATGAATTAAGATTCAATGCAATTGCTCTTTCTGCAGCATAGCTTGTCAATAATGGAAATACCAGTTACTGTATTATTTACAACAAAAATTAAATTTCTGCTGCCATAGACTAACTCAAAACTTTTGATATTTTCGTTAACTTGACTGATTAAACTTTATGTGACTTAAACTTTGGAAAAACAAAAAAGGAGAAAACTCTTGTCATATTCCCAGGGACTAAAAGTGGCCTGGACCAGGATGAACATGGTGGTGGAGAGAATCATGGTGTCTCACTAGACTGAGGCTCAGGTAAAATTCACTCCCCACCTGTTTTTATAAATAAAGCTTTCTTGGAACATAGCTACTTCCATTCATTTTTATATTGTCTGTGGCTACTTTCTGTCTTCAATGGGAGAGATGAGTAGTTGCAACAGAGACCATATCACTCATGAAACCTAAAATATTTACTTTCTGGCCCTTACAGGTCTGCTGAGTCCTGCTCTAGACAATAGCCTCAAAGGGTATGCAATGTATAGTGGAAGTTAGTCAACTACCTGCTCAATGATTTTTCTAGTTTTTGTTTTTTTAAGTCTTCCCTTTGGTATACAATAGAAATCACTCCTTTTCACCAGCTTGGGGACAAAAAAGGAGTTAAAAGGAACATCTTGTGAACTAAGGAAACACTGAATGAATAAGAAAGAAACCCAGACAGCAATAGCCTTGCTGAATTTCTAGTGGTGTCAAAGAAGCTATTGACTATGGAAAGGAGCCATACTTTTTTTTTTTTCCATTAGAAATATCTGGATTATCTCCACACCTCCAGATCTCCTTGTAGCTGCAATAGCTTAGGCCCTGCACACTGAACTAGCAATCTCCCAATTATTTCCTTGCTCGACAAACATCACTCACAGCCCTATTATGGCTGGAAGGCTTTTTAATAAAACTGTCTATAAAGATTACAAAATAAACCTATGTGGCAACCTGCTCACTACTTCCATCTGCTTTCCCACTGATTTCTCTCCCTTTCTCACAGAGAAGGTTTGAGTTTCCAACCAGGTGCCTCTTCAGAGCTCTCATGGAGAACAGCTGAATGCAGCAATCTCTGCCTTCCCTCAACACAGCCGAACTCCAAATGATGTGACATTGAAGTACTCATGATTTTGACTCCTTCCTCAGAACACATCCCTCTAGTCAAGGCACCAGTATTTTTCATTCAAGCTGAAAGCAGGACTAGTCTTAAGCTGTTTACTCTAGTCTCTTTTATAGGCTGTATCCTCTGTATTAAGAGTATAGGTAGCTTATCTGTCTTTCAGGCAAATAGCCATTGTGTTCCCACCCAAGGTGAGAGTGCATTTTCATCCGGGAAAAATCACTTTAAATTAATTCAGAGGGAGATTGATGTGAGAAGAGAGAGAGAATTCCTTAGTTTTAAGAGAGATTAACAAATCAAATGAGTGGACACAAACAGCATGGTTCTGGTAAAATGGAATACTGGAAGTTCCTGCCGGAGAGGGTGGTGAGCTGAGGGGCTGACCTAGAATCCAGATAGCTGAGTTCATGGCAGTGTGGGCTCTATGTCTAAGGCATACAGATCTCCCAAGGGATCTTGTTAAAATGCAGATTCCATTTCAATAGGTCTGGGGTGGGGTCTGAAATTATGCAATTCTGACAAGGTCCTAGGTGATGCCTGAGCCACTGGTCCATGGACCACACATTGAGTACCAAGGGCAAAGGATCTAACTGTAGGGTCCACATGGATGTGGGTTCAAAATTGTGATGATAACGTAGGTTACTACATTCATTTGGAGTCTAAATAATTCATCAATTCATAGGGGGTGATGATGTGTGAGATTTCAGAAACAGAGTGCAGACTCAGGAAAGAAGCTACAAAGAACTGGGCAATAAAAGGTCATAGGTTTGTAGTGGATGTGCTGGGATTATCTGCAAAAACCTTGACAGGGGATCTTGGTCCCAAATATCCAGGCAGAAGGGCAGGTTAGCAAGATTGGCCACAGTCAGGACCTGAGCCAGGGAAGCTGGAGCCCAAGAGCGCTAAACCCAGTCAAGTGGAAGGGCTGAGCGCTATCAGGGGAGCTGGGCAGGAACTCTGGCTCTATCACCCTGACTCTTTTTTCTTGTCTGTAAAAACTTAACTCATATGTTTGTTGGGAGCTTTAAATAAGATAGCCCACGTGTTTTACATTCTGATCCCTAGAAGCAAACCCTGAGATAATGATGTGAGTGAAGTGATTGATTACACAGGGATCCCAGGCAAAACTGGTTGGGGTACAGAGAAGGGGGACCTAGCAAGGAAAGGGAGCCAAGCAAAAAGCAGAGTTCCACGAGAGTAACTGCAGCTCTGTCCCACAAGGGAGCACTGCAGATGGAGTTGTCCCAAACCCAGAGCAGGGTAGCTGGGTTTTTTATATCCTCAAACCCATCAGTCATTAAGGGCTGCCCCCTGAGAGACGTAAATTCTCAAGCATTTCTAGTTCTCTGCACATGTAAGAAAAGGGACTTCTACAGCCCTAGGGCAGCCCTTTAACAAAGAATCAGGGGCTGGTTATTGTGAGCAGAAACACACCCAAAATTGTTTGCACAAAAATGGTAAATGCCAAAGAGATCCAAGGTGTAAGAGAGGTGCTCTGACACACGCTGTTAAATCATGTGAAGACCCTTGCATGGTTTCTGGCAATCTTAAATCACTGGTAAAATTATATATGCTGTATAATCATTATCTGAGGAGACAAAGACAAAGTAAGACAAGGGGGAGACAAGACATCCATCTCATGGTGCGCTAGGCAGTGGGACCAGTGCAGACTTTGCAAATGCAACACATCATTAAAAAACCTGGAATCCAGCTAGTAAGTAACCTAAATGACCAGAAATCCTTAAGACCCACCTATTGATGTTGACCAAGAAGCAACCTCATGAACGTTCCTTTCATTTCAGAGATTCATGGACGCAGATACAGCATTGGAAGTGTGTTTCTAGTTGTGAGTGGTCATACTTTTTACTGCTTGTGGCTTATGGATTACCTCTCTAGATTCATTGTCTCATCTTTAAGATGAGAAGTCCTCTAACTCTAAAATTTTTTGATTTGACATACCACTAAATAGTAAGCCACATTCTCCACACCCACACATCCCCAAAGTAAGGTATTTTCCTTTCTCGCTAAAACAGTGTCATAGATAGTTTATCTCTGTTTCCTGTATCTAGCTTTTGTATATATACATGGCACCAACCCAGGTTGGCTTCTTGTAGCTACAATGTCGCATAGTATTCCTAACCGTGATAAATTAGTGCCCCTCTCTCTCTCTCTCTCTCTCTCTCTCTCTCTCTCTCTCTCTCTTTCTCTCTCTCTCTCTCTGTCTCCCTCTCTCTCCCTCTCTCTCCCTCTCTCTCTCTCCATTAAAAAACAGCTGAAGTGCCTTCTTCCTGATTTTGGAGATTATAACTTTCAGGATATATGGGTAAAGGGGTGAAATGAGAGGCAAAAAATTCTACTCAGGCAGGATTTTGATGCTACTAATTACTTACCAAGATATGGATAAGGCCATTTTTGTAAGCAATGAATTGGCTCATTTAAAATTCCTGTGTCTTCATTTTAGAAGAAAAAAAAGGAAGAAAGTCAAAAGGATAAAAGAACAAAAGAAGCTCCCCACCGAAAGACAGAATCTTTGCCAGCACATTTAAGGATGGTGCCAGTTGCCAAGCAGATAGAGGGGCTCTGCTTACTGCATAGTATGTGAAAATGGAGGGAGGAGGAAACATGAGTCAAGCAATACTTTCTGAGTGAGGGAGAAGGATTCAGAGAATTCAAATGCTAACTTTCCTGCCTGACCTGGTAACACAGCCAAGAACAAAAGGTTATCTAACTGAAACGGGATAGAAGATTGGAATCCCACCTAGAACAGACCCCCTCCCTGACAGAGGGGGGACTGGTAGGCTTTGTGTAGCCAGGTGGATGGCTATTGGTAAACAGAAGGCATAACAGGCAGTGTGGGGGTCTGGACTATCACATGGTGTGAGGTTTTGACTACCTGTTCTAGAACATTGGAGGGTTCAGGGCAGGCATTATCATTATGAGATCCAGATGGGTGATTTCTTGTCAACAAGGAAGACAAATGGTGATGGCTGAGAGTTTGCTGGAGCTAGTTGGCAGGTCCCAGTCACACAGTGGTTTTGGGAATCACTGCTCCTGTCCTGGGTGACCTCAGAGTGTTGACGGGGAATTGATAAGAGAAAGGACATTTGTTAGGCTACCTAATTAATTTCCGTAACAAACTACTGCAAACTGGGTCGCCTAAAACAAGGAAATTTGTTCTTTAATCTTAGGAGGCTGGAAATCTGAAATCTAGGTATCAGTGAGGTTGGTTCCTTCTGGAGGCTCTGTGGGAGAATTTGTTTCATGCCTTTCCTAGCTTCTGGTGATCGCTGGCAATCCTTGGCATTCTTTGGCGTATGGCTATATAAGCTCTGCCTCCATTACCACCTAATGTTCTCCCTGTGTGTATCTGTGTCTCTATTTTCTCTTCTTACAAAGACACAAATCATTGATTTAGGGTCCACCCTAATCCAGTCTGACTTCATTGAATTTACGTTACTATGTCTGGAAAGACCCTGTTTCCAAATAAAGTTTGAGGTTCTGTGTAGGCTTGAATTTGGGAGTAGGGGATAGTGTGGCAGGTGGATGTGGGGCGTGGTGGAGTGAGGAGAGACACTATTCAACCCCATGTAGTTTTCAAAAGAGATTGAGGCTCTGTGGAATAATAGAGAAACATGTCACTAGAGAAAGAGTGCCTGTTTATGCTCTCGTTTGGGGAACAACTTTGAGGCCAAGTTATAAGCATAAGATACAGTAAAACTGTGCTTCCAGAGCTGATGATGGAAGCCATTAATGGTGGCTCCAGTTCCATGGTTTAAGAAATAAGCCAGTTAAGGTCAGTTGATGTGTTTAGCCTGAACTGGGGTTGAGCTCCCGCTGAGGATCCTATTTAAATTAGCACATGTCTCCTTCTTTCCCAAGATTCTGGTCCAGCCCAGAAAGGGTATTGGCTTTTTTTCTTACTACTCTTCCTTTCTTCATAAGAACCGCTACTGTACTGAGTCATCTCTACTAATATGAGAATTATAGATTGCAATACAATGTGAGGGCTGCAGCTGCCTTGTAATTCCACCTTTTGTGTGTGAAGAAACTGGGGTTGGACATTCCAATACCAGTAGAAATTCCAATGATATACTTTCACATCAGCCTCGGTTAGATTTTCTTAGATTATTTTATAAATAATAGGACACCTCTGAGACTCTGAGAAAGTTTGTACCTTTAGAGATAAATAAATAGACTTTCAGAGTCTGTCAAGAAAAGAAACGCAAGGCTTCCTACTGAACAGCTCTGACAAAATTAATGGTGTCAACACCGCAAAATAAAATCAAGCACCATCAGGAGGAAGGATTGATTTGTTAGCCTCGGGGTAGAGATGTTGAGATGAGAAGTTGAATTTAGCTTCTGGGGAGAAGCAGATACAACTACTATGAGCAAAGAACTCTGAGAGACTGGACTCAAATTGTTCACACAAATCCAGACACTTGACTGGTTAAGTGTATTTGCCAAGCTAGAGCCAGTATAGCCAGAGGCCACAGGAAAGACTCAAGAGTCCCTGAGGGACAGGCCATCTTTCAGACAAGGATAAACAGATCATCAACGGGGAGGAGAGTGCCTGGGGGCTTCATCCAGCAGAGTCTCCTTTCTTGTCCATTCAATGTAGAATCTCTGGTCAACCCAAACTCACCCTGAGCACCTCCTACTGTGTAAAATCACAATTATGCGATTCTTCCCTTGTGATTTGGCTAATGTTAGAGGAAGAGAATGAAAACAGAAAGTGTGATGCGACAAGAAAACACATGGACTTATTTTTAAGATAGTATGTGTAAGCTGTGGCTGGATAAAATTAAAAATAAGAAAAAAACACTTTATTACATTATTATCAATTCACTCCTTTCTGTTTGGACCTCTCCCCCTATATCATCAGTTTTAATCTGCTTTCTCTGAAAGTTTCCTCTCCAGTTTGGAATAGTCACAGTGGAATTATAGACCCTATTTTAGTTTATAAAACAATATTTATGTCACTTGAGTCTTGCATTGCCCAGTGTTGTAAGGGTTACTGTTAACCTATTTTACAGAGGGAAAAACAAGTTACAGCTAGAAATAAATTGAACCAGGACTAGTATCCAGGACTACTGATTCAAAAGTCAGTGCTACTTCCACACATATATTGCACCACAGTGGAAGAGGAGCACCTCAAAAAAGAACTTCTGTCAGTTTTAAATGCAGGTGAAGCGGTGGTGATTACTTTTCACTTTGCCTCAAGGCAAAGCTCAGATATAGCCCTGAGGTGGGGACTGATGGTAGGGGTGTTGAAACCAGGAGGGCTTGAACTCAAACGCTGCTTCGAAAGCACCAGAGCAAACAAAGGAAGTCAGGAAAACCTCTGCTGCCTTCATCACTTAATTAGCTGAGCACCACACTCCATTTACTCTTGTCTCCAAGACACTTGCAATTGTGTAGCTTTCTTGGCTTTTCATTCCATGAAAGGCTTTTTCATACCGGCTCCTCCAACCCCTTGGGGAGCTGGATAGGAAGGGATGAAAGAGGTGTAACGGGGATTCTATGAGCTGGGCTCTGCATTGTCTTCCCCTGTGAGCTCTGGTTTCTATTGCTTTCTCCCCTGGTGAGGTTCCTGGGTAGCTACCTGAATGGAACATGAAATGTTTTGTGATCCCATTATTACTTACCAAAGTACAGAAGCCACAACTCTGGCGCCTCACTGCCTCATTCATTTAAAATGCCTTTCACTACATATATTTTTAATTTATTTAAGTGAAAGAGAAAAAAGAAAAGAGAGACAAAACAGACTCAGTAGATGAAGAAACAAAGGAGAGTCCCTGGGGCTAGAGAGAGGCAGTGCCATTCGGCGGAGACGGCCAAGCACTGACAAAGTGCAGAAGCAACGCCAGCACAGCAAATATAGTCGCTGAGGATCAAACGAGAGCCAAAGCTGTAAAAAACTTGCTCAATTCTCTTCTCAACTGGCTTCAGCTGCCTCCCAAGCTTTAGTAAGAGAAGCATGAAACGGCTGTCGGAGATAAAACATCCATAAAAATTTGGTAAACTGGAAAGGCAGGAACTGTACCTTTTTTTGCTTTTACCCCGTAATACTGGGCACAAAAGTATGTCTGGGCTGGGCCTTGGGGCAGAGTCACTTGGGAGTGAATTTGTTCCAAACTACCCAAGGATCGTGCTGACTTTCTAATCTACTGGGAAAAGAAGGGAGGTTGGCCTCGGCGGCCTCCCTGCAAGCTTATGTGGAGCCACTGATGACAAGGAACCCCGCTCTAGAAATTTCTGTCACCCCAGCTTGTTTGCCCTCACTGCTTCTCTGAAGACACTTCCTGCAAGCACTTCTCTCCTCACTCAGTCTGGCTGTATGGGAAACACAAGAGCAGTCAATAATACTCTAGGCCATTGCTTCAAATACCAAGCGATTTATCTCAATGATTCTAGACACTCAGGTCATCTTCTGATGTGGCTGAGGACATAGGAGAACTAGGACTGAAGCAAGGAAGAGAGCTGATATTTAGTGTGGGGGCCCTGTCTCCCAACCCCACTCATTTTGTTTTTGTTTGTTTGTTTAATTTCCACTATCACGAAGGAGAAAATAAATAGATGCCGCTCCTTCAATTTTATTTTTCCCCTCTAGCCAGGGTATTTCCTCTCCCTCCCTTCATACCTCCCTCAGTCCTTCATACTCCACGAGTGACACTTGCATTAACATCTGCTGACTGTGGAGTCTGTTTTGGAACAAAAGGTCTTTTCAAAAATGGATATTCAACAGCTTAACAAGGGTTCAAAGTTAAGGACTTTGATGGAAGTGATGGCTTTTGTCTTTAAGGATCTGAGAATGTCAGTGCCTTTCATTGTGTCCTTGATTCTGGGAGAGAGGGGAAATATAGAGGGAGTCTTCTTTCAATGGGACAACCATAATAGCCAGTCTGTTTAAAAGTTCATGAATAAGAGATTGTATATAATCTCTGTGTTATGAATTATGCACAGACTGTGGACAGAAAAGAGATAGGCAACTTCCCACTTGACTCACCTCTGCCAATTTCACCTTCACGTCCAACATCCTTGGGCGGTAGCATTCATCATATCTACTTTAATCTATTAAAAAGGAGTTGGTCCAGGAAAAGAAGACTGCTAAGATCAAATACCCTTGACTTATGTGAACTCATCTAATCCTTAAAATTTCTTTCCCTTGATACTTAATTTCAAATCACCTAAACTAATTTCCACTTCAAAACTCCTGACAGAGACTTCAATTGCAAATCCTAGTTGTTAACCAAAGGGGAAAAAAAGAAAGAAAGAAAAGTGGGGAAAGTGGTCAGTTAAGAAAAAGTGGGCAAAGAAAGAGAGAGCAATGGGAATCGCTTATATGATGACCAGTAAATATCTTTGATAAACATCTGGGTTTAGAGTAAAATTCATCTGCTACCTCAAAAAGTAGTGTAGCTAAATCCTTTGAATAAACATGAGTGGCTGTATCTCAGACATACATCACTTCTCTGTGAAGTGATACTAAATACTGTAATCTGGCCCTCTCTCCCATTTCATCTCTGATGTTAAGCTGAGTATCTCAGCAACAGTTGGAAGTTGCATATAGTTCTGTACCTGTCTCATCTTGCATGAGCCTGATGAGTCCAAGATTGGGCAACTGGTTCAGGCTAATCATTAGCACCAGCACTCTAAACATGATTTATTCATATTCTCAGGAGCCTCAGGAGAGCTCAGGTTATCATCTTTGGGATAATTGTTATACTGTTTTCAGCAGATGTAACTCTTCCCTCTACTGCTTTTCTTAGGAGTAGAGACAAAAATGATGGAGACAGAGTGGAATGGAGACAGAAAGGAGTCCTGTTCATTTATCTCAGCCTTATAATATTTCAGCACTAAAAATAATGTTAGGAATCATTTTATCCTCTCCTGCCTCTAAGTACAGCTGCTCCTATGTGATCACAAACAATAGCTGTCCATATTTTTTTTTAAATAAAATAAAGGAATGAGTGTGCTATAGACTAAATGTTCGTGTCCTCCCAAAATTCGTATGTTAAAATGTAATCCCCTGTGCAGTGTGTTTAGGAGTAGGGCCTTTAGGAGGTGCATAGGTCATGAAGGTAGAGCCTTCATGAATGGGATCAGTGCCCCATTAAAAGAGACCCCAGAGAGCTTTTCCTCCCTTTCTGCCATGTGATGACATAGCAAGAAGACAACCATCTATAACTAGGAAGCAGGCTCTCACCGGATACTGAATCTTCTGGAGCTGTGATCTCAGACTTCCAGTCTCCAGAACTGCAAGAAATGAATTTATGTTGCTTATAAGCCACCCAGTCTCTGGCGTTTTTCTTATAGCAGCCTGGGCAGACTAAGACAGGGGAGGTTAATATTTTTGAGCATCCAATATGTGCCAAATACTATATAAAATATTCGCCCTGACCAGTGAAACAGGAATGGTTGTAGAAGTGGAACCTGAATTTCTGGGAGCCCAATGATTTCCCCTCATCCCGTAGCAGAAAAGTCTCAGCATTTGGAACCTGAGTGGTCTCGTGTCAAAGTCCATGTGCTCTCAGAAATGCTGCGACCTCTGCTCCAAGAGCGTTCTCAACCTTGCTTGGAAAGTTACACCAGTGTGTGTCTTACCCTCTATAACCAAAAAATGCTTTCTCATATCTTGCCTATGTTCTCCCTGTTATAGGGTACTTCCCACTTCTCTCTCCCCTCTGATTTATATGCAGTACATCTTTAAAACTTAAGTGACATTTCAACCTTTCAGAGAAATACCATCCAACCCTTTGGGACTATTGCTTCTATCATCTTATTGTGATAGGCATCGATTAGGATTGCATTATGGTTAGGACACTGATGTGTAAGGTCAAGGTTGAAAGGAGGAGGAATTCTGCCTCATTGCCCAAAGTAGGATGCTCTCTAGCTGAAAATATCTTTTCATAAATTCAGATACAATGAGCTATATTATCCATACCCCATGCTGTAATCCACTCTGTCTCCTGGGGGCTCCCCATTACATACTGAATATTTTGGGGGTCTGCTTTAAACCCTTTAATTATCAAATAGTGTTAGGGGAATGCGTGTGTAATGAGGAAATTGGCAGACATCCCAGAGCGATGTGAGGGGCTGGGACTCAGAATGCTAAGCCACCATCCAAAACATAAGTAATTAAAATTAATTAAAAATCATTAGACAAACCTTCATTTTTGCAATTTCAAGGTGCAAGCCAAGTCACCCGAGCTCATAAAGAATGTGCATGCTGTCGCATCTACATGATGTATTTCCATGACCCGAGCATGGACTGAGGAACTGAGCTGAAGGAAGTTGGATCAACGTAGTATGGTGAGTCAAAACCTTTGTTTAAAAAAAGAAGTACATGCCCATATGTATGGCTCCTGCACTGAGATGGCACTGCTTGATCCACTCACTCTCTGATCCTCAATCAACAGTATTTGTTCTGTCACTCTCCAGTGCTCAGTGTCCCCAATGGCTCTCTTATGGCAACAGTGTGTGGAGCGTAAGTCTCACCTCAAGCTGCTTATGATCCAATTTGGATGGGGAGAGGATAGAGCAGAAGCCAGGGATAACACAAATGAAACAGTGTAGAAGAATGCATCATTCATTCATTCAACAGGCATTTTAGAGTCCTCACTACTACGGAGCTAAGCTTTGTGCTAGGGCTTATGGTTATAAAGTCAGTAGGCTGATAAGAGTAAAGATGCAAATTAGGGATCTGTGGAAATGATTACTTTTAGCAACCCTGTGATGGGCAAGATGAGAGAAGGATCAAATTAAGGAAAACCTTCTTAACCAGGAAAGACTTCCTTTTAATCATTTATTAGATGACTGGGATTCAATATCATAGAGATTTTTAGATAAGAAGTGACCTGAAGCGGTCATAACCTCCATTTCAGAACCACAAGCAAATGT
This sequence comes from Hipposideros armiger, assembly GCF_001890085.2. Classification (NCBI taxonomy): domain Eukaryota; kingdom Metazoa; phylum Chordata; class Mammalia; order Chiroptera; family Hipposideridae; genus Hipposideros; species Hipposideros armiger. The sequence goes on along the minus strand of NW_017731814.1, from coordinate 1,032,126 downwards.
GAACATCGATTATATCATTTCTGCACCACCTTCCCGTTAAAGTGTCACCACATTTATTGCACTGAGAACAGATGGTCCAGACAAGCATGTTCTTCATACAGATTGGAGAATCCAAAGGGCTGGGCAATCTAACGAGGGCCCCAGTTGAAGGAACCAGGGAAATGTATTCCCAAGAAGAGAATAAGGGATTTGGGAATGGGGACAGTGGCTGCTTTTAAACGCTTGAAGAACCGTGTCTTAAGTAGGTAAAATAGTTCTTATGCATTACTTTCTCATTTTGATAGAAACACCTAGCAAACAAAAATCTAACACCAAAATATAAAGAAATGAAATAAGAAAAAGAGAGAGAGGTGCTCAAATTGAAGCAGGAATGTTCCAGGAGAGAACTTTCTCCTCCCTATTGCAGATAGATGTGTGGTGGCGCCCCAGAAACTCTACAACTGAATGAGTTACTATTTGAAAAACATACACTGGAAACCAGAACTAAGATTAACCAAAGGGAGGCTGAAGTCAGGAGTTAGAATTTAACTCAGCATTAGAAATAATTTTCTAATAATTAATCTGACCTACAAAGAAATGGGATGCTCTGTGAAATAGTGATTTCTGTGTCTTTGAAATGATCAAACAATAGTTATAAGACCACTGTTGGGGAAGCAATAAAGTTATTTCCTGCACTTAGGAAGAGGAAAGAGGATACTCCCTCAAATTTCTTTTTAACTCTTAAGTTCTATGAGTCTTTGGCATGCTAAAATTACATTTCGAGGTAGTGGGAGGCCCAAGAATTGAACCCAAATCTTGGCCTCTAGATCTAGGAAATTTTGAGTACAGGAGTGAGTTAGGTGTCAAAAAAAGTTTGAATACAGGATTTTGCCCAGAAGCAAAAGAACAAGTGAAATGGCTGCACGTCCCTGTTTATGGTACTTGCTAAGAGACCTTGCTATCGTCAGAGTCTTCCTACCAAGACCCTACGGGGAAACTGATGCCAATGGGCCTTTCCTGTCTTGTGAGGAGACCAGGAAGATAGAACATGTGCTTCTTGATTCAAACCTCATAAGCATATTTAAAACAGGTTTACCTTTCTATGTCCTGTGGTCCCCCTGATTCTTGGATCACTTTTCCTCTCCTAACAGAGAATATGATTGATTTTAACATGAGTGATTTTTATGGGTTAAATTCTATCCTCCCCCAAAAAGATATGTTGAAGTGTTAAGGCTCTAATAACATAAATTGTGAACTTATTTGGAAATAGGGACATTGCAGATGTAGTTAGTTATGATGAAGTCATACTGGAGTAAGGTGGGCTCCTCATCCAACATGACTGGTGTCCTCATAAGAAGACAGAGGCATAGGGATAATGCCATGTAAGGACAGAAGATTTCACTGATGCATCTACAAGTCAAGGATCACCAAATATTGCCGGCAACACCAGATGCTAGGAAGAGTCAAGGAAGGATTTCCTTACAGATGTCCAAGGGAACATGGTTCTGCTGACCTTGACTTTAGACCTTTAGCCTGTAGAACTGTGAAACAAGTTTCTGACGTTTTAAGCCACCCAGTTTGAGGTACTTTGCTACTGCACTCCTAGGAAACAAACACAGTGACTCTTCCACTGATGTCCTCAGTTACATAGAAACAGAATTGCTTATTTTCCTAACAGGTCATGTTGGGCCATGAATGGGCACAAAGTTGGCATGTGGTTTTCTGTGTTGTAGCAGTGTCATCCTCCTAAATCTTGACAATGTTGGCAGACAAGAGAGGAGGAATGAATGTCAGGGAACGTGTCTTAAAGCTGGTCTCGATTGGACTGACCTAGGTGCCTCATCATTTTAGAATTTAGTCTCGCTGTCTCTAAAATGGATGTAATACTCTTGCTATACTGTTCACCCTTCTTATGGTCACTTCCAATGGATAATATGAGGGTGTAAAATGACGGCAAAATACTTTGAGCTGCTCAAACAGAGTGCAGGGGAACCAGCATTTCTGGGCTGCTCAAGAAGGGGCCAGGACCCAGAGCCAGGCCCGAAGGATGGACCTGGAGCACCTGGTGAGCAGTTAGTAAAGCAGAAAAGACACATGGGTACCGTGAATCAAAGGAAGAAAGCCATGTTCAGACTTCAGCATGTCAGACCAGCCAAGAGGGAGCAGGCAAGGTGTGGAATCCAGGATGATCAGTCCAGGTTAGCGGAGAGCTAGCTACCCAGGCAGGAACCTGGACACACTAAACAAGAAGAAAAACATGAAACATTCTGTGGCCTCAGTGAAGGGATTGGAGTCAAGCAGAGGAGCAGGACAGCACTTGGGGCTCTGTGGGTGATGGTATAAAAGAGAAAACTGGGTTTAATCACTGCCCCTCAGCCAGAACGGTTAGCCTTCTGCCCAGGTTTTAGGAAGTCTCTGTCTGGTCGGTGAGGGCTAGAATATCATGTAGATTTTACTTCTAAGAGATTAAGTAGTTGAAGCCTTGCATTCAGCAGACACACAATACAGATAATTTTTGCAATTATAATGGTTCTTCAGGGCAAGACAGGTTCTGTGGATGCTGGTTGGGGGCACGTGCATTCCACACCAAGGCTGGATGGACCCTCCAGCTACTCTTATGTTGAACTGTATTGTTTGTCTTAGAACAATAAACAGAAACCATTTTCATAACTCAAAAAAGAAAGTCCACTGCATTTTGAAAACAGCCCCAAATTCGCTGTCTTTCAGTGTTATTTCCTCATTAGAGCTTTAACCTACTCATTTCTAACCTGTGAGCCTCAGGTTTTTCAATCTACAAAACAGAGGCCTTGTAGTAAGTACCAGTCAGTCCAATGAAACCTGCGGTTAACACATCTCAGTAAACGCCTGCCTTTAGCTTCCCCTGTGTGTGGTTGGTTGGTATTGATGAGGGAAGGACTTAAACCAAAGCGAATACCAAATGTGAGAACAGGGTGTGATATTGCCGCAGAGAATTCAGTAAGAAGCAATGAGCAAGCCAAAGAGAAGCTGTAGTATTGCACAGTCAGTTGGTAGGAATGTTTTTTATTTCATCGCAAGAAGCAATAAAAGAGATTTTCAGGAATGAAGGTGGAGTAGCTAAGTTT
>NW_017731814.1:1015398-1023223 GCF_001890085.2 Hipposideros armiger | reverse complement strand
GCAAACTTTTGAGACGGAAATAGCCTTTCTTTATTCCCCACTTTCTCTCCCTTTGAACTTGCCTTCTATGATGATATGTTTATGAAATATCCTCAACCTAAACTCTCAACTAGTTGAATATTCACAACTGTTCTGAGTATCATAAATCATCTGCTTCTTTGGTGCTATTCTGAGGATAGATCTTCATAGCGCCTCTCTGGATTACCAGACCTGCCAACTCTCCCTTCTGGCTGGCAAGAATTAGCAGCGTCAACAAAAGCTCAGAAAACTCTGCTGTAAATAGCCCGAGTTTCCGCCCATTATAATCAATTAATAAATTATGGTGGTGCTGGGCAGCAGTCCATATTATTAGGGGGTCTAGCTATGGCTTTCTAGAACCCAGGTTTTAGGTGGCTCTCTTTAGTGGTGGGCAAGAGGCACTGGAAAGAAACCTCTATCATAAAGTTGATGGAGCCAGGGATAAATGGACTGACCTATCTGAATTATGTAGCATTTAAAAAAAAAATCCTTCTTTGTGAGGGCTGTTCCCTAGCTGCAGAGAACAAGACAGGAAGCAAAAGAACCTTTTTTTTTGTTTTTTGTTTTGTGAAACAAACTATTCCTTGGCTGTCTCTTTGTAGATGGGTGCTGTGAGAAGACAGAACCCAAACAATGAAGCACGCCTGTCAGTGTGGGAAAAGGAAAAAACCAAGGCAAAGCCATTGAACAAACCCAGTGGCTTTATCGGCTACCTTTCTTGAGGCACAGAGCAGGGTGAGACATGCCATTCTGCTCCTCAACCCCACCCCACCCCACTCTTCCCTGGCCTCCTGCTCTTTTCTCCTTTCCTCCCCAGACATCTTAAGAATCCAGGACTAGCATCTTGACAGTCCAGATCATAGTTCTAAGCACCAACTAGTATTGCAGCCTCACAGAGCATCTTGAATTCATGAAACCGTTTGAGGGAGAAATAAATTGCCCTTATTTGTAGGTAATGAGAGTTGAGTGGTTGAGTCTCCCAGGGATACTCAGGGGGCAAAACCAGGGATACTTAGGAAGGCGGTGGTACCACCCTCTCTCAGAGGCAGTCTCCTTTGAATTGACTTCACTCAGGGGTCTTGAAAACCCTTCAAGCTACGTCCTGGTAGCTCTTGGAAGAGCACTCCTTGGGCAGTTACTTGGAAAGGTTTTATGGAGACTAGTGTTCACAGGATTCGGCCAGGACAGCGGCCCATTGGGGATAAAGAGAAAACAGTGGCACATGTCTGGCTGTACACACAAATGTATATGAACATGTATGTGTACACAATGACTACTGGCATAAGAACTTGAACTCAACATGGATTTTAAAAACATTTGTTGAATGAATGAATAAATAAAGTAATGCTTATGATACATGGTGGCCTATAGTTACCAATCATAGTAGACTTCTTAGAGTCAGCAATCTCTGAAGAATACCAATATTTATTCTAATAAACCTAGTTAAAATATTTATTAGTCTCTCTTAAAATCCACATTTCTCTATCATGGACATCATTTCTATACCACGGAAATTCCATGGACTCTGTAGGAGGGAAATATGGGCTCAAATCCTGAAGTCACCATTCCATAACTAGAAAACTCTGGAAAAACAAGCCACATTCTCTGGGCCTCCATGCCCTCCCACGATGGAGATTGTATATATACCCTCACAAGGTGAGAGTAATGCCTCCCAGGGTCACCCTGTATGAAAACAGTTTGCAAATTTAGAGCACTGTGCAGACATTACTTGCTATTTTGTTTCCTTTGCTCTTTTCGGCCCCTGGACAAGTGAATTTTGTGTTCAGTCAAATAGGCCCTAGATGGATGTTCTCCCCTCCTGTGCCAGGATGGCATTGGTTTCTGGGCTCTGAACACTGGAGGGCGGAGAGAGGGCTGTCTTAGAGGATGAGAGGAGGGCCCCTTTCTGAATGCACCACGGAGGCAGGTCGGTAGGCATGGTTCAGGCTTCAGGCAATTGTTGGTTTTTAGTTGTGGGTTTACATCGGTACTTAAATCAAGCATAATGTGAATTGCTTGATGTTCGTACGTGTGTGTGTTCCATATAAAGCTTAAACAAACCATAGTCATAAAACAGCACTGGCTCACAAACCCAGAACATTATGAAATCAGACAGCAGGCCTAATGAGAGCTACAGTGAATCAAATGAATGGCACTCCTTTAAGATGCATTTCCACAGAACTTGGGCAGCTGAGGATTTGAGAGAAAGAGGGGTAGGGTAGGCTGGGGAGTGGGAAGGAGAAGACCTTGAGTGGGGCCGTGAAACAGGCATCGTCTGGACACAGGTATAGGGGCAAAAACAGCAGAAGTGACAAGGTATTTGGAGGGGCCAGGGACAGTTTTCTAAACATGCAACAAAATTCACAGCTTAAGGGTGATGAAACACTTTGATGTGTGACTCGTATTTGACTCATGGGCTTCCCAGATGGCACACGGTTAAGGCCACTCAGAATTACTGAACTTGATACTTGCCAATCGGACAAAAACTTTTCTCTTTCTAAGAAATCCACACTGTGCTTCACCTCATCCTGGGTCAAGGGGCAGCAGAGGCCTTCCCTGTGATCCAGAATACCTGGGCCCTGTGTGCTCTCCATGTATCACCATTGGCCCACGCTTCCTGCGTGGAATAGGCATGGTTGTGAGGGCTTTAATGTTCACTGCACTCATTCTTGCTTTTGAGCAGTACATTGTCAGGAGTCCTAGAAACACAAAGGGAAATTTCTGGAAGGGACCTTAGGGCTCATTCAGTCCAATGCATTCAATTTACAGGTAACAAAGATGAAGCCCAGGAAAGCGAAGAGGTGTGCTCAGCATAGGGCCACATGTGAGCAGTTAAACTAGAACTTGACTGTCTTGACTTCTAGTCCTGTGGTTTTCATAAAAGGGCAAGGGCTGTCACCCAATATTTTTAGAAGAGCATAAAGTCATTTTACATGTGCAATTATTTCTTGTGGGCTTTTATCAGGCTTATCTGCATGTCCATCAGTCCAGCAAAAACACAGAACTAGGCCATAAATAGCCACATACATCAGGGGAAGGGCCAGCACAAGTGATGAGTACTCAAGAGGCCCAATTTGAGTTTTCACCTGAGCAATGAGCACCCCTTAGCTCACGTCCACGATTCCAAGTTGGCTCCGCACACTAGCTGAGGCTCCAAATTCTTATAAGTGTATGGAGATATAAATGAACCTGGCCACTAATCCAATCCTTTGAAGCCACTGCACTGCTTCACAGATGTAGGGGCCATACTTCTCAGGAAGGAAGAGGGGAGAAAGGGAGGAGAGAAAGAAGGAAAATGAAGAAGGAAATGGCAGAAGTAAAAGAGGAGGATGCAGAAGGTTGGACAATTAAGTTTGCAAACTCATCCTAGAAAAAGTGCTACATACCTCATTGCTGAATATCACTATGGTCACCTTCGAAGTACTCCTCTTGGGAAGCTATGCAGCAATGTCAACGTCTTCAAAGCAATTTTGGAACTCTTATTCTGGAATGGCCATCAGAGCTGTCTTCATGTTACCCTTGATGTCCAGAATGTCACACAAATGTCTTCCTTTCAACATTTCNCAGTAACAGCTGTTGCAAATATATATTTAAATAATTTTAAAACCCCCTTTCCTCCCTTGAATGTGACCTCTTCTACTTCCACCTCTGCTACCAGAGCCAATGTCACTGTCATCATCTCTGACTGGACACATGCTCACCTCCTGGCTGTTCTACCTGGCTTACATGTTCCACATAGCAGCCTGGGTGACCATCTTGAGCCTGAAATGATATCTTGCCACTTTTCAAAACTTCCTACTGGACATTTAAAATCCAAACCCTTAATCCTGATTCGACCTCATCTTATCCCCCAGGTCTCTAGTCTTCAACCTCACCGGCTTCCTTTCTGTTTCTCAAGCACATAACATGAGTTCCCATCTAAGAGCCTTTGTATTTGATGTCTCCTCTTCCTGAAATGTGGTTCCTGTAGGTTTCTCTACAGTTCACCTTTTCTCATCCTGGTCTCAGCTCATATGACAGACCTTCCTTCCTTAAATACCCTAGGTAAAGAAGTCTCACACTTGACCCCACAGATATTTTTTCCAATATTTTTTCCCAAGTTTTGTTATTTTCATAGCATTTACCACCATCTGAAATAATCTTACTCATGTATTTGGTTATTATCTGATTGTCTATCTCTCCTCAATAGATTTCCTGGTTATTGGAGCAGGAAATGTGTCAGTCTTTGTTTACCATTGTATCCCAGTGCCTAGAATAAAATTGGGCACACAGTAGTTGCATAATAAATATTGAATGAATATACTGACTACAGGCACACTTGGGAGATATTGCGGGTTCGGTTCCAGGTCACTGTAATAAAGTGAGTATCGCAATCACGCTAGTTGTAATATTTTTCCTGGTGGAGGGTCTTGCCTTCAATTTATAAAAAATGCAGTATCTATGAAGCGCAATAGTAAAGCAGAATAAAACATAGTATGCCTGTACATGAGAGAATGCTTAGTCTGTAATGAGATGCAATCACAAACCTTAACAGTAGATATCATCATCCAACATCTGACAGTTGCAGCAACCAATAAACTGCCATCTTGGATTGTTGCTACTACCAATATGTCAGATTCTATGTTAATAATTTATTTTCTAATTTTTTAAGTTTAAAATTCCACCTAGTGTGTGACACCAAATGGACACTGTCTATTAAATCTGATGGGACATCCAAACTATGAAATGCCCTTTGCTTTAATATACCTAAACTCTGCATCTAATGCCACCCTTTATACTCTTTTAGCTTTGCATAGACTTAGCATGGCCTCAGGGCTGGGGTAAATAGCCTTTATTTTATTTTTTTTAATTAATATTTTATTTTATTTATTGTCATCAGTTCTTTCTAATAAGGTAATTAAATCATGACCTAGCATTTACCAAAACATTTAAACCCATTGTGGANCTCATTTCATTAAAATATTTCCCCATGGATTCAGGGACTATAACCTAGAAAAGAGCACAGGTCCTACTAGAAGTAAAACTGAGCATAGACACAAGTCTCCATTCCCCCAACTTGCCACCCAATGCAAAGATGCTTCCTTTTGTCTGCAATGATCCTGCCCATTTTTTGGTCATAGCAGCCTCAGAGTCAGCGCACAGGCAGGGGTGCTGAGATTATTTAGAGTCTCTGAGCACAGCAGATAATGAGTAATGCAAACCTGCCAGGGTGCAGTGCACGCCACATTAGTGCCTTTATGAAGGTGCTGACAGAGCAGCCCCGCCCCCAGCTCTGTCCACCCCTGTTCAGTCTTGTTTGAAAGAGGACCCTGACAGGTCTACCAAAGAAGATGAAAAAGGAAGCAGGGGCAAGGGACAATGGACCGGCTAATGTGCAGAAATAAACTTTATAGCTCCGGGGCAAGGCCACCATAAACCTCATCCACACTGCATAGCACTGTTCTGATGGAGGCCATGCGCCCTGGATGGTGGTTTTTTTGGGCATCCTCAAGGGAACTCTGGTTTGCAGAACCACCTGTTCTCTAGCTGTCTCCTCCCTGCCAGGGTGCCAGGGCCATGACTCCTGAGCTCTGCGGCAACTGTAACCAGGTCTGCAGTTCTCAGGGGGAGCCTCAGTGCACTCTAGTGGCCCAGGCGACTCCATGGAGTTGGAACTGGAGTTCATGGCGCTGCCTACAGATAAGACCAAGGGACACATTTCAACAAACTCCAAACTTTAAAGGTCATCTCATCCATGTCCCTGTCTCTTCTTTGAACCATTTCAGAGCATTTCAGACTGAAAGCTTCTCTTGTTTTCAAAAACTGCCAAGTGTAAAATTGTGTGTGGGAGTTTATATTAACAACGTAGAAGACAGAGACAAAAAAAAAGTTTCTTTAAGTCTAACCTTAGGCACTCATGCTTCAGGAACACAGACTGTTTCCTCTTGTTCTGCCTTATGGAGTAGTCAAGGGTATTTCACTGATATCTTGAATCATTTAGAGGAATTCAGGATTCAATTTAATACAATAAATATTTCCTGAGTTCCTGTGTGCCTAATACTGAAATGGGGCCAAGGAGGTCACAAAGTTGATGAGACTGGCTTCCTCCTACTCTCAAGACATCCTCAGTCTGGAGAAGGAGAAAGAGTCTCACATCACTAATTGTGCAGAATGTGGCGAATTCCGTAGTAAGACCACAGGAAGAGGGATTTGGAGCCATCGATTTTACCAGAACCAGGTAATTCTGTGGTGGAGACAAGGAGACCTGGGAGGCATTTGCATCCCATCAGCGCCAAATGGGATGGAAATAAGAATCTGGGTGAGCTGTGGCACAGGTGTCTGCCAAGAAGAGGATGCTAGGAAGAGTCCTCAGCTGGCTGTGGTTATAAATCGGGATTCTTGCCTCAGTGCTGGCACTCACTGAGTTCTCTCTGTACATCCTATTCTTCCTATGTAGCATTCTTTCTTCCCATCCTCTATTCATTTGTCTAATTAATATGTATTAAACACATACCTACTGTGTTCTGGCCCTGAGTTATGTGTGGGGAACTCAGCAGTGAATAAGACAGACGGACAGGTGGATGCCCACCCTTGTGGAAGGGGACATGGAAATAAGAACAATTAATTAACAAATATGTTTTGAGTATAATCAATGGTGCAAAATACAGCAGAAGGTGCTGTAAAGAGCCCGCAAGGACTTGGCAATGTAGTGGAGGTGGTAAATGTGAAAACCTGAGGTCGTCTTAGAAAGTTGCCCTACCCTTGCCCCATCACTTCACTCTCTGTCACCATATGCTGCTTTAGCCTTCTTCATAGTACCTATGTGTAGCTAACATTACATTACATTACATTATATTACATTACATTATATTATATTACATTACATTGTTTATTGTTTGTTTCACCTGAATAGAAACTCCATGAGGAGAGGGAGTTTGTCTCAGTCAAAGATCTATTATTAGTATTTAGAATCATGCCTGGCACATGATAGATAGGCACCCAAATGTGCTCTATCTGTCTATCTATCTATTATCTATCTATCTATCTATCTATCTATCTATCTATCTATCTATCTATCTTCTATCTACTTATTTACTTATGATAGCCTGGAAAAACTAATGAATTCTTAGAGGCAAATAATAATTTCCAGACTTCAGAGAAAAAGTAAGCATGTGAAAAGATGCTTAATAAACATCATTACTTATTCCAAAACTGCAAATTAAAATCACAATGAGAACCATTACACACCTGCTCAAATGGCTAAAATTAAAAGGAGTGACCATACCAAGTGCTGGAGCAGCTGGAACTCTCACACTGCTGGTGGGAATGAAAAATGATATAACCTCTTTAAGACACAGTTTGGCAGTTACTTACAAAGTTACTTACAAACTTAACCACATACTGACTACAAGATAGAGCCATTTCATTTCTCCAAGATAAATAAAAGCATATGTCTACAACAAAGGCTTTTACAAGAATGTTCATAGCAGCTTTATTTGTAACAGTCAAAAACTAGAAACAACCCAAATGTCCATCCATAGCTTTGGATAAACAAACTGTGGTTTTTCAATGCAATGGAACAATACTCAGCAATTAGAAGGAATGGACTATTTATTGATATGTACACCATCATGGGTGAATCTCAAAATAATTGTGTTGAGTGAAAGAAGTCAGAACAACAAAAACAACAATACAGAATGTATGTTTCCATTTATATAAAAGTCTAGCAAATGCAAACCACTCTATAATGATAGAGGCAGATCAGTGCTTGCCTGGGTCCTGGAGTTGGGAGTGTAGGGAAGGGCTGGGGGATAGCACAAAGGAACAT
>NW_017731814.1:971210-1008352 GCF_001890085.2 Hipposideros armiger | reverse complement strand
CCTCTCACTTCCTTGTGTTTTCACTTCCAGCTCAGCTCTTAGAAGCAGCATCTTCTGCACCTACCCTTGTGGCATCTCTGGCCCACTCCCCTATAACCTTGAATGTCACAAGAAGTTCTGCAATTTGCTCTGTTACAAATATATTTTATCACTTCCTTTGCAGCTACCACACATTCTTAGATTTCCAAAGCCACTGTAGCATCCACTAGGAGCTGTTCAGAGGTCCAGGCAGCTGTAACAAGGCGGGGTTATAGCTCCCAAGGCTTGGCTGAGGAGAGCCTGGCAGTGAGTGATCAGTCTATTACCAGAAATCTCACCTGTTAGGTACACATCATACCGCCCATCCCTGACTTCAGAGCCAGCTTGTCTTTACAGGTGCCAAGACATTATTTGAGATGAGCTATAAATTTATGTGTATAAATTTATCTCTGGGCTTGTTAGTTTTTAGTTTCCGAGTCCCTCATCCTCAGCTGTCAACTTCTGCCTAACTTGCTGTCAGCTCTCACCTAAGATGCCATGCAACATGGCTTCTAAACTTGACAATTCTCCATGCCCTGATATCGCAGGTTCCCAGGCCTTATGGGTCTCCTGCTTAACTTATTTCAGCAAATCATAGCTTCTTCTTTCTTTATATCTCACTCCATCCCATTCAATTTATCAATCACTCATTGAGCACCTACTGAGGTCACACACTGAGGTCGTACTTCAGGTTTGAAAAGAAATATAAGACAGTCTCTATCCTCAGAGAACTTCAATCTAGTAGTTGGAATAAGACAAGCACAGAAATAACCAGGATGCAGGAAGACTGTGTCTTTACCTCTAAAATGGAGATGAAGTAAGATGGGAGGAGAAACATACTGGTTTGAGTGGAAATGGGTGACATTTGGGGTGGGTCTCGTGGTGTGTAGGATTTTAACAGATGGCATTGGTAACGATGCATCTGTGGTAGCAGGAAGTGCACGAGCAAAGGCAGTAAGGCAGGAGCGGGGTATATGTGTGACTTCTCACCCCTTACTTGCTCCATCAAATAAGGTTCTATTAGCTGCATGTGACAGAAAAACCAAAGGAAAGCTGTTTAATAAGAAGGACATTTATTATCTCGCATATTAAGTAAGTGGTCACAGGGTGGGTATGTTTAGCAGCTCAGTAATATCAAACTCAAAGCATCCCATCTTCACACAAAGTTCAAAGGCAACAAAAGGGGCAAATCTCAGAGATCCCCGTGACACGTGAGGACTATGTCCCCAGAAGCCCCAGCAGACTTCCCTTCATTGGCCAGGACAGCATCGCTCGTCCGTGTTGTGACTGATCACTGGCAATGGGGACTGGAATTGACTTAAACAAATCAGCATTCAGCTCTGGGACCTGGGGAAGAGCTCATGAAGCATTGGGCTGCCAGGTAGTGAAATAAAGCGGGCATTTGAGGTAACTAAGAATACGGAGTTTCTGCTCTACATTTTGCTTTCGCCCTTCTTTGTCAGCCTTTGTACAGACAATTCCTTCTACCTAGGCTGCCACATTGACACTTTGAGCTTCCCTCAGAGCTCCCAGCGTGTTTTCCATTTCCGTAACGGTAACCACGCTGAATTACAGGAGTGATTTTATTGTTTGCCAGCTCCATTGGATTCTGAGCATGTGAAGAGCTGGGACCATTTTTTAAACTGCTTTGTGCCTAGCACAGTGCATGGCCTACATTAGCTCTTCAGTGTACATTCGTTGAACTGAATCGATGTTTGGTAAATGAATGTGTGAGCGGGGCAAATGAGGGGAGGTGATGGAGATGGAGGGAGGTACCAGCTGAGGCCGATCCTGTAGAGTTTATAGGTGGTTTTTCACCTCTTCTTCCCCTGCATCTATGTGGACTCATTGACCAAACTCCACAGCAGGTGAGGGGTAACTGGTCCCAGGCAGTTCAGCACCACCTACAATAAATTATGGAACACAGACGGGTAGGCACCTTCCAGGCTGTAACTTGATAGAATGTGAGTAAGCGAGGCCAGGAGGGGGAGGTGAGGAAAGGGGGAAGTCCTCCCTGGAGAAACTGATGAAATATTCTTGGCTAGTTAGCGGAATCTCAGAGGTACTGTACTCACCTTGATAAGTCTTTTAAGTTTTTAATTCCAGGTAAAAGCTCATAATGACTTGATCACAGCCACAGACCTGATGAGATTGAATATCTTTGTGTTCAGAAAAATATTTCTCTTGATAAGCCACCAGGAAGCCCCTTGAATATTTTAGTAAATTCACATCTTACTGAGACAGACTGCAGGCAGTGGGGCTATAACTGCTACCCCACCCCCACCCCCATTAGAACCCAAGCAGGAGGGATCCCTGGGTTTTGGGGAGGGCGCATTAGTACCTCCTCCTGAGCTGTGTGGTGTGCCCTCCTCATCCCCATGTTCAATCATAGTTCCTTCCGTCACTACTTCTGAGGGAATCAAAGCCTAAGTAGACCATAGGATCAGGTTCCCTTCTGTGCTAACCACCTCCTGTATCCAGGGAGTTGAGCAATGTTATGGGAAATGAAACGTGAAACTGAGGTTGTGCCTGAAGCGTTAATGATGTATTGTGGTTAAGAACCATCCCCTGTAGCCAGAAGGACCAGAGTTCAAACCCTGACTCTGCCATTTACAAACTAACGATGTTGGGATGTTGGGTAGATTCCTACACCTCTCTGAGTCTGCACTTGTTTCTCTGTAACATGAGGCTAATATTAGCACTTTCCTCATACAGCTACTGTGATGAATAAAAGCCATCATGCGTGTAGAGCCAAATGGAAGGTGCCTGTTACAGAGTTAGCATTCAGTAAATATTATCTTTTTTATTATTATTATTATTCTCATAATAAAAAGAAGGCTGCTTCTTTGGAAGTCAGTGGGGTAAAACAAAAGGCTTCTTGGAGAATATGAGTGATTTTATTCCACACAGTGCTACATGAGTTCAGTCCTCAAGGAAGGTCCTCCCAGGAAGAGGGACAAACCAAAGCCACCACCAGAGATTGAGGGTGATTTGTTTTGAAAAGAGTCTTAACAATTGGAAAAGAAAACCAACCCTGCTCCATGAAACTGAGCTACAAATAATAAAAGTGTCAACGTGGGGCAGTGATCAGAATACAGACTTTGTTGAAAACAAATTCACCATAGTTTAGGAAAATACATATTCAGGCACCTTGACAGTGCACATCTTGTCCCTCTGTGTCACCCTGGCAGCAGATCTGTTTACTGATAACAAAAAGAAAAGAAGGAAGTTGTTCTTTATGTCTAAGCTGAGCACAGCACAACATAACCTTCCATGAAGACTGCACAGACACCTTGTTCCCAGCCTGAGGCAATCTCAGCAGACTGGAGGACTGCATGCAAACTCCCCTCTCCCAGTTCAGAGGGAGGGCTGGAGGGTCTCCCCAAAGCTTCCTTCTTCCCTGGAATTACAGGGGCCCCTGAGCATTGCCATAGGAGAGCCGGCAGCCCAGGCAAAGGGGCAGGATGGCAGGACAGCTCCACAGAAGTCGAGAGCCCACCCAGGTGAATGTGGGTTAAAAAATATGCATGTGCCCTCTTGGGTGAGACACTGCACCTCAGGCACCCTGGTCCTGCATCACAGGGCACTGGCAGCATGACCCACTGGAACATGCACAGAGTGGGCGTGTACAGCTATGCCCGGTCCCCCCACCCCTCGCTTCAGAGACTGGGCTCCTTGGAAGCAGGAGCAGGGTCTTACCTGCTTTGGTACCCACATGGCCCAGCGCGGTGCCTGGCTGATAGGAAATCCTCAATGCACACGCAACGAGCTAACTGAATAGCACTGAGGACAGTACCGAGGAAGAAAACGGGTGGAGATATAGTATTTCCACTGAACTGTTTTGAGATAGGCACCTTGCTGATGACACCTCTGAGGAAAACAGTTCTCAGCCTTTGATGAGTGTCAGCATCACCTGGGCAGCTTTTGAAAATGTGAATGACTGGCCTCTGTGAGGGCCAGAATCTGAACCAGAATCTCTTGAGAGTGAGGCTTGGGCATCTGTTTTTCTTAAAGGGCTCCCTGAGTATAAGTGTTACATGGCCAGGATAGAGGCCCACAGGAGTCAGGCATTGAACCGTACCCAGCTTCCAAAAGCTCATTTCCTCTGAAGTGTCCTGTCAGAGAAGAGGTTGCATTTGGAGTGAGCCAGGGACAGGGAATATACAAGGAGGGGAGCTCACACCATTGTCACGGTTTGGCCCGAGGACAAGGTTTCCCAACCCCAGAGCTCGCCCCTGATGTTTCCAGAGCTGGACAAGGGCCCTGAACCTGTGTCCTCAGGCACACAAGGACAGAGAAATGCAATGAAAACTCATCACAGCTGATGACATAGGTTAGCTCTGCTCCAAAAGTCACTGAAGAAGTTTCAGGAGGGACCCCCAGAATCCGGATCCATGCTAAGACTTGTGTTCCCATAGAAGAAAGGAGACATGCAGATGGGTGGGGGTGAAGCGAGATAAACAACAGCTTTACATTTTTAACTGGTGCCTACAAGTATGGGGTCTGTTAGAAGAATCTGGCAAAGCCCAGAAAAGGCTCCTGATTGTGCTGGCTGAAACCTATTCACATGGTAATGTTTTTTTAGGGTATTAAAGAAGAGGCAGTGTTCAGGAAGAAAAAATACTTAGGAAGAAGAAAACAATTAGTGTTATTCCTGTAATGAAATCATCATGAGAGTTCTTCCAGTCTAAGTATGGATAGTATATATGTGTCTCGTATCACTTGCAACAGATTTTTTGTTCACTGTAATCCTTGGCTGGCTCTGAAATTCCTCCCAATTGTTGAAGCCATTGGTTGGAATAATTTTTTCTCCCCCCATCCTCCTCCCAAACTCCTTTCAAGCTCATAGTGGCTATGAACTGAGACATAGAAAAAGCACATGACTTCAAAAACAAAGGGGAGCGTGTAACACGAGACTTGGGTGTGTACTGTTGTCAGTGTGTGAGAGTGCATCCTGACTCCATTCTTGGCAAAGTTTGGGGGCACTGTAGCTGTCTTTGTGAGTATACAGCACCTGCAGCTGCGGGAAGTGCCAGAGATGCCAGCCCACAGGGAGAAATGTGTCTGTGCTGGCCAGGACATGTATCTGGGAAGCAGAAGCCATCCTTTCTCTCGGCAACCTCTTCCTGTCTGTGGCTTTGGCTCAGCTTTGGCCCAAGAACTCTGTCCTCCTAATTAACCAGCATTTGTGCAGCGGACCCCAGAGGCACCAAACTCCTATAGACTGTGCTAAGAAATTTCTATAGTAGTCAAGCATTCCCCCTCCTCCAGTTAGAGCCCTGGTGCCCAGAGGTGTCCCAGTCTGCTGCTTTCTTGCTTCCCAGATTGTCACCAGAGCCACCACTTATGGTTATACAGATTGTGTCCTCCCCTAGAGGCAGGGAAGGATGGCTGGCCTTGAGCCTGCATTCTGGTTACAAAGCTGTGCCCCACCATCAGGGCTGTGCTGCGTGCCCCTGCTCAGCTGTCACTCCCATGAAGGACCACACTTTACTTTGCACAAATGTTCTATCTGGTCATCAAGGTGTAAGGACAAGCAACTATGTCCACCCAGAGGGTCACCTTTCTCTGATTCACCCAAAAATGCTACATAGGCTGGCAATGGCCCTGGGAGTCCTGTTCAGGACTGCCACCTCAAGGCATTCATCATCTTCATCACTTAGCTATCTTTCCTACTCATCTCAGGCTAATGAGAGCAAAATACAGACCTTTCCCAGAAACACGAGAGATATATTAGAAGGCCTGAATCCGGTGGGAAGACAAATGTGGGCAGGTGCTCATCACCAGCCAGAGGTTCCTAATGTCTTAAGAGCAAGAGATTAAAGCTGCCTATAGGCTGAAGGACACCCTTCACTTCTTTTTCTGGCTCTGGTGGTCAGTAGAGTCTGAAGCAAGTCCATTGCAGACCCATCGGAGCAGAGTTTCCCTTCCAGAAATAGCAGTCAGATACGCAAATTGCTGAGTCTAGGCATCAATGGGGCATCTGGGGCCCTCCCACCTGCAGCAGCACAATTGCCAAAGTCTGAAGCCCCTGAAGAGTGTGGTTTCTGCTAGGCTTTCTTTCCCTGAGGTCTTGGGTTTCCTTCATTTTAATCCAATTAAAGAAAAGAAAAATCAGTAAGTTTTAGCACTAGTGGAAAAGGGCTCAATTGACAGCAGCTTAATCATTGTGCTAAGCGAGGTTAATTTCCACCCTTGGTCTTTAATAGGTCTGGTACTGGATATGAATTTTTCAGTTGATGCGGCACTCAGGTCACCTGGCTGCCCATTTAATCGGAAACTTCCCCAGCTTTAATTTTTATGTTTCTAACCGCTCACCCAGCCTTCTCTGGAGGCTGATGTCACATAAATTGTAAGACGGATTCTGTCCTCCTGTGCTGAGTTATCATGAGGAGATCCAGCCTGCTCTGAGCCATGTCCTCCCTCTCCCCCAACTCTAAACACACATATCTTTTCCTCTTTCCAGGCTCTGCCATCAAGTTGCAGAGGATTGTGTTTTAGTGCGAAGATTTAGGCACGCACCCTTCCTTCCCCCCAGATCACCCGGGACTAGGGTGATTCTCTTAATGGAAGATGCAGGAAGATTGAAGAAGCAGGGGGAGATCAATACAAATTAAAAACTACACCAAAAGCTGAAGTATATAGATGAAAATCCATTAACTGTGATTTATGGTTTGGTGGTCCATGATTGTTTGTTGGGGGATAGAAGTGAGCATGAAGTCTGTTAGCTTCTAGATGTGTTTTGAGAAGCGTTCACAGCTCTGAAAAGTATTTCTCATTTAGATTAAATTAGGTAAAATACCTTTAAGTGACTTTTCTGGATTGAAGAATATTCCCCAAAGCTTCTCCAGGACAGGTAACACCATTGAAGGTGGAGCTAATGTAACTTGGCACTCTGGGTGACATCCCTAGGCATGGCAGGAACATTGCCTTTATGTCAGGCCCAAGTTTACTCTAGTGGATTCCTAAGGCAGGATTCAAGATACAGGGTTCAGTTAGAGGCTAAGAATTGAGCACCTTGATGGGTTGAACAGACTTACATTGTTAACTTCTCTGCTGGGTTCACTGGAAGCTATAACTTCCACAACCAGAAATTCCTGGATTGACCAGAAGTAGAAGCCATAGTTAATCAATTCTGGTTTTCAGTGCCGTCTCAGAAAGACATGAAGACTAGGGCAAAATAAGCATTTAGCTTTGGTCCAAGTAGATGAGTAAGGAAAATAATATGGCCCAGGGGCCAGAAGGGACTTAGTGCTCATTTGCTATCCTGATCTTCCTTTTAGTTATTTCAATGTGGGTAGGCTGTGAACCCAACTCAATCTCTAGGCTGGCGAGATTATACCAGATGTTCACACCGCCTTATCTTTGTAAGGGGCAGCCATCTCCTTGACTCACTTCAGGTTCCTCACTTGGACCAAAGGAGAGATTATCCTTCAGAGGAAGGGTGTCAGAGCAAATGGGGCAGGTCTGGGGAGCCCCAGGGCCCTTTGTGTGTTACCATCTAGTCTGCTATTTCACAGCAACAAGAATATACGTAGGTTGCCTTCTGCCAACTATAACTTTCTTCCAAGCTATCCTAACTGGTCTCTTATCTTCTGCATTGCTACTAGGTCTTTCTTTTGCTTAAATGCCACCTTCTCCTACCAATCATCAACAGGATGGATAGTTCTTTACTCTCTTCAGCTCACTTTTTTCATTTTTCCTTCTAATTCATGTTTGTATCAGACATCCTTTAATTACATTTTTTTTTAAGTAAGGAAAGCACGTCCTTAGAGGCTCGTGAAAGCAAGGACTGCCTCTGACAGATCCTTACACCCTTACAGAGCTTAGTCCCATGCCCAATCATGGGAAAAGTCAATAAAAGTAAGTCAGATTGAAATTAATAAATTGGATTGAGTTCATTTAACTCTCTCAAATATCTTTGCAGTAGAAGGTGCTATTTTTGTCTTTCATCAATCATCAGGTATTTATTAAGCTCTTTTCTGCTAGACCCTGTGGGCATTACAAAGAGGGGTTCCACAAATTGAGACCCTCATGCTTTGGCTATTTGTGTACTCATTGTTTTTCTAAGTGATTTGATGGACACTTTTTGAAGAGCAATGAATTTTTTTCCCCTTAATGCTCACCAGATACTCATCATGGGAATTATCTGTATATCATTTCAGCCAAACTCACCACAGTTTTACAAGACTGATGATGCTAACCCATTTTATAGCTGAGAAGGTCAAGGTGGGATGGAGTATGTTAAGTATTTTGTCTATGGTCACACAGCTAGAAAGCAGCAGATCTAGAATTCAAGCCTAGTTCTCCCTGCCTCTGAGAGCTGAACCCTTCTTACTATACTATTCTCTCTCCCAAGGACCCTACCTTACTTGTCTTTGTGTATCAAGACCCTAGCACTCTGCCTTCTACAAGGTAGGTACAAACTAAATGATTGATGAATAAATGAAAATACAGTCCCTCAACTCAGAGAATTTATTTACAATCCAGCTGCAGAGTCAATACACAACGGGGCTAAAAAATAAATAGCAATTCAAAAGATATATAACAGTCCAGTACAACAATACAAAAGCTGTCATAAGACTCTATAAGATTAATTGCCAAATGAATGATACAGATAATAAGTACTGTAGGGCTGGAATGATCTGGCAAAGCTTCATGGAGGAAGAGGGATGTTTTGAAGTGTAACTTTAATATTTATGAAATGCCTACTCTGGGCAAAGGCTTACATGCAAAAATTGACACAACTCAGTCTCTGTTCTCCAAGTGCTTTGAGTACAGATGGCGGAAGACAAAGAGGGAGGTAAATACCAAATGAGGTTTTGAAAAGAGAGAGAGCTACAGATAAACAGGGGAGAAGAAGAGATGACTATCCAAACATTTTGCCTTGTTTTTCTTTACGAGTGCTCTCCTAAAACACTTTATTAGAGTCTTGCTACTCAAAGTGTGATCCAAGGACCAGAAGCATCAGTCTCATTTGGAAACTTATGAGAAATGCAAAATCCTGGGACCTCCCCCAGACCTACTGAACCAGAGTCTGCATTTTAATAAGATCCAGAGGTGATTCATATGCATATCAAAGTTTGAGATGTGCTGATCTAAGATGCAGAGTATTGAAGCAGCTGGGACAACAACCATTCTCCCCATCTGTGCCACCTGTCTCCACTCCAAGCTGTACGGTAGGCTGGTTAGTGTAGTATTTAAGGAAGCTGGTTCAGGAGTCTTGCTCTCTGTCCTTCCATCACTGTTGATAAATACTTACCTCGTCTTCTTTGCTTGCTCTGTATTCCCTCCCCCAAATCCCTGACTCATTCTCACCCCAGCAGTTCACTTGCTGCTCCCAATCCCTTCTGTTCCAATAGCCAGATAAATAAGAATTACTCTTGCTACTCAGTCCCCTCAAATGTCAAATTCTCTCTGGAGCTGCTGGCCTGTCAAGGAGAAGGAATTATCTTTGTGGATAAATATAGACTCTGCCTCTCTTTCCCCTACGCCCACTCTTATCCCCTTGAGTCAGAATCAGCAGCAAGGGGAACAGAACAGAGGATGTTTTGCTTCTTCAAATGGGAAGGTATTGATCAGGCAGAGAAGAGAAACAAAACAAAAAATAAAAACAGTAGAGAAAGCAAAGGAATTCAAGTCTCAGATGCATTTGGCCTGGAATCAAAAGGGCTCTTTTACTAGGCATGGCTTTCACTTTCAAGTACAAAATGTGAGAGGGAAGATAATGTTGAATACTTGACATTTGTAATAGGAGACATATTAGCTATGATGATTGAAAATCAACCTAATGGCTTTCCAGGACCATTTTAATACAAGGAGAAAATGTTCCGGGCAGATCAAAAGTTAAAGATCCTCACCATGGATAGTCTGATGAATAAATGAGGCTCCCAAATAAAGAAAAAAAGAGATTAAATGGTCTCTTCTTCCTTAGTGTCTCAGAAAAGTTACTGTGTATTCTGTGGGTGCTTTACATAGATTATTTCATTTAATCCTCACAACAGCACTATACGGAAGTATTACTCACCTTATTTTATAGTTAGGCTTAAAGGGATTAGGGAACTTGCCCAATATCAATATGCACAATACATACATGTACAGTTGATCCTCAATATTTATGAATTCTGTATTTGTGAATTCACCTACTAGCTAAAATCTATTTGTAATCCCAAATCAGTACTCACAGCACTTTTATAGTCATTTAAGAACGTGTGTGGAGTGATGAAACCTTTGCGTTTGCCCAGTGTGCACATTCGCAGACAAGGTTGAACGAGGTGACCTTCCCCCTTCCTGGTTCAGCTCTTACATTGTAAACAAGTGTTTTTTTCATGGTCTATTTAGCGCTACATTTTTTACATTTTAGTGCTTTTTGTTCATGATTTCACTGTTTAAAATGGCCCCAGGCCCAGTGCTGAAGGGCTGTCTAGTGTTCCTAAACAGGAGGGGCTGTGATGTGCCATCTGGAGACAAGGGTGTTAGATAAGGTCCACCCAGGCATCAGAGTGCTGTTGGCTGTACATTCAATGGTAACAATTCAACAATATATAGTAAAGAAGGTGCCTTTAAACAGAACTGCACATAATAAAGGTTACATATTCATCAGCTGATGAAAATGTCATGGCCGAGGCTCACAGGAACCTAACCTTGTATTTCCCCTAGGAGTAAGTATTCACTAATTCAGGGTTCCTGACAACTTTATAGGACATAACTACTGTAAATAATGAGAATCAACTGTATTATTTTTACTCCCAGATAAAATTACATACATGCATAGACATACACATATAGACACACAGCTAGACACATACATATACAAATGCACGTTTATCTTCAAGGAAACCTCTTAAACAGAAGATTCTGGAAAATCACTTGTGATCGGAGGTAAGACCTCTAAGGAAGCTGATGAATTCCTTTTAAGAAGAGAAAATATGAGTAAATTTCAGCCTTTGCTTTGCTGAGTGAGGGAAACAAGTGTGGGGTCAAAGTTGACCCACAATCTCTAGTATCCCCTTCTCTAGCCTCCCCGCCATCAGCTTCTCCCCTGAATTTGCTTTGGACACATGTTTTTAAAATATTAGACTAAAGAACTTCTAAATCATGAATGTTCCTTGGGTGCCCATAAGTCTCTGTTCAACACTGTTCCCGTGACTAAGCTTGGAAACTCAGGTCTGTCGTACTCCAACGCCGTGCACTTTCCCCTACATCTCCTCACATCTGTCATGTCCAGGAGCTTTATGTTTCTTGAAGGCTAGAACTTTGGGGAATAAGAAGAAAGACTGTGGCATCCTTCTGTTGAGCACAATTCACCCTTCTCCCACTTCCATCAGCATTGGCTTCTTCTCACCAAGTCATCCTAAAACGAAAAATGGAATCCCATCCCCATTCAATACTGGTGAATATGTTTCCAATAACTGAAAAGTATTCCACCAGCTGAATAGCACATGACCACTTCAACTGCTTTTATGTATCTTATATGAGGTGTGTTTCATATTTTTATTGTTTCTCTTTTCCTTAATTTCACCTGATTCACCTTAGCTCAGGCTACTGCTCTGTGTCTTTTCCTTCTTTCCAATCTATTTCCACTTACTTTTTATTCATTCTTCAATTCAGCATGTTCTTCCACCCTAACCATCCCATTCACCAAGTACCAAAATTAGTGGACACCTTTTATTCTTTATTTTATCCTATCTCTCTTTAGCCTGTACCTTTTATTCTTTATTTTATCCTATCTCTCTTTAGCCTGTAACATAATTGACTATGTCCATTTTTTTTTTTCCTTGCAGAATGAGTAAGTGAAATTTAGGGTCAGAGAATGTTAGAGCAAAAAGGATCCTAGAGACCATCAGACCAAACCATTCAGTTTGGGGACGAGGAAAAGATTGATTTGCCAAACTTCACAGCTCCAGCTGGTGGAACAGTGCTGACATTCCTACAGCATCTGGTCTCTCAGACTGCAGCTTCTGCTATTACAAGCTGGTCTCCCTTCCAGACATAACACAGGTCTGACCCTGGCCACCTCCATGACTGGCTGAGCTGGAGTATGTTCAAGGTGATAGATCTATCTTCTCTGTCATTTCACCCTCCTCTGCCTCCCAGGGGACTCCAGCTGGCCTTTTGCTGATCATGACACCAGAGAATCAATACCAAAAGAAGAAGATTGAACATGCCAGGCAGAATCTTTTGAAAATGCCATGCTGCATTGATAAAGGTAAACTGACCAGAACTTTACTGCCCAGAGTTGAAGACCTTTGGACCTTTATTCTGTTGAGTAAAACACTTGCTAAGCTATAAAGGGATATGCATTTTGGGGTATCTTCCCCTTAAGCCTGTGCATTATCATTTGTAAGATACCCTAGTCAACTTCCTATGTCTGTTTCTAGTGAGTATTGTGGATCCTGGCACTTGAAAAAGCCCACTTTATATACAGTATAGTTAAACAAACAAACAAACAAAAAAAACTTTTAGAAGAAGAGATGGAGGAAAGGAGGGAGGGGAAAAAGGAGAGGGGAGAGGAGAGGCTAACTTAAGTAACCCCAAATGTGGCTGCTCCTGTAGGTGTGAAACAGTCAACGCAGGGAAAACTCCACCTCCTTCTAAGCAACAGCCAAGATAGTCCTGGACTCCAGGTTCTACTTGCAGAGATGATTCATTGTCCATGAGCTTTTGGGAGGACTCCTCATGCTTAAAACACCAGGCTGGAATCTGTCATGTTGTATACACTGCACCATGGGATTTAATCCATATGATGAGCAGCCCAAAACTCTGACAGGGCACAGATACAAAGACCTCAAATGATGCAACTTTGTTTCTACAAAGCCACAAAGTGCCCTCAGGATTAGGAAGGAGCAACCATGTTGAAGGGTTTCCTTCTTTTTCTAAGTCACCAATCTTTTGCTAATATACTTTAAATATTTTAACAGCCTGATCCCTGTTGTCCTGAAGCTTTTTATTTCCTTGTTTTAAAAATTAACTGTATAGGGCTACATTGTCTTTATTACACTGAAGAAGATAATGCACGTGGAAAACGGGTTGCAAATTGTAAAACACCACACAAATGTTAGTCATTATTATTATTATTTATTAGGCAACGCTGATTCCCATTAAGGAGAGTTTGGCGAGCCTATCTTCCACTTAGCCACCCTCAGCATTGTGTGCTATTATTTTATAATGTGGAGTAAGTTAGGAAGAGAAAAAAAAAGCAATAAACCTTCTATATGCCGCATGATATCAGGGGGAAAAAAAGGGCCTCTATTTAAATATGCATTCATTCATTCAGGAAATATTTATCGAATAACTATCATTTGTGGGAGCAATACAGTGGTGAGTTAATAGTCTCTGCTCTCAAAGACCTCAGAGCCGTGTAGGAATAAAGACATTTTAAAAAATTAAACAAACAAACATATGATGAAAAATTGTGTTAAGTACTATGAAGAAAAACAACAAAGTGCCAGGAGGAATATAAGAGGAGGCATTAATTACACGGGGATAGGGGTTCAAAGATTAGTACAATGCCTAGCCCTAGAATGTGTGCTAGATTTACATTTATTGAGTGAATGAATAAGTAGTAAATGAATTAATTGTCTCTCTGCATAAATGATATTTATGCTGAGAACTGAAGGATAAGTAGGAGTTAGCCAAGAAAAGAGCTCAGGGCTTTTAAAGAACTGAAAAAAGCCAGTATACATGGTGAGCCAGGAAGAAGGTGACGTGAAGGACAGAGCAGGCAGGCAGTGGGTCGTGCAGAACACTACAGCCCACGCGAAGCAGTTTGTTCTAGCTGAGATGGCTAGCCTGTGAAGCTTCAGCCCAGGAGTAACTTAATCTGATTTAATCTCTAAAAGGATCACCCTGGCTGTTGCTTGAAGAATGAAGTGGGGGTGGGAACAGAGGGCGGAAGTGGGGACACCACTTAGCAAGCTATTGTAGGAGTCTAGATTAGTGATAACAGGGCTTTGGACTAAGGTTGAGACAGTGCAGATGGAAGTGAGCAGACATACTCATGAGATACCTTGGATTTAGAATTAAGGGGCTTTTGATGACTCATGAATAGGTGAAGGACATGTCAAAGATAACCTAGTGTTTTCTGGCCTGGGCAACTAGGTGGATGACTTTGGGAACACCAAAGGAATTTGGGGTGGGGAGTGATCATAATTTTAACATGAAAAGAAAAACTATCTTGGGCAGATGAGTGTGATGTGTCAGGTCTGAAAGTATGAGACAACACCAAACTCTCTGTGATTGGTACTTCTTCATAGTAATATGTCTTTCAAATGCATCTTGTATAGAAAGAACATGGGTCTATCAACTCTAAATAGACAGTACAGTATGTCACAGAGTTGTTCTCCAGACCCAAGGAGACAGAAACTAAGAAGCACCCTTTTCATCCATAGGGGTTTGGTTTGAGGCAGCATTGTCACTTAACTAAGCTACAATCAGTTGCTTACTTTTTTTTTTACCATTCCTACATTTTCATTACCCTTTTCCTTCTGATAATGTTTGGAGACCACCTGAATGATGCGATAATCATCTTTTTAAAAAATTGTGTTAAAACACACATAACATTTACCAGTTTTAACTGTACAGTTCAGTGGTGTTCAGTACATTCATTCTTGTGCAACTATCACCACCATCCATCTCCAGAACTCTTTCCACCTTGCAGAACGGAAACCCTGACCTGTTCAACGATAACTCTGCATTTTCCCCTTCTATGCTAAGAGTGTTTTTAACTTACACATAACATCTTTAATTGCCTTACAAAGAAGGATCTGCCTTTGGCTGGGGCAAAACAGGCAAGAAGCAGAGGTGGGGAGAGCCAGCCAGGACACTGTCCTGGTCAGCAGCGGCTTTCCCTGGGGATCTGTCATCATGATGGAAGGTGGGAGAGAGTGACAGAACCCCAAATGGAAGCTGATACCTGGGGACCAGAGCCGCACTTCCTGTACAGTCTTCTCCCACCACCAAGAGACGTATTGTGCCTTTCCAGATAAAACCTTGGCATTCTGTGTTTTTGTTTTGTTTTAACAGCTTTATTGAGATATAATTCACACAAATTACATTTTACCAATTTAAATTTTACAAGTCAGTGGTTTCTGCATATTTAAAAGAGTTTTCAGTCATTACCCCAGAAAGAAACCCTATACCCATTAGCAGTCACTCCCCACCCTCTTCCAACCCCCAACCTACTTGCTGCCTGGGCCTAAGCAACCACTGATCTACTTTCTTTCTTTATGGATTTGCCTATTCTGCACACTTCATATAAATGGAATCGTGCAATATGTGGTATTTTGTGACAAAATGTTTGGTTCTAACAGGCATGCATTGCTTTTTTTTTTTGCAAAGTTTTCCCTTATTAAGCAGTGAAAAACAACAGCCCTGACCTCAAATCACAGCCAGGTAAGCTGAGAGAATTGCAGTGTTAGAAGGGCTGCCAGAAATCCCCCATGGCCTCAGGCTCCCCCGGGGCCAGGGGATCAGGGTTTCAGAGCTCCCTATCTCATCACTTTCCAGAAGCACAAAGGCCATTCCTCCTGGCCCTGGGGTATTCCCCGGGGCTCTGTGCTCTAGGTGATGAGAAAGCCTCAGGCCAACATGCATTTCAGGTCGCAGTTCTCCACCCTTTACCATAAAGGGATGAGGGGCTGAAGGTGAGGCAGGGCTTACATCCAGGCCAAGGGACCAGACAACCTCCCAAATGCCTAATGTAGGAGCCACCAGGAACTTTTCCCCTAAGAATATTCCCTTGCTGACATGGGAATTCCTCAGATAGCAATCCTTTCCTTTGGGCAGATCATAAACTCTCCCTGCATGTGTGTTTCGTGCCTGAGTTTACTGCCTTTGCAGGACCTCTCATTCTGTTAGTTTTGACAGAGCATTATCTGTCTGTTTCCTTGTATCCGGTTTGTTGAGATGAGGTACTTGGCCTCGCTGGTGCTCCGAGAACACCTTACACTTACCTCTATTAGAGCATTTAGAAGCTTTCATTATTGCTCTCTGTTTACACCGTCTGTTTGCCCTGAAGACTGTGAGCTGCTACAGAGCAGAAGCTCCTGGGTCCGGCACACTGACGGACACGTAGGAAGCAGACAGCAAGGCTCCCAGGGCTCACACCCCTTTTCTACTGGAAGAAGACAGGGCTTCAGCCTGTAAAGACATAAAGTGATTTACTGAGGGACAGGCACTATGCATTAAGGCACTTGAACCCAAGTTTTGTAACTCCAGAACAGAGCTTTTCACTTTGCACAGGTGCTCGCAGACACTGGTACAGTGGTCGGCAGTTTATGAAGGCCAGTCACACGTATTGTCTCAAGTGACCTTCACAATAACCTTGAGAGGGAGGCATACCATTTTAGTACTTAACAAATAAGGAAACAGAGATGTCAGGCAATTTACTGGGCAAACTAGCTGCCAAAAAGGGCTTCGCAAAACTGTATTTAAATGCTATTGGGTTGTTGGAAAAGTCATGATGTATTTTGTCTATGTTTTTCAAAGGTCATTTATTTATATAAAGAACAAAGATCAATCAATGATATATTGCCCGTTTTGTTTGATAACCTTTTGCCATCTTTCAGTGAGCTTCATAATTCCTCGTTCATAGAAGGACCTGTCTTTATTTGCGAAAAACTGAACAAGGTGCTGATCTACAGTCTCATCTGAATTGAACATTATACCACTCAAGGAGTTTTTTTTTTTTAAGATTTTTATTGGTGAAATGAGGGAGGGAAACAGTGCTGGTGAATTGGGGGAAGGGGAACAGACAAGTTGCTGTCCTTTTGTTCTTCAGTCTAGTTGTGGAGGACGTCGCTTTACTGGCCCATGTTGGTATTATCATTGTGCTCTTCTCGGGTGAGGCAGATCGGTCACTGGCCTCTGGACTGCCACTCATGGTGGCTCATGGCAGCTCACACTGGCTGCTGGCTGCTCACACTGGCTGCTGGCCACACACGGTAGCTTATGGCAGCCCACTGCAGCAGGGGCTGTAACCTACGTCATCGCCGGCAACTCAAGGCAGCCCAGCTCCAGGTCGAGCTGTTGTTCACCATCTTAGCTCTAGAGGGCAGTGTCACTGGCCCTCATGTGGGATCCAAACTGGGGCCCTGCTGTTCATATCTGGCGTCCCAAGCCAGCTCTTAACCCAACGCGCCACTCGGCCAGCCCCAAAATGCCATTCGGCCAGCCAGACCATGCAAGGAGTTTTGAAGAGAGCAAAACAAGTGGAAGTCTGACCGTGCAAGGTCAGGCGAGTATGGTGGGTGTGGCAACACATCCCATCCAAGCTCCAGTCATTTTTGACGGGTGAACAAACTTGTGTGTGGTCTCACGTTGTCACGACGGAACACAACTCCTTTACAATTAACAAGCTCTGGAGGTTTCTGGATAATGGATTTGTTCAAACTGTTCAGTTGCTGACAGTACATGTTTGAATTGATTGTTTGGGTCCTTGGTAGGAGCTCGAAAAACACTACACCTTTAAAACCCCACCACACTGAGAGCATAACCCTCCTCTGATGAATGTCTGCATTCGATGTCGTTTGAGGCGAATCATCACATCGGGACCAAGACTGTTTGCACACCACATTGTTGTAAATAATCCACTTCTCATCACCAGTTATCAGTCGCTTCAAAAAAAGGATCATTTTCCTCACGTTTAATGAGCATATTGCAGATGTTTATACGTGCCATCAAATGAACTTCTTTGAGTTCATGCGGAACCCAAATATCGAGCTTGCTTACGCATCCCAGCTTCTTAAGGTGGTTGTGAACTCTTGGCATGATGGATGTTCAATGTTTCTGCAATCTCTCGTGTTGTGTAATGTGAGTTTGACTTGATCAATGCCTTTATTTTTTTGTCATCAACCTTGGTGGGCCTCCCTGATCGAGCAGCATCGTTGAGATCAAAATCACCAGCACGGAATTTCATGAACCATCATTGGCACTGATGTTCTTGTAGAGCATTGTCACCATAAACTTTATGCAACTTTTCACAAGCTTGATGCGCGTTCTTCCCTTTATGGAAGTAAAACAGTAAAATATGGCAGAAATGCAGTTTGGTCTTCCATCTTCAACTTGTTGTAAAATCTCCAAAACACAATCAAGTCGCTCAATTTTTTTTTAAATGAAGCTAGAACTGTCAGCTGTCAAATGACATAGCAATAACATAGATGCAAATGACTCTAGTACTTCCAAAAATTAAATAGTGCCATCTGTCGCAAACATGTGTCATGACTTTTCCGACAACCCAATATTTCTAGCCCTGCTTGCTAGTGATTTAACTGAGAAGCACAGGTACTTCATGTCTAAAATGGGAATTGTAAACCATGCCTTGCAGAGGTTTCTGAGATTTATAGATAATGTAAATAGATTGCTTGGTTCATAGCAAGTGCTGAATGGAAGGTAACAATTGTTATCACCAGTTTGAAATTCAAAGGTAAAAGATACATCTGCGTTTTCTAAAAAAAAAAAAGCCCTCTCCTTTTGTAGTACCTAGTTTTAAAATGTAAATGCTTGGGGAGGGATAACACTTTAAGACTGGAACGTCAGAGTAGAAGGTAGTAGAGTCGAGTTTGGGGAGAGCTAAGTACAGAAGAGGGCTGAAACTGGGGGGCTGGAAGTGACAAAGATACATTTTGCTGACTTAACCATTGTTTCCGATGTGGTTTTAGAGGGGCCAGAGAACAGGAGGTTGGGGAGCAGGTTGAGTGCCTCATTGTGCAGCCTACCACCCCCTTTAATTCTCTAGGCCAGTGAAGTAGAACCTGGCCCCATGGAACCCATGGCTGCTGCACACTCGTGCCCCGGTGCCTTACTTTCTCTGTTCCCTCTCATTCACTCTGTTCCTTGAGGGAAGACATTTTGCACACTCACACACTCCCTCCAGGCTGGGGAAGTGGGTTTCCAGAGTGGGTATGAATCAGAGAAGTATGTGCATTTGCCTGACTTTGATGTGTCAACACTTGTCTGCATGTGTCTCCTTTTGCAATGTTTGGAAAACGAAGGCCTGGAAGATGAAGTGTTAGCTCTTGCCTTGGCCGCACTTGGAATGAATAGCCTAGTCGCTCTGAATTCATTTGGTGTTTATGGGAATATCATATGGAGTTCTGTCGACATTCCCTAACCATTATAACGCAGTTACTGTAGATAATGCTCTACTAGTGCAATATGTTATCACCATTTTAACAACCTGACAGACGATAGGCTCATATTATCGCTTAAATGAATCCATTAAGCAGCTAGAGGCTTCCTGGAGTCGGATGCGAGAGCATCAAATGGGCAAACGTGTGCTGCTTCCAGCACTGCCGACCTCATCAGCAGGAGGGGAGACTCGGTTCTGCCTGGGGGTCATCCAGCCAGCTCACCCAAGGACTTGTGAAACTGTTCCCTTCAGAAGCTGAGCTGACCCCAAGCTTTGAGCTACAAGAGAAACCCCTGCCTTATTACACCTCTCTCTAATGTAGAAAAGAAATGTTTGTGCCTAAGAGCAAAGCAATGAGATGTAATCAAACTCACAACTCTGGCTACAGAGCTGAGTAGTTGAGGTCTGAGCGAAGCAGCACACTATAGAGAGACCTGAAATTACCACTTGCCCGTGGGTTTGATTTGAAGGATAACTGTATCAACTAACATTTGTAAAATGCATAAGGTTTACAAACTTATCACATATACTATATTTTATTTCATCTTCAAAAGCACCCAGTAAGGTGAACACTATTATTAATTATCCTCCTTTTACAGATGAGGAAAGGGGGACTTTCACGAGGTCAGCTTCATAGGATTATAGGAGGAGTAAACAAAATAATGCGAGTGACAAAGCCCAGCTTTTAGTAAGCACTCTTCATGTATTATTTTCTACTACCCTGAGATATTCCTCAGTGGGAAGGTTCCTCTGTCCAAAATTCTCTCTCCATCAACCCAAAACTTTATCTCTAAACCCCATCATCAAATCAGCAGCCTGTTTGGTATCAGATCCATGTAATGGGTGCATTGTAGGAGCCTGGCCCCCTGAGTCCAATTTTATAAACTGACCAGAGATTGGAGGAACCAATAGCTTGGGGGTGGGAGTGGGGGTGTCAAAAGAATTAGATCTAATTAAATAGTTAAATTTCAGAATTAATGGGGTTTCACTGATTACAAACCAGCAAATGAATTTTACAGGAAGTGACCCTTAGACCAGAAGGCGGTGAGAAGTCCCTGAACTCAGTAGCTTGGCTTAGGAGAGAGGTCAGATTTCAAAATTAAACAATTAAAAGTTTGTCCTCAGCTGGGACAGCAGAGATTTTTGTTTGTTTGTTTGTTTTTCCTAGAGTAGTTTCGCAGCACAATTGAGAGAAAGGCACAGAGAGGTTTCCCATATACCCCCCCCCACACCCTCCTCCGCAGCATGGATTTTTAGAACCAGCTTCTAGCACTTGGGAGATAAGACAGAGTATCAAGATCCCATGAAGGGGAGGGAAAGGAGGAAACTGAGGACACGCAGGTGGTGTTGGCCTGCCAGGGTTTAGAACAGGCCACTCAAAGACAGGGAGCCACAGAGCCCAGAGGACACAGGGACTCTTGTGGGAGCAGAAACCCACCCTCTGTAAACTGTCAAAGTAACCTCAGTGCCAGCTGGGTCTTTAGTTTCCTCAAAGCTTTGGGTAATTATGCCTTGAATCCCCCAGTTTCAAGGTTGAACTCCTCCTGGCCTCCTGCATCCTGGGCAGCTATTCTTGGTTTTGTCTCTTGCTTGGAGCTCAGTGTCACCTTCACTCTTTTGCTTTCTTTGACGATTTGTGGAATCATACGGGGTTGGAGGCGGGGTCATAGTGCAGCCTGGCTTCTCACTCTGTTTCTTCTCTTCTCATTGCTGACCCTCTCCTGCCCTTTGCCCTACTTCCTTCAGAAATTCATGAAATCAAGATGTGACCCTTCTCATAGCACATGGACCCATCTGCCTCTCTCCTGGGAGTAGCCAAGTCAAGCCAGTTCACCTGGCATAGCCCCAAATGGCTCCAAGCCTTGGCCACCCTACCCTGTCTTGGAGAATCCCAGTGGGTTTACAGTCTCCATCTCATGTCAACAATTTCTATGTGCTTTTCATTTTCCTTCTGCATCTCTGTGTCTCTTGCAGGGCCAGAGGAGCGAAAAGAGGACCACCAGAGGAAGTTAAAAGGCACCGCAGCCAACTGTATGCACTTTATGATGATGGCCTGACACTAACAAGCTATAAATGGCACTCAGCTGCTGACAAATCACCTGGCAGAGCTGGACTAGAGAGGCAGACTTAGCTTCTAGCGGGAGTGATAGGCACACTCACTCCTGCTAGGGGAACCAGCACAGCAGGAGGGGCTTGCCAGCTATAGGATCCCAGAGGTTGTGGGTGCAGATGTCTCCCTCCAGACACTTCCATCCTATGCTCATAGTTCATCTGGACAAAGAAGGACATGGGGGTATGCCCTGGGGAAAACAAATAAGCAAATTCAGAGCTCAGCCCGGAATTTGGTGAGGATAGACGGCGCTTGTATGAGCCCCAGCAAAGGGGGACTCTCCTTGAAAGGGGAATGTTTCCAGCCCACTGGGACAGGTCTGCCAAAAACACAAAAAATAAAAAAATGTTGCCCCCTCTGTGATTAATGGGGTAAAAACAAGGACACTTTCTCAGTTCTGCAGCCTGTACCATGACATAAATTGAAACAGACAGAATTACCATTGATACAAATTAAAAACAAATAAAAAGGGTACACTGAGCTGATTCTGAGAGTTCAAACTCCATTACCAGCTGATTTACTGAGCAGTGACCTGTGATTGTTGGGGGGAGGGCAGGAGGAGTGAGGAGTCTCTGCGAATCACATCAACCCCATTGCCATGTGGCACACCAGTCAATAAGCTATTTAATTTAATGGGAAACGGTATTGACGAGCCAGAGAATGCAACTCACAAAAGATGCAGCTGCAAAGAGCAGATAAAGTCTTCAACCTGCCTCATTCTCGGGGTATCCACCCTTGGCATCTCTTGTGTCAGAAGCACAAGCGAGATCTCCGGGATGTGGGGGGCGTTGGAGCCCCCAAGGGGAATGTGCTTGGGAGGGATTACCAACACTGAGAGAGAGGTGGGTTGGAGGGGAGATTGGTAAAAAGTTGGGAAACAGATCTTCTGAATAAGGACAATGCTATAAGTGACCTTTCAGAGTGAAGGCAGCCAGAAAGGGGAGGCCAGGAATTCCAGAAGGAAACCCACTAGCACATCCCAGAAGGAGAATGAGCCCATCTGTTTGTTTTACTCTTTTTTATGGGGTTAGACCAGGAGTGAAATGCTCCCAGAACCAGAAGCACTCTTTGCCCACCCCAAAACTGAAGCTGAGGAAACCAAGGTTACACATGCCATTGGGACTGCGGTGGGGAAGGCAGGGGAGATTTGTAGAAATGGATGAGACATGTAGAAAATTAATGCTGGAAAGGGCCTCGGAAAGAATCTAGCTCAATGTCCCTCCAGCCTCCCCACTCACACGCATTTGGGTCCAGTGAAACCTAGAGAAGGGAAGTGACAAATATAAGGTAACAAAGGCAGGTGTGATAGAGCTGGAATATTTCACTCCAACTTCAATGCCATTCCCACTCCTTCGAAGACTGTGACAGATACAAGTGAATGTGTAGGACGTGGAACATTCCCAGCCTCGGCACATGCTGAGTTTTAACGTATGAGTTTTAAAGAATAAATTAGTTGGTAGACTCGTCCCATGACTAATAGTTATTTATTATCTGTGTCCTGGGCATTGTTCTAAGTGCTTTATGGACACCAGTTCCTTTACTCTTCAAAATAACTCTGTAAGAGAGGGGCTGTTGGATGGGGGTAGTAGGCCCAGGGGAAAAGGAGATACCTGGCGTGACTTCTTCTACCCCTGTGGGGTACAGTGCATCAGGCCAGCAGGTGGCAGGTGGAGCCTGGCAGTCCAAGGGCCTGAAGTGACCTGAGTCACAGGGTGGGCACTTGGGCACCTGGGAGGGTCTGCATTGGCCCAGCAAGTATGCCTGTGCCTGATGGAGTGACGAAATTCAACAGCAAATAAAAACCACCATGACAGGCCAAGAGACACTGCGAAACAAGGGAAAAAGCTTTATATTTTAATGCCTTAAATGGCACTTCTTTTCCTACTTTTTGAACAAGGGACCAGCATTTTCATTTTGTACTGGGCCCCTGTAGTAGTTAACTAGGACTGTCATAACAAAATACCACAAACTAAGTGGCTTTAATAGCGGGAATTTATTTCTCGTAGTTCTGGAGGCTGGAAGTCCAAGATCACAGTGTTGGCAGGTTCGCTTGCTTCTGGTGTCCCTCTCCTTGACTTGAGGATGACCACCTTTGCTCGGCGTCCTCCCGTGGACACATTTCTCTGGGTACAAACATCCCTGGTGTCTCTGTGTGTTCAAATCTCCTCTGCTTATAAAGACAGCAGTGAGATTGGATTAGAGCCCACACTAACAGCCTCATTTTATCTTAGTCACCTCTTTAAAGACCCTATCTCCAAATACTGTCATGTTCTAAAGTTTTAGAGGTTAGGGCTTCAAGCATACGAATTTTGAGGGAGATGCAATTCAGCCCATAAGAGTCCCTAAATTATGTACCTGGTGTTGCATGGAAGCAGAAAAAAGATTTAATTCTTGTAGAGCTTACTTTTATGAGCAAGGCTTTAGGTAATTAAAAAGTAAATATTCAGTATGTCAGATGGTGATAGGTGCTATGAAGACCAATAACACATAGTAAAAAGAATTGACAGTAATAGGGAGGTACTTGCTGTTTTATATAACATGACCAGGGGAAGCTTCTCTGATAAGGTAACATTTAAACAGAGGCCTGAAGGACATCAGGAAATAAGCCAAATATATATCTATATGGGGGGAAAAAGGACAAAGTTTTTAGAATAGTATTTGGCACATAATACATCTTCTACAAATATTGTCATCATCATCATCATCATCATCATCATAGTTTTTATTTATTTTATTATTTTTTAAGATTTTTATTAAAATATAGCTAACATATAATATTATATTAGTTTCAGGTGTACGCCATAGTTATTCAACATTTATAAAAAGTAAAGAAGTGATCACCATGCTAAGTCCAGCAGCCATCTGACACCATACCACGCTATCACAATATTATTGGACTATATTTCTAATGCTGTACATTACATCCTCACAATTTATTTGTTTTTATGCCTGGAAATTTGAACCTCTTATACCCCTTCAATTTTTTCCCCTTTTTAAATTTTTCAATTACAGTTGACATTCAATATTATTTTCCATTAATTTCAGGTGTACAGCATAGTGGTTAGACATTTATATAATTTAAGAAGTGATCCCCTGACTAGTTTAATATCCACCTTGCACTATATACAGTAATACCTTGGTTTGTGAGCGTAATTTGTTCTGGAAACAAGCTACTCATATTGCAAGACATTGCTCGTTTACCATGTTAAAATGTATTAGAAGTGTTTGCTTGTCTTGTGGAACACTCGCAAACCAAGTTACTCGCAATCCAAGGTTTTACTGTATGTAATGATTACCATATTATTCACTATATTCCCTATGCTTTACTTTACATCCCCATGACTATTTTGTAACTTTCAATTTGTATTTCTTAATTCTTTCACCTTTATCATTCTGGCCCCCAACCTCCTCCTATCACCCAAATAAATCTAGTACTCACCTGACACCATATATAGTTATTACAATATTATTGACTATATTCCTTAGCTATACCCTACATCCCCATGACTACTGTGTAGCAATCTATTTGCACTTCTTAATCCCCTCCC
Organism: Hipposideros armiger; assembly: GCF_001890085.2. NCBI lineage: Eukaryota > Metazoa > Chordata > Mammalia > Chiroptera > Hipposideridae > Hipposideros > Hipposideros armiger. The sequence goes on along the minus strand of NW_017731814.1, from coordinate 983,547 downwards.
CTTTTTCACCCACCTCAAACCCCCTCCAATCTGGAAACAATTAAAATGTTCTCTGTATCTATAAGTTTCTTTCTGTTTCCTTTGTTTGTTTATTTTGTTTTTTAGATTCCATTTTTAAGTGAAATCATATGACATTTGTCTTTCTCAGTCTGACTTACTACACTCAACATAATACCCTCTAGGTCCATCCATGTTGTTGCAGATGGCAAGATTTCATTCTTTTTTATGGGTGAGTAATATTTCATTGTATATATGTGCCAACTCTTTATCCATTCATCCATTCAGGTATACCCAGGTTGCTTTCATATCTTGGCTATTATAAATAATGCTGCAATGAACATATGCATATGGATGAGCACGCCCCCTCCATGTAGCATTTTGGGTTTCTTTGGATAAATACCTGAAGTGGGATTACTAGGTTCTTTTTTTGTCATTTGCTATAGCCTTTGTTTTAATGTCTGTTTAGTCTGGTATAAGTATTGCAACCCCAGTTTTTTGTTTGTTTGTTTGTTTGTTTGTTTCCATTTTCATAAAATATCCTCCCATCCCTTTACTTCTAGCCTGTGTGTGTCTTTCAATCTGAAGTGAGTCTCTTGTAAGCAGCATATGAGTATGTAAGGGTTTGTTTTCTTATCCACTCAGCCCTCCTATGTCTTTTGATTGGGGTATTTAATTCTTTTACATTTAAAGTAATCGTTGTTCCTCCCCCAGGGAACATTTGGCAATGTCTGGAGGCATTTTTTTTGTTGACACAACTTTGGGGAGGGGAGGGTGTTGCTACTGCATCTAGTAAACATCCAGTGGTGTAGAGGACAGACCCCCAACAAAAAAATTACCCAGCCCAATATATTAATAGCTCTGAGCTTGAGAAACCCTGCTGAAGAGGGTAAGTAATACAAAATGGAAATAATGTACCAAATGCCCAAAACAAGGCAGAGCAAGGAAAGCAGGAAGGGACACATAAGGCAAAGTGTTTCCTTAGTGCAGTGGTCAGTGTACCTTCCCTAATCACCAAAATCCCTTTCCCAGTGACCCCAGACAGTGCCTGGAGGGCTCCTGTTAATAGATGTAGCTCTGAGGGACTGCAACCAGACGTTGGGTCTTGCTACTGCCTACAGTCCTACTGCCCCGCCTACCCACTTCACAGGACACCGTTCAGACTGGGCTGGCTCCAAAGGTCCTGAGTTCACAGACCACTTTGGAGACTGAATTGTGCAGCACTTTCTTCTCCCCATAGGGCATCTTACCACCTGAAATCAGACTCAGCCTAAGCTCCCTACCCTTCCCTAGGATGGCTTACTACTCAGTTCCTCCCAGGGATAATGCTAAGACTGTTACCAAGAAGGTCAGCTATGTCTTTCACACCATAGTCAAATCAGAATTCCACCTCAGAAAGAGTATAACTTCATGTAGTAATTGCCATGGTCCTCTAGCACAGAATCTACCCTCACGACAATTTCTGTTACATAAACGCCCCCTTTTTCTCCCCAAATGATTGAGAATTGTCTCTTGAGCCCCTTAAGTAATAGAGCATCCACAGATGTGCTGTCAGTTAAACCAAGCTTCCTCTTTACTCATGGAACATCTGTCCCTCACCCTGGCTTTGAGCAGCGCCCTCTGAGGGGCGTGGGCAGAGTAGTGGAGTGGTGGAGCGTTTTCCCATTCATAGGTCAGGGACTCGCCAGCCCCATCAGTGCCTGAGTTTTTGTGGTCCTCAGACAGCACACTCCAGCAACCTGAACACTCCCTTCAGGCAAATTTCTAGGGCAGTAGGCAGCATCCCAGAGATGAAAGGTATGTTCCAAATGTCACCAGTATCTCAGGAAACCATCAAGTAGGGACTCTTAGAAATATGGGTGAGGGTCAGAAAAGGAGGAATGACATTGGCGTAGTGAGACTGTGTGATGAGTTTGAAGGCAGGTTATGTAGAAAGCCTCTAGGGCTTCTCCCGAAAGGGCAGAGGTAAACAAGAAGAAGAGAGCGTAGCAGCTGCTGAATATAAAGCAAGAAGTGGGGGAGAGGGAGAGATGGCAGCATGAAACAGGGGGTACTGGGTATGGGGCTGCTCCTTACCCTCTGCTTTGTCCTTCTCACCCTCACCCAGAAATGGATGTGTTTCTTCAGTAAAGGTTAAAGAATTGCCTTGAATTCAATTGTGGTGGCAAAGAAAGAGGGAAGGAGAGATTATGTTACACTCTTCCAATCTTGAGAAACTTACTGCCAGGGAGGAGGCCCTGCACTTAGAATCAAGAGGCATAGATGCAACTGCTATCACTGTTGCTTTTGGCCACCTGCTCCTGGCCAATGACAGAGCCTCTCCACAAGAGGCTCTTGTGTTTTCTCCACAAGAAAACAATAATAACCACTCTGCCTCCACCAGAGCCCATTTTGAGAATCAAATAAGATAATAACTGTGAATATGTTTTGTAAATGCTGAAACATTAAACTAGCATTCCCCATAATGTTCTCCGTAGAACATTAATTCCATGGGATGTTAGCGAAATTCTCAAGTCAAAAAAAGCAATAAAGCTAAAGAGTTGTTGTTGTTGTTTTAATTGTGGAATTTGTAAATATCTTTTCAGTACTAAATTGACTGTGGAATCTTTTATTGCAGAGTATCTTATATGACTGCAGTCGCAGAGCACATGTTAGGAAATGTTTCCCTACAGAAAATTAAGAAATTACTCGTACTATTCTTGGCTGTTGTATGAACGATAGTAATATGAAGTAGAGAGAAGGGTCAGGCTGCGCTGGCAGCAAGAGAATGGAGTCCAGGAACTTGTCCTTCAGGAGAATCTAATGCATACCAGAGTTTGAGAACACTTCCTTTTCTTAGAAAATGCAGACCACACATCATGGGTTAAATTGTGTCCCACTGAAAAAGATGTGCTGAATCTTTAACTCCCAGAAATTCAAATATGACCTTGTTAGGGAACAGGGGCCTTTTTGCAAAAGTAATTAAGTTAACATGAGGGCATTAGGATGAGCCCTAATCCAATACGACTCGTGTCCATATAAAAAGGGGAAATTTGGACACAGAGACAGGCACAGGGAGAGACAGGCACTTGGTAACATACCGTGGAAAGATGGAAGTAGCGATCAGGGTGATGCATCTACAAGCCAGAGGTTGTCAGCAAACCACTGGAAATTAGGAAAGAGACATCGAGTAGATGCTCTCTTATGGCACACAGAAGGAACCAGCCTTCATCTAGGATGTGTAGCCTCCAGAATTGTGAGACAACAAGTTCTGTTGTTTAAACCACCCAGTGTGAGGTACTTTGTTACAGTAGCCATGGGAAACTAATATACCACATCTCCGGCAAAATGCCTGGCAGTCCTGTACATCAACTTTTGCAAGGGCCTGATAGGTAGCTGGAACTCAGTAAACAGATGACATCACAGCTGAGCTCTGTTCAATAAGATCATAATAAAATGGGCTGAGATTCCTAATACTTTTATTTTTCTTCTTGAGCTCAAAGCAAACCATTTTTGAGAAACTAAGCTACTCTAAAGATGAGCTGTCTTCACTGGGGGGAAACACTGTTCCTGTCCAGAGGAGGATAAGGGGAATGGCATACATTTGCAATAGTTGAGGTGTTCAAATCTCTTCAACAAATATACCCAACTACATAATGGCAGAGTTACGGGCCAAGTATTTCCTCAGCAGGAACACTCTGCTGGGTGTAGACTTCAATTGTGACTTTTGTGTCCAGCATCTGGCATCGAAGGGATGTCTGAAAAAAAGAAGGGGAACATGGTAGGTAAACCTGAGTGGTTTCTCATCAGGTTTCAGGTAAAACTACATTAACCTGAGTCAACTGATCTTCTGAAAATTACCAGGGTCATTCCAAGTGCTATTTGATAAGGTATTTTTTAGGGAATCGTTTTTCTTCTAGGATATCCAATCTTCACAAATATTTAAACAACATATTGATATGTTCCTCTATGGCTTCTGACAGGGATAAGTATTTGTCCTCTAATGGGAAATATTTTCAGAGCCAGTAGTGGAAATGGAGAACGCTTAAATTGCATTTTCTGCTTTTGACTTCAGAGAGTGTTATTAGCACTCTGCCATTTCCCCAAATTTTCTGATATATAATATTGATTGGACTCATATTTTTCATCAGCTCTGATAAATGGGAACATAATGAGGACAGAATAACAGCTTCCTTCTTGTCCAGACTTCCAGGAAGCTCCAAGCTAAATTAAATGTTCAACCTCAATAATTATTAGAACTTTTGCTTCCTCTGTTTTTGGTGAGTGTGTGATTGTTGTTTTCTACCTCTATTTTTAAAGCCTTATTTTATCATTAGCGCTCTGAAATATGTCTTGGATATGTTGCCTGAGCTCCAACCCCAAATATCTAGCTGTCATACAATGTTTCTCTGCCTGCATTTCCCACAAAAACTCCAGCTCAAGACTACATTCAAAATCATGCTTTTGCTTTTCCTTCTAAAACAGACAAATCATCCTGTACTTCTGTCTTGGTGAATGTCACCACCATTCACTCACTTTCCCAAAGCCACGTATTTGGGAGAACTTGAGGCACTTCCTTCTTTTTCAACACCCACCTCCAATCCATTACCATTCTATTGACCTTGTCTCCACTATTTCTCAAATAAGTTTCCCACTATGTGCTACATCTACCCTTATTCAGGTCCTCCTGGATCACTGCAACACTGCCTAATAAGTTTCCCTTTCTCCAATCTATTTCTTTAAAAAAAATTTAACCCAATGATGTCATCTGCTTTTTAAAATCCTTCACAGGCTTTTTCTCATTGTGAGGATGGATTCAGGCTCCTTTCGCATAGACACGTGGTCATCTCTCCAGCTTTAGACCTCTTAGTGGGGTACTCAAGCTCACAGCCTCAGACTCAGGTCATACAGCAGAATATACATCGATGCTCACCTCCTCAGTCTCAGGACCCTTTGTGTGAGTCACATGCTCACCTCTACAGCATTAGGCCCCAACATGGCACGCATGTACACCTCTACAGGTTCAGTGCCCACTGTGCTTTACATTGTAACTTATGTTCTAGACATTTTGAATTGCCTTCAGTTTCACAATGAGAATCAATCTTAAATATATACAATCTGAGCCTCATTCTTCTGGGTCAGTGGCACTACCATTAAATATCTCAAGGGCTCTGACTCAACCAGAAATTCCAACTGTCTCCCCAAAATAAAGTGTCAGGGGGAAAATAAATAGCAGGCCTTTGAACTTGCTGTTTTCTTTTCCCTGAGTGGCATTTTCAAACCCAATTCACCTGGATAATTCCTCATTATTCTTTGAGACTTAGCTCAGGCATCACTTCGTCTTCTGAAAAAGTTTTGCTCTTTCTTGCTTCTCCTTTAAGACTTACATGGTTGTCTTGCCTATGTGCTTCCAATGTATCTTATATATAATTGTACTGTATCCTATCACACTCTACTGTAATTATACATTATCTTGTCTGTACTTACCACGACCATGACCACTAAATTTTAAAAGTTCCTTCAAAGCAAAAACTGTTTGTTCCATTTCTATCCGCAGACTCTAGAACAGCGACAGTCACATGATATAAATTCAATGAAGTTTGTCCAGGAAATGAACACATGATAGCCTTCCTGGAATTATATGAGATATAAGAGGTAAATAAAAAAAATAATAGCCTCTAAAATATAAGGCCATCCCAAGTAGAGCCAGTCACAATTACTATTGATCAATTTTATTGCAAAGTAGTTTGTGTCTAAGAATATGTCTACTACCAATGTTATGGTGTTCCCCTATGTAAATGACATGCAATTAACTGAGCTTTATATTTTTACTTTCTCTATAGCAAAGCCTTAGGATAAGACATGGTCTCTGCCTCTAAGAAGCTTATCTCTAGATACAAGCGAAGACTCTATTTTACAGATAATGCAACTTAGGCACTGAGAGAATAATTTATACAAGGTCATTCAGGGGATAAGTGGTAGGATCAAGATTCAAATTTGGGCACCCTGCTTCCAGAGTCAGACTACTTTCCATTTCTACTGACTCTGAGACATTAAAGAGAAATCTAAAAAAAAAAACCAACCAAAACATTACATTTAGCTCAAAACGTTTTCGTATGGAAGCTATAGGAGTTCAGGGAAGTCGATGGAAAGGAAGTAAAGAAGAGCTGGGATTCGGGCTGACCTGAGAATCAGCTGTCTACAATATGAAGAAAAAAGAAAGGCTTCCCAGAGAGGAAAACAGCATAAACTAAGGCCATGCTTAGACAAGTCATGGAAAACATAACAAGAGTAGAAGAAACATATTAAATATTCAGAGGCAATAATTGTTAAAATAGTCCATCTATTTTCTCCCAAGGTTGGTTTTTTTTTTCCTTCTAAATGCACGTTTTTGTTTTTGTTTTCAAAACTGAGATCATATCATAGGCACAATTTTGAATCCCCCTTTTTCAACTTGTATACTAACATAAGTATAATGGCCTCCTGATCATTAAACAGATGTGTGATAGCTTAATTACACATTTCCCTATTGTTGAACACTTAAAGTTATGCATGACTTTCTTGGGTTAGAAATGATGCTGCTAAGAACATCTTTGTCCATAAAACTTTTCCATGTTTACCCCTATCTCCTTGTGATAAAATTACAAAAGTGGAATTCTTAGGTATAAAGTTACTAATTTTTTACTGTTCCCGCTCCCAGATAATTAAACTAATACTTGCTGGAACTAGGTAAAGTCTCTGTCCTCAGGAGTTCACTTTCTAGAGGAAAAATAAAGAAATAAGCATAGACAACTGAACAAAATACAGTAGGGAAAATGTTTTAATTTAAAGGAGTATGAGCACGGTCTGTGGAGGAAACAATAATCTCTGCTGAGAGAGAAAGGGTCACAGAGGAAGTGACTTCTGAATTACATTTTATTAGTTTAGTTTGACCCTTTATCTAGGGGAGACAGATATTGTTTCTGAACGAGTCTGAGCTGTTGAGACACTTAAAGTTAGTGCTACTAACCCAGAAGAAGGCCGGAGATTGCATAGTTTTACGATAACTAGCCTGCACTATTTAACTAATTTGATAATTATTTGATAACACATACAGCCTACTTAATAAATTAAAATACTAAGTGACCCAACCCCAATTTGAGGTAACCCATCATTCAATTTTGTACCTCTTTGGGAAAGTGAAAAAAAATCAAAAAGGAACCTTTTCTATTTTGGAAGATTCTGGCAGGAGTACCTCATCATAAACCACTGCGAAAAGAGTGGAGAAAGTGCCAGGGTTCCTAGAACTCTCTCCTTTATACTCATCCCCTGGGCCAGAGTTTTCCAACCTTCTCAGTTTATGGCACCTTTAGTGTCTCAGGCATTGTTTTTATGGTGTCACAAAGCTAAAGGAAATGTCTAGCTGTTCCATTTAGTAAACAGTTCTGTTAAATACATGCCTAGCTAAGGTTAGGTGAAATATGTAATACTATTTATGTCCTAACAACATACTAGCCATTTGAAAAAATAATAAATATTAATTGAAAGAATTATTTGTATTTTATTCTTAACTAATCACAATCACTTCCAAATGTGACATGTGCAGAACTCTTAAACTGTGACATCAGATTACACAGTGCTACTCTTATTTCCAATTCCACATTAATTTTAATATAATCCTTGCTTTTTATCATAGTAATTGCCAGAAACACAACTTCACAACGGTACGACATGTTACTTGTGGGGATGTTAAACAGCACAGCCAATGCAGAAAACAATACGGCACATCCTCAGAAAAAAATTAAATATAGGATTACGTTATGATCCAGCAATTCCACTTTTGGGTATATACCCGAAAGAATTGAAAGCAGGGACTCAAACAGATACTTGTAAACAATATTCATAGCAGCCCTATTCACACTAGCCAAAAGGCAGAAACAACCTGTGTCCATGGACAGATGCGTAAACAAAATGTAGCGTCTACATACAATGGAATATTCTCCAGCCCTTAAAAAGGAAGGAAATTCTGACACACGCTGCAACATGGATGAAACTTCAACATTGGACTAAGTGAAACCAGACACAAAAGGACAACTGTTGCATGATTCCACGTATATGAGGAACCTACGGTAGTTGAATTCAAAGAGACAGACGGTAGAATGGTGGTTACCAGGGACTGGAGGGAGGAGAAGTGTGGGGGGGTGTTTTTTAATGGGTACAGAGTTTTAATTTGGGACGATGAGAAAATGTTCTGTTCTGGTGATCTGACAGGGGCAAGGGCGGAGCTTTTCTCTTTTCTTAGGAACAAAAATATCAGGATTTGTATATTTTAAAAGTATCTTTGAACAAGTAAGAAAATGTGGCCCTCACTCTCCTCATCCCCCAAAGCACCAACAAGCCTCTGCCACCTCTCTGTGTTAATATCCATGTAGACAGAGCTTCAGCAGCATTTGCAGGGAGAGGCGGAGTCTCCTTTTGGACCTCCGCTTATGATAAGGGACTGCCTGGGCAAATTCCAGGGCCCTCCACCCTTATTATTGAGTGCCTCAGGTGTGCAGGGATTGGATAAATCACTTTATTAACATGCTCTCTGCATCTTAACAAGAGTCCTGCAACGGAGATATATCATTATCCTCATATTACTGTTAGGGAAATTGACCCACAGAGTGGTTAAGTGATGCTCATAAGGCTACACAGCTAACTTTGTCCTCAATGGAGCAGGACATCCATCCCTGCCTGGTCTCCTTCCCTGCCCCCACCCCATGCCTGCTTCATTTCAGCTTCTGGAAAAAGAAACATGGGCAGCTTTCCCCTTAGAGCCCTCTCATTTTCTTGGGTGCCAGGGCTTATGTGGAGCTGCGAGTGCCTATGATTTTGTCTGCCACTTAACTGAGATTAGCTGCAAGCAATCTGCTTAAAGTTTAAGCATCAACTTATCAGTTTGTTAACTGTGCATTCATTTTCAAGGGGACGGTTAACTTTAATGGGAATGGGGGATTGCATCTTGAGGCAACAGGTCCTGTGACATGTGGGAGCCAGAAGGGAAGCGGGAGGCCTTCGCTGTCAGATGTTGTATGGAGGGGGGATCTGGCAGAAAGATCTGGATTAATTTTCTGCCTGCAGGTTCCCCCAGGGGGCAGACAGAAAGGCTCTCATCCTGTCACCCTGTGATTGACATCAAGAGTTCATTCTGCTCACAAGGCAAGACGGATGGTGTCTGAAAAAAATGCGGTCAGGGAGGAGATGGGGTCAGAATTTCTCACGCCCGCAAGAGGCACAGGTAATGCACAGGCTATTAGGATGTGCCTGCTGGGAGGGACTGTCATGCTTATTTAAACCCACCACTTCATTTTACAGAGGAGAAAACTGAGGCCCAGAGAGGGACAGGAGTTTTTCTTACAATGCACTGTAAGTCAAAGCTGGACTAGAATACAGCAGACTGGTTTCCTCATTTCTCACCTTCCAAGAGTCTCTTGACTTCTCAATGGCAGCAACGTAAAGCTTGTTTAATTCCATTAACCAAAAACCAGCTTTTCTGGGCTTTTAATAAAACAGCATTCTTCGATGGCACACCCATGAAAATGTTTCCTCTAAGAAGAAGCGAAACTTGCCTCTGAGTAAATTAACAGGCTCACAGCTTCATGAATTCCCATGATTTTTTTTCTCCCAACCGCCTTTAAGCACTATGGTATACAGCCTCCTTTTTGTCATCTCTCCTTATTAGGTAGGGAACACCTAGGAGTTTTTAACTTAGTGAATAATGGATGAAGCAACCAGAGGGGAAAGGTAGTTGCGAGAGATCCTACAAATCTGGAGAAGTAGACCTGTCTAAGAACCTGAATTAAGAATATTTCTTTGCTCAGCTTTTTAGAGGTCCCACACCCTGGCTCCACTTCAAATAGCCAACATTATTTTATAGAGTATCTATTCCAGGTCAGGCAAGTTTCTTTACGGGCACCTCCCATTTCTCATGCCCTTTCATAAAAAATATATTGAGCACCTACTATGCATGTGACATTGTCCAGTATTTTGGGAATCAAAGAACAAAAGATAAATCTCGTTTAATAGCTTGCAAAGGGTCTGGTATGAAGGAGTCTCTTTCAGTCACAGGTAGTGATCCATTGGCAGGTCCTGCGATAACTTTAGTAAGCCATGACCAGCATTTTGTTTTAATGAAATTGTGGTAGATTGCTGCAGTCATGGCCCTTCAATTTTTTTCTTGTCTCAATGTGACTCATTGGTTAATGGAACAGTAGTAAGCATGACACAAGCAAGGACTTCAAAAATACTTTAGCATTGAGACTTGCCCTCTCTTGCTGCTACGGGGAGTTCTGAGACCATCACCATGTGAATGACCCTGGACTAGCCTATGGGGGGGGGGGAGACGCATGATTCAGTGATCTGTATCCCAGCTTGCAAACTGACCACCAGATGAGTGAGGAAAGCCCATCCAGAACCAGCCAGCCTCCCCTACCCCTGTAGCCAACCCATCAGCTGACCACAGACGCATGAGCATACCCTGCTGAGGCCAGCTCAGCCTAGTCCAGCCCAGAATAGGGTTCTTTTAATCTTGACATTATTGACACTTGGGGCCAGATAAGTCTTTGTCTGGGGGCTGTTCTATGCATTGTCGGATATTTAGCAGCGTGCCTGACCTCTACCCACTAAATGCCAGTAGCACCATCATCCCAGTTATAAAAAGCAAAAATATCTTCAGACATGGCCACATAGCCACTCGGACAAAATCACTCAGTTGAGAACCACTGATCAAGAGGAAACACCCAACAAAATTGTGAGCAAAATAAGCGTTTGCTGTTTTAAGCCTTTAAGTTTTAGGGTGGCGTGTTATGCAACTGAAACTATCTGATATTGAAACAGTCTAGAATAGGATGGATCGGGACACTTGTCATTCAGTAAAGGGTAAGTACTGTTTCAGGAAACAATATCATGTGAGTACTGGGTCATGATGTCAAGTGTATTTCTTGCTCCGGGCTGTAGTCAAAAAGGCTTGAAAGCCCTCTGGGTTCTAAAGGAAAAGGCATGGAGCTGGATTCTTGCCCAGCTCTGATATCTCTTCACTGAGTAATATTGGGTATGATTTTCCTCAACATTCTGAGCCTTAGGCTGCTCATCTAATCAATCAAACCAGCTTATCTCAAGTTTAGTTATGAGGGCTAAATACATGAAGTGCATTGTAAACGATGATGCCTCACAGAAATATTGATTAATGTCATCATTTTGTCAGCTTCTGTTCGTCTTCTTATTTTGTCTTCCCCTGAAAGCTCTGTACCTTCCTGCTTCTGGTCAAATTTCATTCATGATTCAAGGTGTGCAACGCAGGTTCCATCTTGCCCATGAAGCATTCGTTCACCGATCATTCATTGAATCAATGGCACTTATTAAATGTGCCAAATGTCCACTTATCAAATGTCAGTTCCTTTCTATTTTGTTTATGTATGGTTTTAGTTTCTCTCTCCACCTTGTCTTCAGGCTCCCTGAGGGCAGGGGACACGTTAACATCCTTATTTGCATCTTTTATACTGTGTAGTCCATTTCCCTGGACACAAGAGAGGTCTTCAGAAAGACGTAACTCACCAATCTTCACTCAAAAGACATAGTGTTCACTTTCTTTCAACTTTATGGATTGTTACCTTCAGGAGACCACAGTCTCCTCGGTAAATTAGTCTGCCCCCTATTGGAATCCTACAAGTCCCTTCTGGGGTCTGAGCCATCACCCAGCTCCACCGGCCTGATTAATATTGGAGACCAGAAGCAGAATAACAGCACCACGCTGACTGTTTGCAGTATCACCAGATAAACCATTTCCTAAGAGGAACATCACCCACCGGGAACACAGCAGCTGCCTGAGGTAACTGTGTTTTTCAGCTAAAGAAGGCCTGGGGCCCCTGACCTCCTCCTTGGCCACAAGCCCTGAGTCAGGCAATTATAGCACAGCAGCTTAGCGCCCAGCAGAGCTGGGATGGAGCCTTTGCTTCTTACCTGGTTAATTCCTGCTCTTCCTGCAGGAAGCACACCAGGCTGGAAGGGCTCCTTTGGCGGGGAGGCATCCTTGTTGCTGTGGATTTCTCTGAGGCTGTGTTTCGTTCTCTTCTCAGGACCACTAGTCTCTACCTCCCACTTCCCCCAGAAATCAACCCTGCTGGGCCAGCATGGTAAGTCAGGGCTGACAGGAGGATTTACTGTTTGTTGTTAGGCTATTAACAAGCAGTCTGTTAATGCTCTCTGATTGATTTCTGGATGCTTTTTACCTTCTGGACTGTTGGAACTCAGCTGCAGAGGCTGGTGCAAGAAGACAAAAATGTTTGATTGGTTCCTCATCTCGAGGGCAGCTAGAAAAAGGCACAGAAATTTATAGATGAGC
>NW_017731814.1:964402-971145 GCF_001890085.2 Hipposideros armiger | reverse complement strand
ACACCTGAGTGTGAAGTTTACTTCTTTCCAGTTGTCAAGGTCCTGCCCTGGGGCAACTCGATTAAGCCTCTATATTGGAAACCTGGACCTTTCAGATACTAGATAGTGTTGTGGGTCAACTGAGTAGCCCTCCACACACCCCCACTAAAAAACTTTTAAATTTTCTTTCTTATAGAAATGTTAAGTCTCCTCCCTAGTTTCTTAGTTCCTAGCTCCTGGCTTTGATTCCTCTTCTAATCAGTCTGTGACTCCTAAACAATAGGTTGTTTTTCATCTGAATCACAGAAATCTCCTACCCCTGCTTCAGATAACTACTTAAAAGCTTGTGACTTCCCAACAACCCCCAAGCTATTCCAGACCTAACTCCTGGACAATTCCAACCCAGAGACTCAATAGGTTTTAACATTTCCCCAGGCCAGTATACTTGTTGATTGTAATCATTGAAGGCTAATGTTCTTCTCAACCCATTCTAGGACAAGCTCCTGGACAATTGAAGCCACATGAGTGACAAGTTGAATGGCCACAGGCTACATAAGAGCTAACAGGTTTATTAATTAAAATCTATTTTTCCTCATCCAGGGGTTTTGGGGATACGAATGACACCCCAGCAAGATTGCCAGTCACAACCAAAAAAGCCAACATGGTCTTCCAGATGGATCTTGAGACCCTTTCCTCTCATCTGAGATCAGCTAGGGTGAGAGTTCCATGAATCCCCCAATAGGCAGGGACAGCTCCATGCCCCTGCCCAGCAGGAAGCAGATACAGAAGAAGAGACCTCCTGTCCCTCAGCTTCCCATAGAGATTTTATGGGGATCACAGTCTCTCAAGGGGAAAACAAGGCAGGCAGTTAGAGGCCGGCATTGGGTCTCTGCAATCCTGCACATCCATCACCACCCATGGAATGCGATCTCCCAAAAGACCTCCCCTCTCCACTATAGCCTCTTGTCAATCACAGGGGTCAATAAGTGGTCCCACGCCCAGAGAGGAACAGCACATTCTAGAAAAAAAAGGGATGAAAACTCCAAGTCCTGGCCAGTCAGTGCCCTTTGAGCATTTTGAGCCTTGCCTTTTCTCACGGCCAGCTCCAAACCTTTTGGAGTTTACTTTTTCTCCTAATAATGCCACCTTGAGCCTTGAGCCCCTTGAGCCGTTGGTCACCTTTTGAGCTTCTTCCTTTGCTCGGCCTGCTCCAAAACCTTTGGACTGTACTTTTTCTCTTCTAATAATGGGCCCTTGAGCCATTCTCTACTGCTTGGGGCTGCTTCTAATTCTTTGAAGTGTAATAAACTGCTTTTTCACTACTTTGCCTTGGTATCTCATTCGATTCTTTGCTTGAGATGCCAAGAACCTGGACATTGCGCCGAGAAGGGCCCACTCTACGGTAACATAAGGACAATAACAATCCCTCTCTCAGGGCTGTTGAAAAGCTCACATGAAATCCCCCCTGGAAAATTCTGAGTAAATAGGATCATTTGGTAATACACAAGTGGAATTAGAGCATTTCCATGACACAGTGAATTAGACACAATGGAAAATGGGACGCATGGTGTCTAACTGATTATTGATAATTGGACACAATGGAATTAGACCTTTTCTATGACTGGTAATTCTGGGGAAGTTAGGGAAAATATGTCTTCTTTCTCTCTCCCTCCTTAGAAAATATGCCAACTCTTGTAAGAAAATCGGAGTGTGCTTTTGTTTTCTTTGAAGAAGGTGACTAAAAGCCACTCCTGATTTCTCTGAACAATTTTCAGGGGAAGATTTTAATTCAGAATAGATTACTTCTCAATACAGAGGACTCGGAAATGGAGACTAATACATTCATAACAGTATATATCTATATGGCACTTTACAGTTTACAAAAGGAGGTGCTTTTTCTCTGGGGGCACCTAATCATAGAATTGGCAGCAACAATGCTAGAATTCATTCACTCAGCAAATCTTTACTGAGCACCCACCATGTGCAAATTACTGTTGAGGCCTTCAGGATATAGAATAGAAGAAGGCCAGCAAAGGCCATCTTTCTGGAACTTATATACCCCTTAGAGACAGCCCAGAAAGAATTAAAAAATGTGAAAATGGAATAAAATGTTAGGTGTCATAAGTAAAATAAAAAAGGATAATAGTATAGACACTATACTATTGAAAGTGACTGCAGGGTGCCATTCTAGAAAGGATGGTTAGGGAAGGACTTTCTGAGGCATTGACATGGAACAGAGACTTTAATGAAGGAAAGAAATATATGTGGATTTCTGAGGGCATTGTTCCAAAATGAAATTAAGTGCAAAGGCCCTGAGGCAAGAATATGCTTGGTATGTATGAAGACAGTTCACACCCACCCCTGTTCAGACTAAATGCTTTCTCAAGATCCTTTCCAGCATTATCTGTCTTCTTGAAAGAGATTTAGGCTTTTAATTATTACTTAGTCACTCTGTACGGGTAACATAGCAGAAACGTAAACTTTGTATTCATGTGGAATGGAATTTCCAGTCAAAGCTGGCTGAGTTCAGCATGTCAGCTGTTTCAAATAAGGCTCCAGAAAGCTGAAAAAACATTAAGGACTGTTTATCCCAATCAGATCTCCTGAGGCCTCAATGCTTCAGATTTAAGTGAGAAGTAGTTGGACCTTTAAATGCTGTGGTGAAAGGAGCCACAGACGGCCCCATCAGCGCACCACAGGACTCCTGAAAATTACCAGCCAAGAAAGAGTTGGCTATAGAACTGAGAGAGTTGGAAGGGAACGAAATGGATGGGCTCTGCTGGATTGGGGAGAAAACATATATAGTTGTATAGTTGTTTTTATATGCAGACCCTGATCCAAGCCAGATAATGGAAATCCACTTGCACAGCTCATCCCTGTCTACACATGGGAATGAGAACTTCATAAATACCCAATGCTGCTTCCCCGAGCAAATGCACATGAGGCTCGAGTTCCCCTTGCTTTCCTCTGCCACCTGAGTCACTAGCTCAGTGCCACCTGGCACCACAGGAACTGAAACAATTTCCGAAGTTCCCTGTAACCGTGTCAATGTTAAACTTGTTAATGGGGCCCTTTCATTGTCTTCATGTCCGATTTTAAAGGGAAACTGTCACACGTGAGATTCTGTTTACTTTTCCGCTTGGGAACCAGGAAGCCAACCAGCTGAATTCACTTAGTCAGGAACCCTGGGTTTGCCATGACTCCAGGTCACAGGAAGGAGTGAACAGACCCGACTAAGAAAAAGAGATGGACAGAATCTCTTCTCTTGGCTGGCCTCTGCTGAATTCCTCTGGTTCTATATTTACCCCCTTTTGCCACCTCTAGCCAATCAGCCCAATTACCTAGATTTCTACATAGGAAGGTTTGAAAAGCTGACCAACTTGTAATTTTCTTTTTGTTAGAATCTGTATGCTGTCATGTTTTTCTGTCAAGTTTGACTATGTGCCCTGTGTATGAGCCACCTGCTTCTTTCTCACCAACTTGTCTTTACTCTTCCATTTAATGACCCCCTTTGCCATAGTCTCTGTCTGTCTGAAGGTCAGAGTCATGGATAAGCTGGGCACACTCTTGAAACAGATGGAATCGCCACAACCGGACCACTTGGAAAAGCTTTCAGACACTGAGGCTCCGGACACCCTTTTTTCCATTCAGTGAGTGTGAAAGATGCAGATTCTCCAACAAAAGTGATGACTAGATGAACTTTCCCCTGGGTGGTACCTTCATCCACTGTCACCATTCTCCTAGGAGTGGTCAATTACCCATTATCTATGAGATCTAGTAGCTGTTTTGGGAAGAAGAGTAATTTAGGCCCCAGTCCTGGCTCTTCGCAGAAGAGCCACATCTTCATCTGGGGTCTCGGTTGCCTCATTTGTAAAATAAGAGCATTTGAAGCAAATCATGCTTCCCAGAACCACAAGGCTCTGCTGGGAAGCTCTTGGCCTGCTGCTCTCGCCTCAGCTGATGCAGAGCAATCTATTGATCTTAATCTTGGACCTCCACATGGGATCTCATTTATAAGGAGTTTCATTAAAAGAGTTTGAAAACCACTGGGCTTGATGACAAGCTCTAAGCTGAAAAATGTGAAGATACCTAGCTCCTGAGAGCACACGGAAGGCACACTGGTTTTGTGACCACTTGCTGTCTTTGCACAGGTGCGGGTGATGGTAATGTTCTCAGAGTGTGGTTGGTCCCTGAACCAGCAGCATCACCGTGACCTAGCAACTGGTTAAAAGTGCAAATTCCTGAGCCCCACCCCAGATGCGCTGCATCAGAAACCCTGGGTGTGGGCACAGTCGGTCCAAGTTTTCACAAGTCCTCCAGGCGATTTCGTTAGATGCTAAAATGTGAAGACAATTGCTGCAGAGGAATGGACTTAATCCAGTTTTGCCAGATCCCTGATATCACGTTACCCTTGTGTTTTCAAGGCTACAAACGACACATACTTTCAACTCCTGGAAGCACGCCAGCTCGGCTTCCACAGGTGAAAAGCTAGCATTTGGAACACTGACCTATAGGGAAAATAAGGCTGGGGGAGGACTCTGTAATTGCCTCAAACCAAAAGGCCGGTTTCTGTCTGCAGCTGCCTCCAGGACACACGAGCACTCCCGAAGGAGGTGCCTCACTTATTAACATCATAACTCAAGCAAGTTGCTTGGAGTCGCCGCACATGGGAAATTGCATTCTGCAAAGTGTTGAAGCTGCAAAGTCACCAGCTGAGTCGATAGACTTTTATTTTAACGATGTTTGTGATCAATATTTAAACAGGATTGACCGAGCCTGCTGCTAGCGCACCTCTCTCTTTCCAGCTGGTTGTGAAGATAAAATATTTGCCGGGGTGGGGGTGGCTACACATGGTTTGAGGCCAAGGGGACATTTTGGGGGTGTAGTATAGGGCAAGAGTGCTATAGGACACATTAGCATCAAACTCTAATGGATATGGTGACTCTTAAGGCTAGAGGGGCTTTTGTTCAGACATTCTGGAAAGGTTATGAGAGAAGGAGAAGAGAATTTATGGAAAGATTTAGTCACTAAGTCATATAAACTACAGGATATTGAGATTTTCTTGAAAATAGTCACAGCATATTTAATCTTGCTTTTATTGAAAACAATTTACCTAGGACCATGGTTTTAGGCTTAGACAGCTAAAGTGTAACCCTACTTACTGTTTCCACAAGCATGTTATTTACTATCTCTGAGTCACACCCTCCTCATCTGTAAAATGGTTCCTCATAAGACTGTAAAGTATAAATGAGACACAATGTAAAGCAGTTGAAATATTGGGTCCCCATAGTAAGCGCTTAATAAGTGTTAGGAAACTGTTGGTCAAAACCCAGATCTATTTGTCTCCAACACTATAATTTCAAAGACTTATATGATCTGTGTACAAAATTAGATAACATTTTGGGACACCATATGATTAAGTGCTAGGGTATATAATGCAGTCTCCATTAAAGCAAGTGCGAGTAAAGAGAAAAAAGAAATGGCTTGAGAAATCATGCAACACTGCAGCAGGTCCTCAAATATCATTTCATTGAAGGTCATTTCATTTTTAACGTTCATGAGATGCCATGTCTTGTTTATATCAATTAGCCCATGGTAAAATTGGTTTTGTTTTACATCATTTCACTTAAAGTCTCAGAACCTATTCATGACACTAAGTGAGGACTTACTGCATATGGAGAAAATTAAACTTAGGTTAGACCTGAAAAGTAAACAGCACAATTGAGAAATGCATTGGGAGAACAACATGTGTGAAAATATCACATATAGGTGTGATCTGTGAGGGACCGTTGAACCTGAGGTACGCCTGCACATCAGTACAGAGGAAGAGTTGAACACCAATGAATAAGATACACCAGAAACTGTGTTATCTAAGGAGAGGAGGTTAGAACTTCACCTCCAAAGGCTGGGCAGCAAAGAGGAATGCATGTTGGGGGCTGGACAGAGAAGGTTGGTGAGGTGTGACAGGATGACCAACCTGTACCAGTTTGTCCGGAACTTTCTGATCTTAGCACCAAAAGTCCTGAGTATTGGAAACCCTTCTGTCCTGGGCAAACCAGGACCATTGGTCATTTTGTAACAAAGAGAAGCAGCAGTGCATGCTTTCCTAAAGCCAAAGGAAGGAAAGTTCCACAGAAGAGAGAATGATCAACAGCATCAAATGCAAGACAGATAGAACCTGAGAAGTGTCTATTGGATTGGCAATTAGGAGGTCACTGGGAACAGATTAAGTAATGGCGTGATGTCATGATGTAGGCTTTGGACTTGATGTACTGTAGGGAATCATTGCAATCATTCTCTTCAGCAGGACAATGACTAGACAAAAGTCATCTTTTAAGAACCAGATTTGTCTTAGAACTTTTTTAGAGCCCCTCCCTTCCCCCACTAAAGGACCCAATCCAAAGCGGAGCACACACACCCCTGAAGTGTAGTTTGTGGAGCCTGTTTCTTCAGTATTTCTTACCTCTGGTGCAAACAGTTAATGAAGTTCAATGCACTGGTCTCTGGTGTTCGGTTTATAATGATTCTGATGTTACATGGATGACCAAATGACTTGCCCATTGATCACAAGGAGCCTGAGTGAATGATGGATTGAGTCACCGGAGTAGCTGCCTGTGGGAAGTCTGATTATGTTCAGATGAGCTAGTCTAGATAACCTCTCCTCCCCCTTCCTCCTTGACCCTCTGTTTCAGGCTCTCTTTTTCCCTCTCTTCATGAAATCCCTTACCTTCTCCTTCCTTCCTTCCTTCCTTCCTTCCTTCCTT
>NW_017731814.1:950598-957667 GCF_001890085.2 Hipposideros armiger | reverse complement strand
ATTTCCTCTCAGCTAGGTCCCTACCTTATACCTTTTACTTATAAAGAAAAGTGGCATTTCTTGGTCTCCATTGTTGAGTACCATAAAAACATTCTAACTGCACACCCAAACACACATATACTCAATAATCATTGGAATCATGATGTACATTCATGTTTTATTCCTTTAATGAAGTATCAGCTTTCAGACTATGATGATAATTAAATATTATTTAAAAATATAATTTAATGGCTGAATGAACTATCATGTTGCTTTGCCACCATATATTTAAACACTATCCTATTATTGCCTGTTTATATTATTTCCAATTTTCTTCATTACAAATAGTGCTGTAATAAATACCCTTTAATATCAATCCTTAATAACATTTCTAATGATTTGTGAGATATATTCCTAGAAATAGTATTATTGAATCACCAAGTATGAACAGTTTAAAACTCTTTATAAATAGTTCTACATTGCTTTCCAGAAACACGGTACCCATTCTTATTTTCAGAAGCAGTGCAAATAAAATAAAATAAAGAAGTATTGGTTTCACTAAAACCATCTCAAACAGGGAATACTATATACACTTTTTTTCTATTTAAAATTTTAAACTATTTCATACATACAAAGGAATATATTGTTCTTTTAGGTATCAAATATTTATTCAACTTTAAAATAATTTATGAAAGTTTTAAAGCATAAAGAAACATATTAAAATCCACCATCCAGGTTAACAAAGAGAATATAATCAAGAGTATTGAAGGTCCCTATGCATGTCTTCCCCACACACCTTCTCACCTCCAAGAAGTCAACATGACATTGAATGTTTTGTCAGCTATCTCCTTTATAGGTTTGCCATACAAGGTCAGACAATTAAATTTGCCACCTCATCCTAGAAAAAGTGCTACATACCTCATTGCTGAATGTCACTATGGTCACCTTTGAAGTACTCCCCTTGGGAAGCTATGCACCAATGTCCACCCTTCAAAGCAATTTTGGAGGTCTTTATCTGGAATAGCCATCAGAGCTGTCGTCATATTATCCTTGATGTCCTGAATGTCATCAAAATGCCTTTCTTTCAATATTTCCTTTATCTTCATGTAAAAAAGAAGTCATTGGAGGCCAGATCAGGTGAGTAGGGAGGGTGTTCCATTACAGTTATTTGTTTACTAGCTAAAAACCCCCTCACAGACAGCGCCGTGTGAGTTGGGGCATTGTCGTGATGCAAGAGCCATGACTTGTTGGTGAAAAGTTTCCGTTGTCTAACTTTTCCACACAGCCTTTTCAGCACTTCCAAATNTGAGCCACCAAATTGGCCCATTAACCACATTTCAGTTTTCTTTTCTCCAGTTGTTGGTGGCCTTCACTCTCTAAGTGTAAACTAATACTGTCCCTTCACATGGGGCTCCTTAATGACACTGGGAAGCAACAGTGGTGGCTTCTCATATTAGAGCAATTTGTTCAAAGCCCGAAGGCACTCTGCAGCAACTTCACTGAGCCATTTCCTCCTCTTCCCCAGCCAAACTGTGCAGGTGATGGGGCCTGGACTAGCTGCCCCACTTAGCCATGTAGCTAGCCTATTTTCAAAACACTGACAATTAAAACATAAGGAAAAGATTCGCGAAGCAGTCCAATGGGAGAGAAAACATTGGCAATCACGTGTAAAAATGAGGTAAGAGTTTATCTCTGATTTTGACAACTTAGCCCCAAAATGAAATAGGAGAGCCTGTAGCCATGCAGCAGTGGTCTGAGGAAAGAGAAACAATGATTTCGCCATTCTGAGCAACAATCCCATCTCAGACAAGCAGGGTTCTCTACCCTCCCTGCACTGACAACTACCAGACTTAAGAAAAAGGCACTCCTATGTTATGTTCTGTGTTGTTTCCCTTGAACTAAGTAGAGACTTGAATAGCCCCAGAATCATCTCAGCTAGGGGCCAAAACGGTTTATTCCAACCACTGACTTTTGTTGTCATCGTTCAGTGTCAGTAGACTCCTGAGTGATGACACAGCACCCACCCCTGGGCCTGGTTCTCAGGGTTGGGCTCACAGTGCTCTCCAGGGCTCTCCCTGCGCCCTGCCGGACTTTAGCCATGCCGTGTTGGGCGGCTCCACTCTGAACATCCACTGTGTAGTCTGGGACCTGGGAAGCCCTGGGATCTGAGACTCTTGGACCATGGGTTTTGGATGTGGTGTTTCTTTCCTCACTCTATCTTAGGGGGTTTCACTCTTGGGTACCACCCTGAGCTCCTCCTCAACGCCAACCCTCAGCATTCCCTACCCGTATGCCTATGTCCTGCCATCTCACCTGTGATTAGAGCCGTGAGCCACGTCTGGACCCAAGAGACATGTGTTAACAGATGTGAGCTCTGGGCCTCCATGCCTCACAATGCCAGAATATCAACACTTCCTCATCGGTTACCTCCTTGCCTCGTAGGACTGGTATGAGAATTAAGGGACTAAAAATATGTGAAGTGTTTATAACAGTCCATGGCAAACAGTGAGCACCCAATAAATCTTAAATATTTTGGTGATTATCACCTCATGATCTCAACCTGAGCTCTCCTGCATGCTCCTCTCTATTAACCGTTAGACACAAACTAAACTAATTCCGTGATTTTGTTTTTAATTTAAAAAGCAAACTGCGTCCCTTCCGGGAAGATCCCACAACAGGCCAGCTGGCAAACAAACCAGTAAATTTTTCTCAGCCAAAAAGTCCCTATCACCATTCGCCATGGCGGTAGACATAGCTTGTTTGCTCAACACAAATCAAGTTTCTTTTTATCCCCAAGGTACATCCACAATCTTCCTTTCTTCTCCCTTCCAATAATTCAATCCCAACCAAAACAGGAAAATAAAAGGCTCTGTTTGGCAAGAATATGTCTGGAGCAGCCCTTGAGACTGAAGCAGTAGGAAGAGGCTTCTGCCTCTTCCTAGCGATGTGCGTGGGTCCAGCTGCTGGTCAGTGCAGCAGAGGCTGGAGAGCAACAAGCTTTTCTTTTTCCACCCTTTTTGATTTTCTCTCAATTACCCCTCCCTTTCTACCCCATCCTCTGCAGTCTAACACCCAACAAAATATGATTATTTGCATGAAATCAATACCATGATTCACACACAAAAGCCCAGAAAAACCTGCTATGCGATGGCGTGAGTAATTTTTCATGAACCAGACTCCTAAGTGCTTGCCAACAAGCTAAATTATCCTCTTGTTAAGCGTTGTGTATTTTTCTTCCCTCTTTCTTCTTTTCCATGTACTTCTTAATATTGATAAGCTTCTCTTAGTTNCTTCCTTCCTTCCTTCCTTCCTTCCTTCCTTCCTTCCTTCCTTCCTTCCTTCCTTCCTTCCTTCCTTTCTTCCTTCTGTCCCTCCCTTTTTTCTTTCCTTCTTTCCATCCCTCAGTTCTCTCTCCCTTCCTATTTTTCTCTTTATGTCACCCGTCTCCCTTATCTTTCTCTTTTTCTTCTTCTGGCTTATTTCTTAAGGTCAATTTTCATTTAGTTGGGTCTTGGCAGGAAGGGGGCACAACAAGCATCAAGATTCTCTCTTTTAAAGCATGGGCTGGAATCCAAGTGTCCTCTTGGGTCTCAGAATCATATCTACTCTGGTTTTGGCCTAGAGAATTACTGTACCTACATACATGAAAAACAATGTGTCTCTTTAACTGGCCTCTTTAAGACAGGGCTGCCGGGACAAGCCACACTGAAGGAGATAGAGAACTCAGCCACTTTCTAACTGAATAATTCTTTCCAAGATGCAGGAAACTGTATCTCATAGCTTTAGCTTCACAGACTCTTCTATTGTAAGAGACTGAAAGACTCTATTTCAGGGGAACAAAACATATGTATGTGAAAGATGGGCTGCTTGTAGTTACTATATGAAGGGTTGAACTAAAACCAGCATGGATTATTTTAAAAGTACAGATATATTTTTAAAGTCAGATCAGCCTGGATCTTATTAAACTTGACTCTCTCCATGTGTGTATGCGTAGGCAGGCAGTGGATGTGAATATGTGTCTAGATGTTTTTATCCTTCTTAAATTCTGTGAAGTCATCCCACCACGAATGTATAAGATCAACCTCTGCGCTTTAGATTTCTCTCTTCAGAAACCACAGTGCTAACTTTGAAGGTCTAAGCTTAGACAAACTCTGTTTCTCCTTAGAAGTCTCACGGAATGTCTTGAGGTATGTTTCAGGGGAATGCAGGTTTCTCAGTGTGTTTCCTGTGAGATCAGAAACAAGAAAACTGAAACAAAAATTTGATTTTGTTTGCAACACACATTGTGCTGCCAATGGCAACAAGCCACACATGCTGTCATTTATGCAGAGTAATTCTGTCTCGAATTGCTTTTATAGCATCATTTTCCCTCCCTTCACCACACAGACTATCCAGATGCACCCCTAATGCATATGGGTCTGTGTTTCTATGCATGTCTACAAACTATACAATTATAAGTGTGCATAGACAAATACATAAGCTCACTGGGGGAAATGTATTTTAAGCACAGTGTCCTGTACAATCCAATTTATTTTGGTTTCTTTTTTCCCCCCATATAAATTCTTTTCTGCATATATGTGTGGCCCTTCTCCCAAGGAAAAACATTTTTCACAATAAGTTAATTCTATCTCACAGATTTTATTTGCCCTCTCTTTCTCACTTGTATACATCCTTTTGCTGTGCAATTACACCTTAGCTTTCTCTATCTTGACAAAACTTTCACTGCAACTTTTAAAGTACTGTAATATTTAACTTCTCTTCCCCAAACTCAAAGCTGGTTATCATTTCCTCTTTCTTCTTCTCAGGCCTGAGTGTGTGTACCCCTGAGATTCAAAACTTACTGTGGGTTCATTTTTTTACTATGGTCATTTCCTTAGAGAATCTTCCCTTTTGAGGACTTTGGTCAAAGATACCATGACAATGACCTTCAGACCTCCAGCCTAACCTTAAACCTAACCCTTAAGCTGTGGCTTACTTCCACCTTTCAAGCGACATACACATTTTTAAACGGAAATTTGCCCCAAAGTTACTGTCTGACATTAAGCCTAATATGTTTTTTAAACTAATTTTTCATCTTTTATTTTTCACATCTCAAATTTATTAAAACCATGACACCACCATTTTATTATTCCTCTCTTCCGGCATTTCTCATTGGTCCGTGAGGACTGTCAGTCCTGCCCCAAAGTCTTACATTTTCTCTTGCTCACCAGTCCCTTAGCCAACACAGCCTTATCAATATACCCCTAGATTTATGCAACAGATTCTTTGTTAATTTCTCTGACTAGTTGACTTCCATTTCCAATTCCAATGTCTACATTAATGACACAAGGCTCTGCAAAATATCACGTCAGCATCTGAACCCTTGCTTAAGAGCCCACAGCTTCCTCATCACCAGCTGGGTCACATCCAAATTTCAAATTCTTTTTTTTCTAGACCCAACTTTGTCCTTCATCTCTCCAGTCATATTTTCCTCCATAAGATGCTTTAGCCACTCACTACATCTTTCCACCTCTCAGGTATCTATTAATGCTTTCTCTCACTTGAATGATCTATTACTCTTCACCAACCCAAATTCCATACTTCCTTATGGGTCTAATTCAAATTTCATTGCCCAAGTGAAGCTTTTCTAGATCACTTCTACCCTTCAGTGTTCTTTGAGTTCGAGTTTTCTCAGCACATTTATCAAGACCCTTACTCATATGTTTATGCATATTTTTTTTGCCATATACAATATATTCCAGTTGTCTCATATCTGATTCCCCTAAATACATATTAAGCAACTTAATAAACCAGACCTTGTTAAAATCCCCAAAGAGTCAAGTATACTATTTTGAAAATAAGATTGACAAAAATGAATGCTTATTGAATGGATTAATCATATTTTGGAAGAGGGTTCTGTATTAACATCTGCAAGTGACACAAAACTCAACTCAAACTGACTTAGGTAAAGAAGGCATTTACTGGCTAACATCTAGAAGGTCCAGAGATAAAACTGGCCCGTGGCATGGTTGAACTAGGGGCTCATCAGAACTAGGTTTCTGACTTTCACTCTTGATTCTGCTCTCCATCATGTTGGCTTTACCTCTCTGTGAGGTCTCTCTGAACCTATCGGAGAGAGAAATTCCCTATCAAATGATAACCCTGGAATTGATTTTTATTGAACTTACCTAGCTGTATGCCCATCATGTCTGACAAAATGGGGGGTTGTGCTGAACTGGCTGGGGCCGGGTCACACATCCATTCCTGAGTCCATCAATAACCTTTATCCAAGCAGGTCTAGGTCATAATGCCACCATTCAAATGACAGGAACAAAGGATGAGGAAGGTGTTTTCCCCCCAAAAATGATGGTTTTGTTGTTAGAAGAAAGGAGAATGGGTGCTGGACCTGTAAAAACAACAAATACCCAATAGGAAGTAATTCCCCATTTATCACTATATGATAAGGCTGAGTACTCTGGAAGGAGGGAAGTGAATCCAAGAGGGGGCAATTGAAAGTGAAATGTTGGTTAGTAAGTGGTTTTTCCTACTCTTGCATAATGAAAGAAGATATTAGTTCTGGATAGAGTTCCGTTATTTGCATGTGCTCTGCATTCCTATCAGATCTGCTTTCATTCACTGTCCTTGGTAAAAAGAAACCAATTTAGTTAGATTTTTAAATGTAGTCAATTTTTGTGGTAACTGCTGAATTAGAACGAAAACACAAAATAGATTGAAAGCTGGATAATATTACAGGATTTCTTATAAAAGGAAAATTGTTTCTTTCTTTGCAGATTAAAAAAAAAAGATTCAGGTAAGCTAGATCTGTAAAATGAAATGAGATTAGCCTTACTATGTAATTAATATTTATTAAGTTTTAAATACAACAGACATCATTGAGGTGAAAGGCTGATTATTGGTTCAAATTTCCTTACATAAAACTTGAACTTTCCCTGCTGGGACACTTTCCAGCTTCGTGGACAAAAGATACTGCTAAGTAATGCTCATGCCCATGAGGTGGAGGAATTGGTTTTGAAAGAAATAAAAAACGATGCCTTTTCCTTTTTCTCCTTAATACAATGAACAAAAGCATTGATCTATTCTTCTTGCCAAG
>NW_017731814.1:936187-946973 GCF_001890085.2 Hipposideros armiger | reverse complement strand
GTTAACTGTCTAGTTGGTACAGATTCATAATGAATAATCCCTCTGATATCAAAAAACCTTTAGCAACATCGTTGCAACAAAGTTTGCGAAGTTAATTGTGAGACCTCATATATGTACATAACCTAAATAATCTGCAGCTTAATTTAACTTGGTTTTCACTTTTATAAATACGATACTGTATGTATTTTTTTAGCAACTTGCTGTTTTTTACTAATTTATTTCACTGCTATATAGTATTTTGTTGTATGAATGTATCAGTTTGTCCTCTCTCTCTTTTTTTTTTTTTTAGCTGAGCCATCCTGCCACCTGTTGGCAGCTCAGCTCAAACCTGGAATTGAACCGGCGACCCTGTTGCTCAGAACTCACACTCTTGAGCGAGCTCTTAATCAACTGAGACACTCGGCCAGCCCTTGTCCTCTCTCTTTTTGATGACTAT
Organism: Hipposideros armiger; assembly: GCF_001890085.2. Lineage (NCBI taxonomy): Eukaryota > Metazoa > Chordata > Mammalia > Chiroptera > Hipposideridae > Hipposideros > Hipposideros armiger. The sequence goes on along the minus strand of NW_017731814.1, from coordinate 946,537 downwards.
TTGGGTGTTTCTAATTTGGGTCTATTTATGAACAATGCTGCTGTGAAGATTCTTCTCTGTGCCTCCTGCTACCATCCTTGGGGGACTGATCCTCTGGGAGAATGATTTACAACCTGGTATACCTGTGGCCCTGGGGAGACATGAGGCTTTTGAAAGGTGCATGAGAGTAGACAGTTTTCAGGGAATCAGTTTACAAATCACCAATTTCTGTTCATACATTTTCCTTAAACCAATTGTTTTTACCCTCTCATAGTTAATAGCTCTTTTCCCACTTTACAAAAGAAAAGCATACCTCTTATTCATCCAGATTCTTTTCCTGATGCATTAGAGTATAAAAACTCCAGGATGACAAACAAAGGGACATTTAAAAATTTTATGATGATGTTGAGAAAGAGAATGACTTTAATGAGTGGATAACAAATCATTTTGCAAATCAGATGCATTCCAATTCTTTGTTGTCAAAAAAAACAAGCTTTCAGCTGCTAGATTATTAAGAATAATTTCCATTGATAAAATCATCAATCATAAATCACTAGGTGATATTTGGCATATAGCTGGGAATAAATTCAAAGAATTGAGTCACATTGCTAAGTAAAACTCTTTCTATTCCTCTGTTTATTTACAACAAGAATTCATAGCACTTATACCTACAAAAACAATGAATAGGAATAAAATTGATGCTGTATTCTGTCTCATTCAAGCTGTAAATAATATTTATCCTTAGGTATATAAAATCAATTAAAAACAACTCTATCCATCTCAAAAAATATACATTTCCAATAAAATTTTAGTTTCATAATTAGTAATTATCTAACAGAATTTGTAATTTATTCATATTTTTAATCAATTGTGTATTACTGCTAACTATAATAATAACTCATTCCAGAAGAATTTTTTGATCCTTAGAACCCTATAGTCATATAGAAAACCTGTGAAAAATTCAATATATGCATATATTTTTGCACTAAAGATGTGTAGTATGGTAATCAATTAAAGTATTTCAAGCATAAAACTGTATTGAATTTTGATAAAATTATTTAGGGAGACATGGAAAAAAAATAGGTCTAAGGAGAAAAACAAGTGATTAAAATCTTAAACCATTAAAGAACTTGATCATGTATACTGTTGTTTTTTTAATTTAAAGTCAATACACAGAAAATTATATTTGTTGCCAGTGAAAAGTTTAGATGACAATTTACGATTGGGTAAGAAATGCATAGTTTTTCAGAATTCTTTCAGGGGTGTGCAGGTGAAAGCATTTGACAACTGCTAGTCGAGTGTCTGTGTGCCCTGGTGTGGGGTTGTGGTATTAAACGGTATGCACATCTTCAATATTTCTAGATAATATTACCTTGTTTTTCGAGTTGTCCAACCCTGTCAGAACTACAGAGGCCCTAATTGCTGAACATGCTCCCAAACACTGGGGTTGCTGGAGTTTCCCATTTTTTGCCAAGCTAGTGGGTGTAAAATGGCATTTCATTGCGGTTTTAATTTGCATTTTCCCCATTTAATGAGGTTGAGCATATTTTCATATGTTTATTGGCATCCATGTTACTATTATTTATTTTTAAGCTTTGCTAATTTGATTTACAAAAAGCGATGCCTCATTTGCATTTCTTTGATAGCTAACGGGGGTTAATACTTTTTCATATGCTTATTAGCCATTTTTATTTTTTATGTGAATTGTCCATTCATATCCTGCCCATTTTTCTATTGGGATCTTAGGGGCTTTCTTATGAATTCAAATGAGTTCTATTAAGGCTTAAGCCCTTTACTTGTCACATTTATTGTGTTTGCAATCTTGAGATAAACTGTACTTTTTTACATAATGTCATATACTTCTTTTAATATACTTATGAATGTTATTTGCTGATCTTCTGTTTTGGATTTCTACATCAATATTTATAACTCAGATTGTCCTGCCAGTATTCTGCTCTGTTTTGTTTTGTGGGGGTGGCACTCTGTCAAGTTTTAGTATCATGGAAATGCTTGCTTCTTAAAATAAATTTAGAAGATTTCTATTTTTTCATAGGCAGACTAATCAATTACACACTATGGAAATTATTACTTGGAAAAATGACAGAAAAAGACAAGTATAAATGAATGTTAACTGAATTTTTTGGAGGGATTCTTAAGAAGAGTTATTAGGTTTTCTTGTCTTTTAAACCACATTTATTGTATATGCTCTGTCTAGCATATCATCAATTTCATTAAAAACTTCAAATTTATTACCATTGATGAGTGTAGTTTGGTTTATAGATTTTAAAATGTCCTTTACACTGATCTTATATCTCTCTTCTCATTGGAGTTTTTGTATACTTGTACTTTTTATTTCTTACTTTTAAATGTTAAAGGTCTTTAAAATTTATTTTTCTCAAAGGACTACTCTGGAGTATATTTATAAATATACTGTTTGTCTTATTTTTTATTGATTTATTCATCTTTTGCTTTTGCTTTTAATTAGGTTTGTATCTAATCTGTTCAGTCGACTGCTTATTTGTTTATTCTTTTTCGTCGACTTTCTATTTAATAATGAAAACATTTAAGGCTGTTTTCCAATCTTATTATCTCTTTAGTCAAGGAGCAATTTTCAATAGTCAACTAGTTACTGTCTATATTTTCATCTTATAATTAATTCTATGAAGATGCAACTCTCATCCTTCCTCTCCTTAAAATACCTCCTTTAAATGGTTCCCCATAAGGTATTGAAATAAGTTTTAAGTTTTTACCTTCTATTCAAAGTTATCCATACTCTAGCCATAATGTGCATTTCTAAAGTTAACTCTTAGTACATTCTACATCTGTATCCTATTCTAGAGACAAACTAACTGGACACTCATTTTTCCAAATGTCCTAACCACCATGCATTTGCCTGTTTTTCCTTTTACTATGAATGGTTTTTTTCCCCACTCCCTGTCCCCTAGAAGCATTATTATCTTTTGAAATTGTATTCAGCCCTTCTGGTGATTGTGGCTTCCTGGGTCCTGGAGCCACACAGAGTTGGAGCCATCAGGTTGTCTCCTATTGGCCACTTGGCTTCACTTTGCTAAGAGTGTGGCACATAGGATTCACAGGAACTCAACAGGATCCTTTCTTGCTGATGCATCAAACCTCCCCAAATATATCCCATAACCACAACACCAGCTCAATCAAGGGTAACCATATGGCATCTACATTTGGACATTTGTTCTACTGAAAGGAGTCACTGTTAACAATTATGCCAAGACAACAGGTACAAACCAGGCCTATCTTGGGCAAACCAGGACCTATGGTCATCATCACCCAACTAAGATCTATGTCTCTATATACTTAATATGTCTACACTTAGGGAGGGGAACAAAAGAGATATAAGAACATATTGTATAAAAGTACAGACACAAAGGTGTATTGACACAGTGTCCCCTCTTAGGATTCTTCAGTGTGCCTCCTATTTGGGTTTTTTGATAATTTGCATAGATTTGGTCTATTACGGATAACAGGTATCAGAATCCCTTGCCCTGAGTGTGGCCTCTTAGGGTCTAGGCCAGTGGAGGGGAGGCAGAGAGCCATCTGGTTCAGATAATCCTAGGATATTATATTGACCTTATAATGTCTGAGACATGTCATAGGAGAGAGCGATGTGGTGTCCCAAGCTTATCACAAAATACACACTGTCACATAGATTTTATAGCTCCCAGTGTTACAATATTTTCTCAAGTCTTGTCCCAATTCCATTTGCTCTCCCATCACCATGACAACACACATGTCATTAATAATGGAGACCGGAGGGACAGCTTCTGGTGGTAGGCCCCTCTCAGGACTCACCTCCTGCTTCATCATTCCACGAAGCCATTCCGATTCTAGACCCTGTGCTTGGAAATCCCAAGTGATCTCAATTTTGCATATCGGAGAGGAGGCTGGTTAAATGCTGTCGATGGTGAAAATGCAGGATTTTGCCAAGATTTCCTAAAGCAGCTAGCTGGTACACCAAATGGAACAAAAGGAGAGCCATTGTAAAAAATGCTAAGCCATTTAGATTTGGAGATAAATATCTGATTCCTGCCTCTGACACAGAGCAAAGGGGAGAGACAGGTTCTAGTTTTCATTCTGCATTCAGAGTGCCTCCCAGTTCCAGGACTTATGAATGGGAAGCAAAGAACAGTATTTGTGAGATGTACTGGTCACAGCTGCTTAGTTAGCTAAGTTGGCAACATCCTGGCAGTCCCTGGTACTGTTTCCTCTAACTTGGTCAACTTCAAAAGGTAACATGATGTAATAATAATAATAACAATAACAACAACAATAATAATAATAAAACAACGGAGACTCTGTAATCAGACAGATTTACTATCTATTCCCAGCTTCAACCAGTTGTGTGACCTCAGATGAAATAGATCACTCCCCTGAATCTCTGATTCCTTTCAATATAGCAGCAAGAGTAGTATTACCATGAAAGATAAAAATTAATGCATATAAGAGCCAGGAATGTACACTATTCTCGATCAAAGTTCAGAACAATAATAGTACTAAAATTATTACCATCATCAATGGACCTTGGGAGGAAGAGGTTTGAGCCTTTGCTGTGGAAGTGCTGCAGGCACCTTAATCCCACCTGGGCCACAGTCCTGGCCAGGAGCACCAGACAGATTGTCGAGCAGTGGGAGAAATCAGAGGTGAGTACAGGGCCCAATAGACCAAAATAAGTAAAAGTCAGGAATGTGGGGAGTCAGAGTCAACATCAACCAAAATTTAGTGTCAGCTTTCTGTCCTAGGAAAAGCAGACAGGCAGGACAGAGTAAGAGTCTGGGCGCCTGAGGATTTTAAATATCTGGCTGTCCCTGTGAGGGTCTTTCACCAACACCAAGCAGTGGCTTGCACAGCCATTCCGTCTTCTCTACCGTGGGGTCCCGGAGCCTGTGAAATGTAGGTGACTTAAATGGCAGAAAGGAGAGACAAAGAAATGAGTCTGCTCTCCTCCTCCAACCAGCAAGGCTCTGTCCCATAGGCTCAACCCCATGGAACCCATTTTAAGTGTTCCTTCTTTCACTTCCCATTACCTAATCAGTCCATTACACACTGAGCCTTCTCTTCTGCTAAAATGTTTCTCTTGCCTTCCCTTTCTATTTCAGTTCCACTGTCACTGCTCTACATCCGGCCCTTGTCAGCTCATGCCTGATTTAATTCAGCACCATCCATGCAGATGTCCCTGTCTCCAGGGTCTGCCGACTCCAATACATCCAGCACAGCTGCCAGGATAATCTTCCTTAGGCAATGTTTTTGTCACATCATCTTCCATCTCACAAACCTTTGGTGTCTCTGGTTCCCTCCTGCCTCCCACCTAACGAATCCCACTCGATCTTATTCCTCACAGCCCCCTCCGCTATAGCCAAGCTTATTGGCTTCCCAAACCCTGCATATGATTTTCTTTCATAAATGTATACTTATCAAGTCCCTGATCTAAAATGTTCTTCTCCTTCCTCTCTGCTAATCCATGCTTCTGATTGCCTTTCAAAGTTTAGTTTAAAATTACGCATTCCTGCACACGCATACTGTAGCAGTAAATCACACCTCAGCTTGTGCCTGGACTTGGATGTTGGTGGGATAAACCATGATCCCCGATATCCCTCCTAGATGCCCAAGAGTTAGCCACTCACTTTGATCTTGATTTTTCCTCAGGTGCCAACTTTATAATATAGCTCCACCGCACAGTAATTCTCACTTGATAATACGTTAGTTTATAAATGTTGTGGCTTCATTTCAATCTCTCTCCCGAACTGGATGAAAATCCCCCCAAGGCAGTAATCTTCCTTCCATTTACACCCCCTCTGATCTCATATGCATAACCATCCACAGAACCGGCTCATGAAATGTGTGCGTCTCCCCAAAGTAGAATTCTCAGATGGCCCCAGGAAAAATGACCTTTCTATAAGAAAAATAAATTGGAAATAACCTCAATACTCAACTTTATAAATACACTATGGGATATCCTTGTGATGTAATATTATTCATGCCTTAAAAACAGTTTTGAAGGAATTTTTAGAGACATGAGAAAATGTCACTGTATAAACTTGCTTTATATCTATGATTTTTATATAAATATGATATGTAATTTCAATATAAAGATAGAAAGGTGATAGAAAAAAGAAGAGAGGAAGGAAAGAAGGAAAGAAGGAAGAAAGGAAGGAAGGAAGGAAAAAAGGAAGAGAGGGAGGGAGGGAGGGAGGGAACAGGTGGACTAATGGGAAAAAATGTAGCAACATGTAAATGGTGATGATCTCTGAGTAGTTCTGGATACTTTTATTTTCCTTTAGAATCTTCTCTTTCTTTAAATTTTTAAAAATAATCTCTCACTGCTTACAATACAAACAGAAAACATAAGCCTTATTAAAACTGCAAATTCTTATCAAAGTTACCAAACAATATTTTTTAAATACAACATCATAGACAGAAAGCATAGACAAGTGATAGGGAGGAGACACTGATTGTTAACTAGGAAAATAAAATTTTGATATTCAGGAAATCCCCAGTTGATATAGAAGGGACAGGTATTTTTTTAGTGGGTAGTATCGTGTACCTCAGACCAAGTAAGAGAACAGTTTTGGTGTTTTCATTTTGAACATGTTGCCAACCCATCTCTCTAAAGACAAAATTACCATGTCTATCTCCACCACCACTGTCAACTCCAACGCGTCTATCACCATCACCTCCACCACCGTCTCCAACATTTCCACCTGCACCACCATCACCTCCACCTCCACGACCACCAACATCACCTCTGCCCCCACTGCCACCACCTCTACCTCCTGTCACTTCCACCACTATCAACCCAAAAGAATAGACGTGTCCTTCAAGGCAAATTGGATGGCTGTGGGCAGTGGTGGGGAGAGACTATAGAAATACAGGAAATTAGAACACATTCCCAGGGTATTATACTTTAAATATTAAAAAGAAGCAGAACTTCCTTGTTGAGCTTCCCACATCCTTGGCTTAGAATAGATGAAACTGGGGGGTAGCTGGCCAATACGATGAGGACAAAGTTCCTGTCTTAGTCCTTTCGGACTGCTCTGACAAGGTGCCAAGGGTGGGTATCTTATAAACAACTGAAATTTATTTCTCACAGCTCAATAGGCTGGGATCAATAGGCTGATGCCAAGATCAAGGCACCATCATGGTCAGGTGAGGGCCCTCTCCCTGGTTCACAACCAGTGCCTTTTGGATGTGTCCTCACATGGTAGGACCGTCTAGCTCAGGGGTCAGCAAACGGCTCCTCGCGAGCCACATGCGGCTCTTTGGGTACGTACATGTGGCTCTAAAGTAAAATTGAAAATGAAAATCACGCTATCATAGTTTCACTGATAAAATTTTTAAAGGATATTATTCACATAATGGTGATTTCATTTGTTTTATGGCTCTCGAATAATTTTTAAATTTTCATGAGGGACAGGATTGGTTCTTTCATCTCAAAAGTTTGCCGACCCCTGGTCTAGAGGGTCTACAGCAGCGGTTCTCAACCTGTGGGTCGCGACCCCTTTGGGGGTTGAACGACCCTTTCACAGGGGTCGCCTAAGACCATCGGAAAACAAAAAGATATTTACATTACGATTCATAACAGTAGCAAAATTACAGTTATAGAGTAGCAACGAAAATAATTTTATGGTTGGGGGTCACCGCAACATGAGGAACTGTATTAAGGGGTCGTGGCATTAGGAAGGTTGAGAACTGCTGGTCTAGAGATTTCTCTGGAGGCTGTTATATATGGATACTAACCCCATTCATGAGGGCTTCACCCTCATGACGTAATTACATCCCTAAGGCCCCACCTCCTAATACCATCATCTTGGAGGCTAAAATTTCAACTTATGAATTTAGTGGGGATACCAGCATTCAGACCAAAGCACTACCTCAACATCTGAGCTGAAAGGGGAAGACTGACCTTGGAATGTATGTTGCCCCAGTAGTCAGGAATTCACATCAACTTTCTAAGGACAAGCAATACTTCAGAAACCTGGTATCAGGTCACCCAACAGCTCATGAAATGTTTGGTTTGAAAACTGTTGTGTATTGACAGGCAATAGAGGACAAAGGAAAACTGATAGGGGTGAGCCCAGTTGTGGTTGAGGAGAGCTGAGCAGGTATGTTTGTATTCCTGTGTGTGCACGCACGAGCATGTGTGCAGGTACCAAAACTCATACATTCACTGATCGCTGACCTCCAGGATGCCTGTAGCATCATTTGGTTCTGCTTAGGTTATTACGTATTTTCATATACAAATTGAATAGTAGTCACTTTTGCCCAGCAATATGAAGGGATGTACTCTTTCAAATTAACACTGTCTCTAAGGAAAACTTGTATGTGTGACACAGCAAATGGAAGGTGGCTTCTATAACAGATGGCACCTGTTATAATTCAATCAAATCTGCCGAAAGGTATTGTGGGTCTTCAGGAGCATAGGGAGGGACAGGAGGAAAGGAAGTCTGGTCAGGGCCGGGTCTGGAGTAGGAGGCGGAGGATGAGTGCCTGAGGAGCCGGCTCCTGCAGGGCAGGAGGTTATGGTCATTTGTCCACATGGCCATATCGAAAAAGGGATAAGGTGGTGATAGTACTTATCACTCATTCATTCATTCATTTGTTCATCCATGTAACAAACATGTGTTGGTTACTTAGTATGTACCAGATATTGTTCTAGGCATTGGACATGGAACAGTGAACAAAATAGACAAGGTTGTTTTCTTTAGAGTATACATTCTAAAAAAGGGATATAGATAATGAACAATTGAATAACATAATGTCAGGAATAGTAAATGGCCTGGGAGCATGGTGAAGAGATAGGGCATAGCCACAGCATTTGGGGTACTATCTTAGATGGGGTGGTCAGGAAAGGCCTCTCGAAGATGGTGATATTTGAACAGAGCCTTGAATGAAAGGAAGGGTAATCCTTGGAAATTCTAGGCAGAGGCAATAGAAAGCGCAAAGGCCCTGAGACCCAGACAAGCTCCGAGTGTTCTGTTTTAGAGTGTGCATAGTAACAGGTGGCCCAGCCCGCTGGGCATAGCTGGAGAGGAATGACCCAAGGGGAGATTGGAGGAAATGAAGTCTGCAAGGTAGCTCAGGGCCAGATCACGTAGAGACTCCAGGGCCATCCATGCTCAAGGACTTTGAATTTTTTATAATTTGATGGAAAGCCATGTGAAGGTTTCCAGGAAAGAAGGCTTATTATGTGCCTGAAGGAGCATAACCTTTTACATATATTTTTTTCTCATGCAAAGTACGCCTCTGGGACACAGGTGTGTCCAGGGGCACATTAGGCTGTACCTCTCACTCCAGCCACTTCCGTAGGGCTGGTCGCACAAAGGCCTGCCCAAGCTTTGCCCAGGCACAGCCCCACAGCACTGCATCTCAGCCTCACCGTGCACCTCTCACTTCTTGCCCTAGAGCTTCACTGATTTCCAGCTTGGCATTCATGAGTCTGATCTAGAAGCGCCAGCAGTTAACACGCAGTGAGGGTCCCCTTGACCAAAGGATAACAGGAAATGATGGATAAATGCTTTATCTTTTGTTCCCCTGGACAGCTAGTTCTGATTTGGATTACACAATGCCCATTTGAAATTCCAGTGGGATTGAGTGCCAATCTCTTACACAGTATCCAACGCCAAAACTCCTTGTATCACCTCTCCCCTTTACCCTGCTTCACTTCCTGTGTCTTGCGTTCCTTCTGCCTGGGATCACATTCCTAAATAAACCTCCTATATATTTCATAAGCACTAGTAGGAAAATGCAGGATAAGACAATATGACTATCCTTATTTTACAGACATGGAAGTAAGAGGTAAAATCAATTGTCCCAGGTCACACTGGATTCAGAAATAGGACCGAGATTTATCTCATTCCAGTGACCATGACCTTAACCATTCTATATGTTGCCTCATACTCAGAGTTTGGCAGGTGGCAGTGGTTCCAGTCTGGATGGTCCTCCCTGTTAGGAGCAGAAAAAACCCCAGGCCACCAGTAAAGAGGGTTTCAAGGGCAGTCCACCTGATGGGGATTCAGGAGAGAGTCCAGGTGCTGAAGAAAGAATCAGAGCTAATCAGAGACTTAAGAAGTGCCTGAATCCGTGGCTTGGGCAACACAGGATGAGACAGGCAGATTGCCCTTCGGGGGCAGTTGATACTGAGGCTTTAGCCCCCCGCTATCCTTGATGCCAGGCCCCTGGCAGCAGAGTCCTGCGAGATCCAGGGGAAGAATCTCGCTTGTTAGGCACATCCACAAGTGTAGGGGAATTAACGCCAGCTGTATTTTTTTAAAGATAGATGTATTCAGATTGATTAAAAAACAAAACTCATAATCACTCGTAATAATAGTTCCCTTATAAGGG
>NW_017731814.1:926664-932952 GCF_001890085.2 Hipposideros armiger | reverse complement strand
GGCCAGACAAAGGCGCGCATTACCAGAAGGCTCCCACATGAACGAGCCACAATGGCACCGAGTTGGGCTAGGAAATTTTTCACTTCTGATTTTAGTTCTTGCAAGGGAATTGGAGAAAAACAGTATTTTCTCCCCCAATAAAAGAAGAAAGATTTAGTTCCCTAGGTCATCATCAATCCTAGCATGCTTTCTATACATGCCCCTAGAAAGCTCACACTTCCACTCCTTGCCAGGCCTGGCTGAGCTCCTGGCTTGGGCTGGGGAACAGAGGAAGAATTACGAGTGTGGTTGAGCACACTGGCACGTGTGAGGCTTGAAGCAGTTCTGTGGATCAGTAACGTGTAATGACAGGCTCCCATCTGTTCTCTGGAACTCTTTATCTGAGCCTTCATCAGGCTGGAAATCTGGAAGGAGATGAATGCAAGGAGGCTGTTCAGAACCACCCGTGAGCTCAGCAGCACCTGCAGAAAGGGATCCACTTTGGGCTGACCATGAGGAAGCGGGCCAACTGCAGAGCCCGGGGAAGTGGGCAGGGGTCTGTGAGGTCAACGGGAAGGTCAGGGATAAGAAATGGGTTCTCCAGCCCCTTGTTCTGCACTTTAGAATAGGATCTGGAGCGTTTCTTACAACAAAATGTCAGCCCAGGAAGGAGCAACCACTCCCTAAACCCCTTCACTGTAATGAGAGCCCAGATCTTCCTAATGTCTATTGCGACACAGACCCCTTGGCCAAAACTGGAACCGTAGGTCTGACAAACATGTAGAATGTGCAACGTTCCTGCAGATGTCCCTCCCACCTCTGCTCTTGAGGAAAGGAGACACGGGCAGTGGGAAAGGAGGAAGGTCTAAGAGAGCCCATGCCCCCTGAACTGCTAGTCTTTAAAAATAAAATAAAATGCAACGAGGGCTGCTTCCCTTTCATGGCTGTAAAGCTAGAGTCACCTAAGCCCCCAGGAGTCCTGGAGAAATACTGCCCAGGGACAGCAAGCAAACAATGCAATTTGCCCATTGCTTTCTGAGCACTGGCTCTGTTTGAGCAGCTCCCTGGCCAGCATCTATCGCCATGTGATCTGGGAGCTTGTGTTTGCCTCAGGCAATGGATGAAGCAGCAAGAAAGCTTATTAGCCCCCCAATTTCCCCCTATTGAAGCCCCCCTCAGGGGACAGAGGAGACACTTTCATGGATTCGATCAATGCTATTGGGAATCCGAGATCACAGGCTTGGAATAAAAGGGGAATGTGAGCAGATTATGGAATTTGCTGAGGCTGAAATGTGACGGGAGAAGCCAAGGGAAGAACATGCGACTGTCTCTGGTCTGGGCCGAGGACCACGTCCTGGTTTCATCCTTTTCATCCTCCTGATTAACTGGGTAAATTCACAAGCCTCCTTTGCTGCTCTCTGCACCCAATAAAGTTTCTGCTTTCTTTCCCCAAAATTTAGGCCACTGGGAGAGACCTCTGAAATATGAGGCAGATTAAAGATATTTACCTAACATTTGAAGCGATTGCTAAACACCCCTCTGAAGGAGTCTCAATAGAAATACAAATTTTGACAGAGGTCTCGCTTCATTCNAGTTCCCTTATTCAGCACTTGTTTGTGCCAGGCACTGTGCTATGTGCTTTGCATCTGTTATCTTTTCAGCAACATCGTGATGTAGATACAATTATTATCCTTATTTTAATGATCAGGGTTAGAATCGTTAACTCAGCACATGTAACACAGTTAATAGATAGAATGAGGGTTCATTCTATCTATTCGATAGAATGAGGGTTCGAACTAGGTCTGAATGACACCAAAGCCCTTTCTTCTTAGTCATTTCTCTAGAATGCCTTAGTGAAGACTCTTTGTTTAGGAGACAATGAAAAGCTACTGGAGATATGGGGGCGAGACACTGTAGGTAAAATTATTCCAATGCAGTACCTATGTTGAAATTCTAAGAAGAAACAATTCAGAGCATATTTCAATGGTCTAGAAGAAGGTGATAGGGGGCAAAATTAAGCAGGGGGCCTGTTAATAGAAAACACAAGACAAGAGGAGACCCAAGTGAGCCAGCAGAGAATCTGTGAGGCCAGTGTCCATTAAACCAGAGCACAGGGGAAGGAGTGGAGTCTTGGAAAATTCTAAAACATTGATTCTGATTGAATAATGATGGTGCTATTAATAGCTTTAGGGACATCAGTAGGAGTGGAAGGGAAATGGTAGGGTCTGTTTGGGTGACAGTATTTGAGGCCTTTTGTGAAAAACATCTCAGTGGTTGATTGGAATGGATTTGTGGCTCAGAACTGAGATAAGGTCTCTGGAGACACAGATTAGGGACCATCCCTTAGTCCCAGCCTTGTACCCTTAGGTGAGGTCAGCTGGAGAGGGAGGTTTGGGCCCCAGTCCACTTGTGCAGAAAGGCCTGGGTTCTCTCACTTCTTTTGCCCACATGCATTTTGCCCCTTCCGAGGTCGACCTGGTTTTTGATGCTGTTCTGTCATTTCCAAGGAGAGAGTCACACATGACCTCTCTTGCCCAGTTCGGATTCCGAGCTATTTGCTGGTAAGGGCCACATCTTAAACATCTTTTTCTTTTATATCAAATGATATTCTAGGAGGTTGCTAGCACAATACCCTATTGGGCCTTTAATTTTGATCAAAACGGATTTTGAAATGCAATGCAGATCATCACTCTCAGTTCAGGGCCATTCGAAGCCGAAACCTAAATTCAAAGCCCTCACCGAAAGTGCCTCCATCCGCATCACTTTAACCTCAGGCCTCAGCAGGCTTTCCTACACCCTCAACCATCAATTTCTGCTTATAATCGACATTTGAGTCTCCCATTCTTCCCGCTCCAATTTCTAGCCTCAGGCAGTTGAGATATAGGAGCTTTGCAATTAAATTCTCCCCTCCGGCCACACTGACCCCAAACCATACTTGTGAAATTGCTCAAGTTTACTTATTGTGTTGTTTTTGTTTCTGCCCTTTCTGGAAGCACACAGAGCCCTCCTCACAGGCAGGGTGGCGTTGCTGAAAGGCGGCCTCCTTTAGGACACGGAGGCCACATCCATTGAGCCTTCTGTCTGGCTGGATCAGCTGCCGCGTTGACCACGGCTGCTGCCCTGTCAGTGCATGTGGGCAGGGCAGGCCTTCAGCAGATGGGTGGAACAGGCCAGGCAAAACAACAAAACCCTCCCACCCACGGGCACCATCTCAGCTGACCAGTGCCAACCAGTGCCTTTTTACTGCGGCCGACCCCTCAAGGCAGCACCCCACCAGCTCTGTCTGCCCCAGTTGTCCAGCTCAACGTGACTGGAAGGACTGGCCACAAACTGGGTAGGCCCTGAGGTGTGTGTGGGATCCACAATGAATGAAGCACAGTTCTCTCTTCTCAAGAATCCCCAGTTTAGTGGTGTGGCAACCTTATAGGGACGTTTAAGAACAGGGGACAACAGAGGAAGGCTGTCTAACTGGCTAAGGAGGCAGGAAAGGCCCCTTAGATGCAGGGCCAACTTACCCACTAGGCTCAGCAGGCCCATACCAAGGCCGTGGTGCTTTCAAGAGCCCACGAATTTCTTTTAACATATTTTTTTAAATCAGTAGAAAAGATAAATATAATTATCATAAATATATGCCAATGAATTCAGCCTTTATGCCAATGCAGTTGTAAAACACTTTTATTTTTTTATTTTTTTTAAAGAAAGGCCCATAGAGACAATGTTGCCTAGGACCAACAAAGTCGCAAGGTGGCCCTGCCAAGGTGAGGTCACTTCAGGGCAGAGTAGAAGATACCTAGGAAATACGGCAAGAGGCAAGAGTGGAGTGGGCTTGCTCGTCGAGGGACCAGCATAAACATGTGTCAAGAATATCAGCAATGCAGTGATGCTAGGGAACAAGTGAAGATGGAGTCATGGGAGATTAGGTCAAGACCAAGGCAGAGACGCGGCAGAGAGAGCCTCACACACTGTTAACAAGGCAGCCCCGTGGGCCTGGGCCCTTCCACGCCCACAATCAATCAATTCATCTAAATCAAAACTTGCTAATCCTGTGCCCCATTCTCTCTTAGCTAATATTTTCCTTAGAACATAATCCGGGTAATGAATATGTGCCCAAATGTTACTGCCCAAGAGCAGCTTCCTGTGCCACGTCCTCCATAGAGATAGCAATGCTTTAGATAAGGGACGGTGTTTCTGGTGGCAGGCGACAGATGAGATGTGGGGGCAGGAAGGCTCTGGGCTGAACGCCACCCGCTTCTTCCTGTGTCAGGGCATCAGCTTGCGCTCTCTGAAAGGCTGGTGACGGGCCATCAGCTGCCTTCGTCCTTCTGTTTACAAAGCGCCCAGAGGTCTTCCCACTCAGTGACCATTTCTGAAGCACGAAGGGAAAGCAGGATGAAAGAACAGGAAAACAAATGTTCATTAGGCAGGAATACGAGATCGCGCCCCTACCCCCCATCACCTCCTAATGCATGTGGCATTTGAATACACTTGTGAGAGGTGTTCATTATTTCCCCATTATTTATGTGCTTCAAAGACACCTCACACAGCAGTGTGCAGTCACATTGTTTCAACATGATTTGTTAAATCACTACCCTCACAGCCCCGGACTCTGGGGTTATAGGTCTCAGCGCAGACACAACTCCGAGGTCACCCTGCTACTGAGGGTTGTCTCAGCTACTCCCCACCCCATCCTAACGGTTAATAAGGATCAGCTTTTGAAAGACAAAGTCAAAAGGAGAACTGAGTAACTGCTGACACTGGCTGATGGTGTGTCGGTGCCCAGTGAGGAGAGAGCCCATTGTTGTCAGGGAAGCATGGAGACAAAGCCCCGCCCAGGCTCCTACCTACCGGAGCCTGGGGCTGAACAGGGGCTTCCAGAGGGACCCAGGCCTCGACTTTAGGAAAAGCTCTATTTAGGGTGACATGTTTACATGAAAATGGGAACCTGTGGGAAGATGGGATAAGTGTTGATGCTGTGCATTATCCAAGAACACCTACAGGCACCCATTCCTCTGGGTGCCCCAAAGTGTATATTTACAGGTCTTTAAATTGTAGGCTAGGAATGCTTATGGCAAGTCACTGATTATAGAAAATCAAACCGAGATGCATTCATTGATTGGAGAGCAAAATAAGAATAATGGGGAGAAGGGTTTTAAACTAAAAAAAAAAAAAAATCAATTTATGTAAATTTATCAAGGTGCTATCTACTCCATAAAGTATGCCTCTCTTTTCTCTTGTTTTTGGCATAGCAGCTGTCAGCTCTTATCTTCTCATCGCCTTGTTTCCCCTACACAGCAGTCTAGTGCCTTGTCTCTGCATGGCTACTATTAAAAAAAAAAAAAAGTAAAATTCCCTAGGAAATCAAAGGTGAACCCACAGAAAAACTATATAAAGATCTTGAGACAGCAAATCAGTTAATACCTGCCTTGATGAGTTTGTGGGAGGGCATGACAATCGACTGGGGTGGCTATTGTGTGGTTGGAAGGAAGGCTTCTCTACCTCTGCTGAGAGCAGGGGCAGGCCTCAAATGATCCCCTTCTCAAAATTCCTTTATTCAGTTAACGGCGCCACAGATCCACAGTCAAGCAGGCTCAAACGCTCAGCGAGAGCATCAATAACTCCCTTTCCTTAATCCCCTAGATCTTGTCTACCACCAAATCCAACCTGCTCTTTCCAGGTAATCATCTCTCACATTGAGTCCTGCCCACCCCAGGCCGTCCTCACCAAAGGCCTGAAAATCGGCAATAGCCACCTTTGATGTCTTTTACCTGCTACCCTGCATTCTCAATCTTTCTTAGTATGTAGTGTGTTCAGTTTCCTGTCGTGCTACAGTGGGCAAACCCCAAAACAGTGCAGGCTGAGGTTTCCACTTCCTACTCATTTCCTGTGGATGCCCTTGTCTCCAGCCTGGGTTCAAGATAGTGCCTGCAGCTGCTTCCTGCTGTCTCTCAGGCCTGAGCCTCCATCTCCTATGAGCATCACTTCAAACAAGAGCACAAACAACTACAACAGAACAAGCGGTGGTCTGTGGGCACAGTTCAGTCTTAATTCATACTCACGAAAGGAACATTGCTTCAAAGCAAAAAGCCTGAGTCACTGCAGCTCTGCTTACCCCAGACAAACGTCTTACTAGGACACAGAGAACAATATAGCTCCTCCCCCCGGCAAACTCTTCTCAATCATCACCATGGCAGATTAGCGCTTGGGTTTCTAATTTCCCTACCAGGTGGTGCATTTCCTGGAACATTATATGAAAGGTGTGTGAGAGTCTCCGCTTCTCTCAGGACAGGAAAAGGAAAAACCCAGACCTTG
>NW_017731814.1:916762-921619 GCF_001890085.2 Hipposideros armiger | reverse complement strand
TGATACAGGATTGAATGAACTGGGCAACAGCCCAATGAATGGGGTGGGGAACAGCAAGCTAGAAAGGGGACTGGAAAGGCGGGGCATGGCATGACAACATAGACAGACATGCCTGCCCTTTAGTCCCTGTCAATCACTCCCTAAGTTGATGAGGTGCTGATGTGTATGAGAGCCCAGACAGCGCCAATCTGTGCAGGATCTTAATGCATCAGCCCCTGGGGAGCTGGGGTTCTCACCCTGTTAGAGTCACACTTCCCCAACCCCATGTAGTCAGGCACAGTGGTGAGGAGGTGAGTCTTTCCAGGCCCCTGGCCCCTCTAGGCACCACTTTGAAAAGACCAGTGCCCAGGTTTGACTGGATCCAATGTTCTCTACCTATAGCATCAAGCCTCCAATTTTGTTCAGCTGGGGACCCTGAGAAAGGATGGAGAGTGTGCTAGGGAAGGAGGTGCTTTTGTAATCATGTGCCTGGGTTCTAGCCTTAAAAAGCTGTCCCTCACTCCCCCTAACCCATCCTGCCACTCTTACTAGACACATCTATCAACAGCTGCTTCATCACGCGGCTCCCTTAGTTAAGAGTTTTCAGTAGCCCCCTAGTTCCTACTGTTTCAAGTTGAAGCCACTCTACCTTCCCTTGCAGCCCTCGGCGGCACAGAGCAGCCAGCTTACTCTATAGTAGGATTTAGTCTACCTATCTTGTTCTCTACTCTATCTTCACAATAATTCCACAACAATCCGCTGGCTAGCTCAAGGAGGTAAAGCGATTGGGCCATTGTCACCAACTAGTAATGCCAAGCTGGGAGCAGAGTTGATCTGATCTCAAAGCCTAAGATGTTGGCTGGTTTCTGTGCTTACGTTTCCCAGTGTGTGAGTCACAGAACACTAGTTCCCAGGTTTGGTCATAGATATTTTAAAATAAATAAATTTGCAGAGACATATGTTTGAAAAAATTCTAGAATAAATCAAGTGAAAGCGTTTTCTTATGTCAGGACTTCTCAGAGCCCTGAAAATGCAGACACAAATCGTGGTGCTCAGAAAGAAGGTTAAAGCTTATTGAAATGTGGAATCTCTTTTCCCTCTCACAGTGCATACCCTCCTCTGCCCAAACCAAGACCCACTCTCTTTGCAAAGCCTTTCTCCACAGCCTCCCTCATTGTCTGCTCCTCTCAATTTTTACATCTGTAATCTTATTTAGATAACAATCATGCTACTAGCCAGAAAATTCCCTTAAGATAAACAGTATACCTTGCAGTCCCCTAATGCTCACAGGGTCTTTAACACGGAAGGGGGAAATACTTAATCAGGACTCGCTGATGGAAGATGGATTATTTAAAACGTTGGGGTTCCCCTCCTGTGTGCCAGCCAGCTCTGAGAATACCAACTGGGGTAAGCGCTGCCCTCCTTCCGCTGTCACCTGGCGCCCACCTGCCCTCCTTCCTGCCCTCATCCTGGGGGAGCAGTGCCAGCATGCTGCGCTCCAAGGGCACCTGCTTTCAGGATCTTTTATGACAGATGATTCTACTGGTTAAAAAAAAAGTGAGCCATGCTGGGGGACACTGGTCCAGCTACATTTAGCTACATTTCCCACCCCCATTCTCTAGTGAGGTAGGGGGAGGCAGTGGAGTGCTAGACTGTAAACTCCCCAAAACAAGGTAAGGGGTGTGTGTGTGTGTGTGTGTGTGTGAGAGAGAGAGAGATAGAGAGAGAGAGACAGAGACAGAGAGTTCCTGCAGCCTCTCGGATTGTTGCCCATTTGTAATCTTGTTTCTCTTCCCGAACTCTAAGTCTCCTCTGTGTCTTGTTTTGTCTA
This sequence comes from Hipposideros armiger, assembly GCF_001890085.2. Taxonomy (NCBI): domain Eukaryota; kingdom Metazoa; phylum Chordata; class Mammalia; order Chiroptera; family Hipposideridae; genus Hipposideros; species Hipposideros armiger. The sequence continues at coordinate 919,809 of NW_017731814.1, read as the reverse complement.
TCTCTGCCTGTCTGTCAGTTTGCCTCCCTTTCCAAAAACTCTGAATAAAGCGCACAGCAAAGTGTCTTCCTTTCCCATCGGAAAGCAGAAGAAAAAGCAGTCACATGTCAGGGGTACATTTCCAGATTTTATTTCCGTCAGCAATCTTCTCCCCCATAATTGCTATAGAAACACCCAACCCCCTCCACCCTTTTGTGCTCGCTGACAGACTTCACTTGAACGTCCCCTCAGAGGAGCCTCACCCAGGCTTCATGCTGGTTTGCAGCACACGTCACTGCCCAGGGATGAGCAATAGCCTGAAAAACATGTGTCCAGTTAACGGTGGATGTGCTCTCCCTTCCCCAAATCCGACTCTCTCACCTAACTTAGGATGCAGTGCAGAACATCAGAGGCAGACACAATGTTGCCTGCGTGGCAGCATCAACCACAGGGGCAGCTCCTTGGGAAGAGAAAAGCTGAGCTAGGAAAGGAGGGGCGGGGNGCTCTTGAGGAAAGGAGACACGGGCAGTGGGAAAGGAGGAAGGTCTAAGAGAGCCCATGCCCCCTGAACTGCTAGTCTTTAAAAATAAAATAAAATGGAATGAGGGCTGCTTCCCTTTCATGGCTGTAAAGCTAGAGTCACCTAAGCCCCCAGGAGTCCTGGAGAAATACTGCCCAGGGACAGCAAGCAAACAATGCAATTTGCCCATTGCTTTCTGAGCACTGGCTCTGTTTGAGCAGCTCCCTGGCCAGCATCTATCGCCATGTGATCTGGGAGCTTGTGTTTGCCTCAGGCAATGGATGAAGCAGCAAGAAAGCTTATTAGCCCCCCAATTTCCCCCTATTGAAGCCCCCCTCAGGGGACAGAGGAGACACTTTCATGGATTCGATCAATGCTATTGGGAATCCGAGATCACAGGCTTGGAATAAAAGGGGAATGTGAGCAGATTATGGAATTTGCTGAGGCTGAAATGTGACGGGAGAAGCCAAGGGAAGAACATGCGACTGTCTCTGGTCTGGGCCGAGGACCACGTCCTGGTTTCATCCTTTTCATCCTCCTGATTAACTGGGTAAATTCACAAGCCTCCTTTGCTGCTCTCTGCACCCAATAAAGTTTCTGCTTTCTTTCCCCAAAATTTAGGCCACTGGGAGAGACCTCTGAAATATGAGGCAGATTAAAGATATTTACCTAACATTTGAAGCGATTGCTAAACACCCCTCTGAAGGAGTCTCAATAGAAATACAAATTTTGACAGAGGTCTCGCTTCATTCATTAATTCATTTATATAATGTTTTGGAGTGCATCCTAGATACCAGGCAACGAATTAGGCCTGAGGATCGAACAGTAAAAAGTTCATGCTGTCTAGTTGGAGAGGGAGAACATATGTATACTAGGCCATTATAGAACAAATCTAAGGCAACTTTTAGCAAGAATAGGTAAGGAGAGATTAAAAGCAAATTGTTGCTATGGAGAGAGCTGTTTGGGGCTTGACTTGGTCAGAAAAGGCTAGTGGGAGGGGAGCCTCAGGCAATCCTTGCAGGGCACTGAGCTTTTGAATGGAGCAGAAGGGCAAAGGTGTCCTAGAAAATTGGCAGAGCAAAGCCTTTGCTTCTTCCCAGACCCATTTGTGACTTTTCCCTTCCAGCCTCCCAGAATAAACAGGATGCAGCACCAATCAGGACCTCTGGAAACCACAGCCACTTACCTACCACATATACAGGCCAAAAACCCACAGACAACCCCATCCCAGGAGACACGGTCAACATGGTCCAGGATCAGCAGTGCCTACAGCATCTGTGAGCTTGTTAGAGGTTCAGAACTTCAGGTTGCACTCCAGACCTACTGAATCAGAATCTGCTTTAAAAATCTCATATGTGTCTTAAGCTGGAAGATAGACAGGCTCCCAGAATCCCTCCTCCAGGCTGCTGGCCTATCTTCTCTGCCCAGTCCTCTCCGCCCAGGGCCGGGTGGAGAGAGGTGTCCTGACCAGAGACTACATAGGAATTCTCAGTGCCAGTCAGGAAATCTCAGCACACCTGAGCCCTGGTCCTGCCTCTCCACAGCTGGCGCCTGTCATGACGGCCCCTGCTCACCCATCCTCACTAGCTTGGGAAGTGCGGCTCCACTCTGGATGTGGTGACTTCTGGGCCACACCTCCTGCCCCAGGACGGGCCTCTCATCATACAACCTGACTCTCAGCTACAGGACTGTGGGAAAAGATGGGCTGTGGGGAGGAGGGCCAACCTCATGGAGGGAAATTAGCCCTGGGCTTGAAGTGAAAATACCTGGGTTCAAATTTATAACTTCACTGCTGTGTGACCTTAGACAAGTCACCATTTCTCTGAGTTGCAGTTTTTCTAATTGTAAAAACACCTGTACTAAGATGTGAATGATATAATGATTATGTTTGTTGGTTGTTCCCAGCTACAGTGAGAGAACATGGGGGCTCATAACGCAAAGGCCCAGAGATTTTCTTAAATGCTTTGCTGCTTTGCACAGGGATTTGATGAACAAATTGGCTGGACTTGTAATAACCCTGACCCTCCACTCTGCTGAAGGAGGTGCTTTTATAATCATGTGCCTGGATTCTAGACTTAAAAAGCTTTCCCTCACTCCCCTTAATCCATCTTGCCACTCTTACTAGACACACACACACACACACACACACACACACACACACACATTTTTAAAAAAGAGTGGTTAAAAACGTAAGCTGCAAAGCCAGGTCTTTGGAATAGAATCCCTACTTAATTGCTGAGTGACATTAGGCAAGTTACTTAACCTCTGCACCTCAGTGTTTTATCTGTAAAATGGAAATAATAGTAGTAATACTTCACACATTGTAAGGAGGATTGAATTGATATTTGAAAAGTACTCAGAATGGTTTCTGGAATATTGCAAATGCTACGTATGCATTTGCTAAATAAATAAAATAAAGTACCTAGCAGAGTGACTGGTCTAAAGCAAGTGCTCAGTAGAGTTTGTTGTTTTGAATTTGAAAGTCAATAAGATAAAAGGAGAGAGAGAGAGAGAGAGAGAGAGAGAGAGAGAGAGAGAGAGAGAGAGA
>NW_017731814.1:899496-914517 GCF_001890085.2 Hipposideros armiger | reverse complement strand
TCAGAGGCAGACACAATGTTGCCTGCGTGGCAGCATCAACCACAGGGGCAGCTCCTTGGGAAGAGAAAAGCTGAGCTAGGAAAGGAGGGGCGGGGTGCTCTCTGGTGGGGTGTGCTGTGTGCCTGCGCTGCTGGAAAGGTCCAACTCTGATTCGGAGCTCCTGGAGCTCCTCCCAGCCTGGAGGAGGGCAGACATCACCGCCGAAGAGGCTAGAACCAATTCTCCTCATGCACTTGCCCATCTGGAGGCATGGATACTGTCTGCAGGTGGAGAGGAGCAGGAACTGGTCCCTGCAGGCCCAGCGTCTCCATTTCTGGCACAAATGCCTCCGCTCCTGGAAGCATGCAGGGCCAAAGGAGGCTGCATGTGTCTTGTATGAGCAAAGGGCCCGCTGCGACTCTGTGAGGGACTCTGGCGCCCAGGAAAAAGCTTTGGGAAAATACGGGGCTAGAGACAGGTTGGTTGTTCCCAGCCCACAGTGCGAGAACACAGAGGCTCATAAAGCAAAGGGCCAGAGACTCTCTTAAATGCTTTGCACAGGGATTTGATGAAACAGGCTTGCTGGATTTGTAATAACCCTGACCCACCACTCCTCTGGAAGGATTTAGCTCCAGACAATGGAGACTGCCCAGACCCACAGAGCATGAGTGAAGCATGCTACAAAATTATCCCATAAATCCTGAAATGGGGTTTTAAAGAAAGAAAAACAAAGCAAATCAAGATGAATAAATATTAATGAATCGCTTCCTCTCTGTGGTGAGAGGAACATGAGGTAGAGCTAATGACTGTCAGCAGATAACATCGACTGTGAATATTTCATGGAGCAGTGGGGTGGACCTCAGAGATGGGGTCACTCACCCGCAGGTTCAGTGGGCAGCACTTAGAGACCTACCAGAGCTGCAGGAGAGGGACACTTCTTTGAGCAGAAGGCTGGATTTCCTAGCCAACTTCCGGGGGCGAGTTGGCACTGGCATATAGCATACACAATAACAGCACTACATTTCCTGAGCAATGACTCTCTGCAGATGCTGCACATATATTATCTCTACCAAGGAGCTATTACGATGCCCATTCCTAGTTGAAGAGACTGAGGCTTACAGAAAATAATGCGCCCCATAGTACACGTGTGGAAAGTGGCAAAATGGGGTTCAAACCCAGGACTCGCTTGATTCTAAAGTCTAACACTACCCTACACTGCTGCTCAACACATCCCTCCCTTTTCTTTCCTTCCTACATACTTTCTAGGCTTTGGGCCACATCTCCCTGGCTTGGCATGAGCTCTCCATTGACTTAATGTGGGGGACAGCTTCTCACATAGTAGGTGCTCAATAAATCAATAAATTCTTGTTCAATTGGATTGAATTTCCTGCCTGAGGAAGAAAATGACTTTGCCCTCTTCTCATAGACAGGAAGAAATTCACAAAATAAATCCTTCCCCCAAGGGTAGATCACCTGTGCAGCATGACCTTTTCAGAGGCAGACACAGGGATATCATCCACCCAGTCATTATTGTTATTATTATTACATGGCTGCCAACACCTTGAACAGGTGATGCAGAAATGAAAGACCTGGCAGACAGTAAGTGGTTCTTAGGAGACAGCCCAGCTTCAGCACTATTTCTTTCAGAGGGGAACCCCCGGGGCTGCCAATCACACCCCTTTCCCCAAGCACCAAATTCACTTAAAACATTTTTGTTTTAATTAACAAATGGAAGAACAGAAGCAGACTTTCTCTAGCCTCCATCACAGGCCCACCCAGTGACAGCTAAAACGGTTCACTTGTCAGTCAGCAGTAAATACCAGGTCTAAGCTTTGTACTGTACATCCCCAGAATAGATGTCGCCAATGGCCTCGATGACAGTCCCTGATTTCTGAAGCGTATGTGAGAAAGAGAGAGAAGGGGGAGGCCAGTGGGAGGGAGGCAGGAAGGTAGGGGCAGGCTGCAGGCAGGAGTGGATGGTGTTGTGTATCTTTCTTTTCTGATAGCCTCATTCTGTAATTTTGTCTTCACTTTTTTTGCCATTTTCGTCTCAAAGCTTTTTCAAGTGTCCACAACACTCTGAGTGCTGAGCAGTTCTAACCATGAGGGCCAAGAGGAAAAAGGCAGAGAAAGGAAAAACACAAAAGCAATGAACAGTATCTTCTACTGACAGCTTGACCTTGAAGGCGGAGGACTGCCTTCAGCCCTTCTCACAGACCCTCAGGGAGGCCACGATGTTCTGGGACGTCCTCACTGTCCCCCATGATGCCGGCAGGTGCCAGCCAGTCAAGGCAAGAACCTTCTTTCCTGAGGCTGGAGTGTTCAAGTTCATGCTTTTTTCTTGGGGAGGAAGGGAGGGGTCAGGCCTGCAGATCATGCCCAACAGTGATGCTCAGTCTATTTGTCTAAACAAATGATGGTCATTCACTAGGCAAGGGCTGGGGCTGGCTCCTCCCTCCAACGAAAAGGGAAAGGGAATAAAGCCAGAGTGATGAACAGCTAGGAGTTTTCATCCATGCAGCCGAAAGGCATCAATATCATGCTATATCCTAGTCACGGGTTAGAAAAGACCCAGCCTCTGTCCTTAAGGAGTCCACCATCTCTGCTTTCCCTTGTCAGATCCATGGACCTGAACTGTTAATGAGCAGATGCTTCAACTCAAGTTGGAGCCACTTGAATGTTAATTACATGACCCTGAACAAGGGCAAATAGGCAAAAGTCCCCCAGACTGCTCTGAAATGAATCCTTGCTCACACACACCTACCACCCCACTCCACCTCCCTGCAAAAAACATGACTCCACCCCCTCCCACACACATCACTTTCCCCTAGTCCCTAAACCAAAATAGTCCGTAGCTGTCCTGGGTCATGTCTCTTGAACCTGCTTAACATTTATTAAGGTGTACTATGTGTCACTTGCTGATCTAAGCATTTTATGAGTCTTACCTACGACATAAGTACTAGAAATGTCCCATTTTATAGGTCAGAAGGCTGAGGCTCATCATTGCTAAATAGTTTATTCCTAGTGATCATGAACCCAGGCCATCTCGCAGCAGAGTCTACTTGCCTGCTTTTCTGTCTCACTGAACCTGCATTGGTTCTAGTCCTAAACACTCTCAGTGACAAACTTTTGTCCTCTTCTTTTCACAAGGGAAAATAGCATCAGATTCCTGACTCCTATGTGCTACAGATCACATGCTGAAGATTACAGGTATGGAGACACTTCGCTTTCCCCCTTCTGTTCTTGACGACAACTGCAACTAGATTGTGTCTGAAACACTCGGCCTGAAAGAAAAGAGCACAAGGCTCAGGGGGCAACTGGTGCCAATCCATATTCTATGGCACTTGTTGACTCATTTGTATGATTTTTTTCTTGACTTCACCTCATTATGAGCATAGTAGTAGTGACTCCGAATCCCTTAGGGAGGGATGACAGGTTTCCCAACAGTCTTGAAACTCATGGAACAGTGTCTGTGCAGACAAATTGACATCCCATAAGCAGTCAACTCATGAAGGGTTTAATTGTTAGGGTAACGATAAAGTTGCTATTTCCAAGGCCTTCATCACTAGCCCTGATTTGGTTTTATATTCTCAGGAGGCCTGCACCTCCATTCTCTCCAGAACATCAGCTTTAATTTAAAGGCCCATCAAAGATCCTTGAAGGCCTGGATCTTTGCCATCCAGTTGGTCAGAAATATTGGCATATTAATCTATTTAGTAATTATGCGAACAAGCTCTGACCATGTGTTATTGAAAATTAAACTATCAAAATGTGTCCAATCAAATTGCTCAATTTCTCAATTCCATCGTGTCATTAGACTCAACACCAAGATTAATTATGAAGCAATAGGCCAGGTTCACCAGATGTTGTGCTGACTCCAGTCAAGATACACATGTTTCTCCACCTACCATCACTGCAGGTTCAGCTGTGGATTGCACAGTCACTGTCTGGTTCAGGGTTACATTAGCCTAAACATGCCTGGTATTGACTTAGACAACGCTATTGCATCTCCTGTTCCTTGCACCTGCCGTCCACGGCCGCTGTCAGCAAATGATCTGTCCCGAGGGAGGCACAAGACAGCGAGAACTGCCAGCCAGCTTTGAGGTACAGGATGAGAAACTGCTGCTTTGATGGGGAGTTAAAGTTACAGGGACGTGGAAGCCACAGAGGTGGGTTCTAGCCCAGAATCTATTATCTTTTCTCTCGTGGCACAATTTCTTCATGAAATGCTTTTCCTCCTGGCTAGGCATTGTCACTGCCTGTCATGTAAACACTGCCCAGCCAGAGTGCCCAGGGTACCACGGAAAGAGAAGAACCTCAGAATTATGCATAATTAAGTCATCCTGGTTCTCCTGCCACTTGCTGGATGTACAACCAAAGGTAACTCAGTTTTACCACCTCTGAGCTTTCTCAGTGGTAAATGAGAAGGTAAAAATGCCTTCCTTACAGGGTCATTAGAATTGTGAAAGACTATACAGAAGCGCTTGGCATTTTATGTAGTGATGACGCACTATGGCTCTTGAGTCAGAACATCCAGAGTTCAATTCCCGCTTTTATACTCTACCAATGATTAAGTGGATGATTTTGAACAAGTAACCTAACCTTTCCAAGCCTCATTTTCCTCATCTATAAAATAAGAAGATATTAGGATCTATCTTACAAGAAGGATTAAATTACATAATTTATGTAAATGCTAAGTAGAGTGCCTGGAAAACAACAAACATTAAACAAATATTCAGGAATGTTACTATTATCATGGGATATGTAGTAGGTACTCAGAAAATATTGGTTTCCTTTTCAACTCTCATCTTTCCTTGCCTCACCTCTATGTTTCTCTATGGTCCTTAGAGTTGAAAAAGTCTTGGGGATCATACAATCCAACCCTTTATGCCATACAGACATCCATCCCCTTTATAATAAAACAAGAAGAAAATCTCATACTTATAAATCTAACTGCTCCCTTAAGAGGATTGAACTTGTTCTACAGAATATATTTTGTTTTACTGAATACCTTAGGATACAAGCATGAGAATACAATCTAATGTCAATTGCTCAGCATAATGGAGAAAGAAAGTCAGTCTACCACATGGTGAGGTCAAGCATAAGGGGATGAAGAACAGAGGGGCACAAAGGAGAATGGAGGGGAAAGACAGTAGAAGGACAAAGTTCTATAAAATGACCCTCTTCCCAATGACCACTTAAAATATTAGTGAAATCCTACTAAAAGTTTGATGTGAGTTTATTTCTTATGGAAGCCAATAAAATAATTGATTTTTGTTGATGTGATGTAGAAAAGAAGTTGAATTTGTGGATAAAGGAATTAAAGGTATAAATGGCCAAAAAGTATAAATCTCTAATGGATCATTCAAGATATTCCAGATAATTATATGATTAAAATAATTCAGATCTTTAAAATAATTCAGATCCTTCAACTTCTATGTGAGATGTAGAAAACCCCAAGGAAATATTGTTATTATTCTAACAATAAGAACAAACTAAATAGCCTACACCATTTTAATTGTTAAGCCTATCAAAGAACTAAAGATGCACACACAAAAAACTAATGAACTAAAATTCAGATAATCCCATAGCCCTCCAAGCAAAGAAGAGACCCAAGATGATGCTTTTCATAATCATAGAATAGTTGAGGAAGGAGCAAGCCACCAAAGACATATGTAAGAAGAAAACAGGTAAAATTTCAATGAATTTGTAAGGGCCAAAATCAGATAGGAATAATGGTTTAGAATCTATAGGAGCCCTACAAATAAGAAGTCTGAATCCATTTCCTAATTTTTTCCACTGGCTTTTGTTAAGGCTCATGCAAAGTACTGGGAGTGAGGGCAAGAAAGCTGTGAAAGTCTTCTTGAAATGCAGATATATGGAAACTGCTGAAACTTAAAGAGCAGGAGAATTGAGACAAACCATCCAGGAATTCAGACCACAAACCCTGCTAAAAGGGAAATTCTAATCCTGCCCTCAAATCATTTTAAACCTGTGACAAACTGAATCTAATGAAAGCAACAATCAAGCTCTGATTCAGCTTAACTACAAACTAAATTGACTCACCCCCACAAACCAGAAGCCTGACAGAAAAAGATGTCCTATTCCTGAAGTAAACCTATTGACTTCAACATCTGCCATATTTTTATCCACAACATGACATTCAACCAAAAACCATGAGAAAAAAATGACAAGGTTGTGAAAGACAGGGAAAGACTTAGGAACTTTCCCAGACTGGAAGAGACTAGTTGACAGAACAATTATATGCAATACGGTACTGGATCCTGGAACAGAAAAGAGATAGTAGTAGAAAAACTATGAAAGCTGGAGCAAAGACTATAGCTTAATGAATAGTATTGTACCAATGTTAATTTCTTAGTTTTGATCGTTGTACTGTATGGTTACTTAAGATATTAACATTAGGAAAATCTGGGTGAAGTATACACTGAAACTCTCTGTACTATCATTGCAACTCTCTGTAAGTTTTAAATTATTTCAAAATTAAAAAAAAACTATGAGATATACAGAAAGCAAAAAAAAATATGACCTGTTATCAAGAGAATCAAGAGTCAATAGAGTCACAGAGATAGTTCAAATATTGACATTATGTGAGAGGAACTTTAAAATAATTATGACCAATGTTACACAGTTTTATGGAAAAGGTGAACAACATGAAAGTACAGAGAAGGACATTCATCAGAGGTGTTTCTACTTTTTATGACAAAAAAAGGCCAAATGGAGATGCTAGGAATAAAAAATTATATAATGGAAGATATGAAGAATTCTTTCAATGGGTTATCAAAAAGAACTGAGAAAACCATCAGTGAACTTGATGAGACGTTAATAGAAATTATCCAAAATGAAACATGAAGAAAAGGAGAGTGTAAAAAAAAAAAAAGAACAGAGGATCTGATCTCTGTGGAGCATTACTAGATGAAATAACATTTGTGTAATTGGAGCCCCATAATGAAAAGAGAGAAAGAAGGAAGCAGAGAGAAAGAATGAGGCTGAAATTTAAAAAATGAATGAAAGACAGATAACATAGTTGTAAGTAGTTTAGTGAACCTAAGCAGAATAAATACAAAGAAAGCTACACTTCATCACATTTGGAAACAGAAAATAAAAAGACACATTACAAACAGGGGAAAAATTAAGAATGACAATTATCCTTTCATCTGAAATAATGCAGGCCAGAACATGATGGAATAACACTCTAAAGCACTGAAAGAAAAAATAAAACTATCAATCTAGAATTCCATACCCACAGAAAATATCTTTCAAAAAATAAAAGTCAAATAAAACAAGTTCCATTAAACAAATGCTTAGATAATTTGGCATCAGCAGATGTGCATGATTTAAAATGATTTTAAAAAAAGAAACAGTTTAAGCTGAAGGACATGAAACCACATTAAAACCTAGTTCTTCAAGAAGAAATAAAGATCATTAGAAAGGGTAAATATGACAATATATTAGATGATCGGCTATTTAAAGTAAAAATTATAACAATATATTGTGAGATATTAATGTATGTAAAAGTAAAATATAAGACAGAGAGCACACAAAGCAGAGAGATGGTAACAGGAAGTAAATTGTTCTAAGGTTTTTACATTGTTTAAGATGTAGTAGAATATTTTTATTTTTATGTATTTTATTTATTTATTTATTTAAAATATGGAATGCTTCATGAATTTGCATGTCATCCTTGTGCAGGGGCCATGTTAATCTTCTCTGTATTGTCCTAATTTTAGTATATGTGCTGCGGAAGCGAGCACTGTAGTAGAATGTTTTTAAAAGATAGACTCTGATACATTAAAAAGACATTATAGAGTCTTATGCAATCATATATTCATACAACACAAATAATACAAACAGGCATAATGTAAAAGCTAACAGAGGAGATCAATTGGAATACTAAAACAAATCACTTTATTTATAAAAATAAGTAGGAAATAGACAATTGAATAACCAAAAGCACATGGGACAAATTTTAAAAACACACAAGTTGACAGACATAAATACAAACATATCAGTAATACATTAAATTTAAGTAGACTAAACATCCCAATTAAAAGGTAGAGATTGTCAAACTGTAATAAAGTAAAAGTAAACCGTATGCTATTTATAAGTACCACACTTTAGACACAGAGACATAGGTTAAAAGTAAAAAAGATGGAAAAATCTATACCATTTGTGATGGACAGTCTCTAAGATGCCTCTCATTATCCCTGATCTTGATATTTATATTCTTGTGTAATCCCTTCTCCTTGATTGTCAGCAGGACTAGTGACTTGCTTCTAACCAACAGAATATGGCCCTAGTAATGGGATGTCACTTCTATGATTGCATTACATAATATTGTAACACTTATCTTGCTAGGAGACTCTCTCCCTTGTTTGTGTCTGAAAAAGCAAGTGGGCATATTGGGGAAGTGTGTATCACAAAGGACTGAGGTAGCCTTCAGCCAGCAATCCATTAGGAACAACAGCTACTCCAAAACTGAGTCCTTCAGTTGAACTTGATATCAGTAGCTGAATTCTGCTAATAAAACCACATGAGCTTGGAAGTGGATCCTTCCTCAGTGAAGCCTTGAGATGAGAGCCTAGCCCTGGCCAATAATAGTCATTGTAACTTTGCAGAGAGCTCATCTAAGCCATTCCTAGACTCAACCCACAAAAACTGAAAAATCATTGTGTTTTGTCTTAAGTCACTAAGTGTGGTAATATTATTATGCAGCAATAGAAAGCTAATACACCATGCAAACACTAAGCATATGAAAGTTGGTATGGCTGTATTAGTATCAGGCAAAATAGGTAGGTTTCAAGTTGAAGAGCATTTCTTGAAACAGAAAAAAAATTTTTTTCCTAAAGATAAAAGGGTCAATTTACAGGGTCAATATTTCTTTTTTACTTTTTTCAGTTTTATTGAGATATAATTGACATACAGCAATGTATAAGTTGAATGTATACAGCATAATGACTTGGTATACATACAGTATGAAATGATTACCACAATAAGTTTATTTAACATCTATCACCTCATATAGTTACAAAATAAATTATTCCATTGGTGTGAGAACTTTTAGGATCTATTCGCTCAGCAACTTTCAAATATACATAGGGTCCATTTACTATAAGACGCAGCAGTCTTAAATATGCACGTGCCTAACAACAAATCTTGCAAATACATGAAGCAAAAAATTTGACAGAATTATATAGAAACAGACAAAACCACAATCATAATTAGAAATGTTTACATTTTCTCAGTAATTAATTGAATAAGCAACCAAAATAATCAGTGAAGAATTCTATACTCAGCAAAAGTATCTTTTAAAAATGAATGCGGACTAGAGATTTTAAGGCAAACAAAAACAGAGAGAATGCATTGAAAGCAAAACTGCACTACAGAAATTTAAAGAAAATTTTTCCACAGAAGGATCATGATATCAAATAGAAAATTTAGATTTGCACAAATAAATGAAGAGTTTCAGAAATGGTAAAATTAAAAGTAAAGATAAAAGACTGTATTTTTCTTATTTCAATCACTTTAAGAGAAAATTGATGATCTAAAGCAATGTTTGTGCTTTAGATAGTGTGATTTTTGTGTGTTACAACATATACAGAAGTAAATTGTAAAAGCAATAAGACAAAGGATTAGAGAGAGAAAACGGAAGATGATTGAAAGGTTCTAACTATACATGAAGTGGTGCAATATTATTTTAAGATAGACTGTGATATGCTAAAGGTACATTGCAAACCCTGAAGCAACCACCAGTTTAAAAAAGAAAACAGGTATAACTAAAAAGCCAAGAGTAGAAATAAAATAGAATGATAACAAACACTCAATTCAAAATTAGAAAAAAGAAGGGGGAAAGTAACAAATAGCAGATGGACAAATAGAAAACAACTAGCAAGACTGCCCATTTCAATATAATTATTTCAATATTTACATTGCATGAGAAAAGTGTAAAACTATCACTGATAGAAATTGTCAGACTGGATAAAAAGGAAAGACCAAAATATATGCTACTCAATATGAAACACTTCAAATAGAAAGACAGATGGGTTAAAAGTAAAAGGATGGTAACAAATACACAATGAAAATGCTAATCAAAAGAAAACTGAAGCAGGGTTCTTAATATTGCTGACTGAGTACTCGATAAACATTAGCCACTACTAGTAGTAATAATAATGGGATTTGCAGCCATTTTAGGTAACTTGGAAAATTGCTTACAGTTGCCCAACAAGAAGTAGATCCTTTGTCTGTTAGTAGGTACCTATGAACCTGGGAATTTGTACCATTTGTTGGTATAGCCACAGCACCCCCTCCTCTCTTGCTGCTTAGGCATCAGCAACATGTCTTTTCTCATGCTTAACAAAATATTCAGGTTTTGCTCTCTCGCATCCTTACATACACATCTATGTATATAAGTGTTGAGGTTTTTTGCTACCGTTGGAACTTGCAAGAGCCAAAGAGCTATTTGGAAAAGTTGAAAAAAACGTGAAACCAGACTATGTTCAAATCCCAGCTCTGCCGTACTGACCTATGTGATCCTGAGCAAATGACTTCATTCCCTCCCCATTTCTTGCTCCTCAAAATGGGCTAATAAAATCCTTTTTTCACACAAGGTTGTTGAAAGGATTAAAGGAGCGAATTTACCTGAAGCACCTAGTATAATATCCAGCATAGAGTATGTGCTCAATTATAAGCCCTGTCCTCCCAGCTTCCTATGAGATATAAGGATATTTTAGGCATCTCAGGGAGTGTGGTGGAAGCCCTGGGGATAGGGAGCTGCTCTGTGGCCCTCTTTTCACACCTGCAAGCAGAGTGGCCTGGATGACTATGTAACTGAATGGGCAAGGCACCTGCCCCAAATTAGTGAAATTACATCTTTGTCTCCTCTGGGACAACAGTGGAGAGCCCATGCCCTCTGCATTTCTAATCCTCAGCCTGATTAATCAACAGTAGTTAATGAAGATGTTAGAAATAACAATGACCCTAATGATTCCATCGAGGTGAGGAAGTCAGCAGTAAACTTCGCAATTCTTTAAGAGAGGCAAAGTCGAGTTGACCTAGAGAGAAAATCTAAGTCAGATTTGCAAATAAAAGTAAAATCTACAAGCCCATATTTTAAAAAGGTTTGTTCATTCATTCATTCATTCATTCATCCATTTATCCAGCTTGCCTATCCATTTCTTTAACAAGCATTTATCAAGGATCACCTAAGTGCCAGGTATTAAAGCATAAAATCAATGAAACTGACACCCTTTTCTATTTCCTGATAACAAAATACTATTTATGGCAGCAAGTGAAAAAAGGAGTTCCTTCCATGTGGTTCACCAAATTCTGGAAGCCTTGGTTGGGGCCAGAACAAAGAAGACCCAGGTTAAACTCCTGCCCTCAGAAAATGGAACACAGCTGAGGAATGAATTAGTCTCGGAAACGTTTTCAGCAGGTGACCTGCTTGACTCATTAGTGGAACTACCTGGTTCATTAGCCAATATACCTGGTTCAGTGGATAACACATGAGATTAAGCATGTGAAGCATTATTCCTATAAAAAAATGGACCCCTTTCCACTCCCCCCACCTGTATCCTCCACAGTAGTGGGAAATGTAACTGCTCAGAGCAACTTTATTTACTTTTGTGTTCCTCTTTCCCCCCTAATGCCTGTGAGTATATCCTGAGGGACCACGTGCAGGTGTGATGCATTCTGTGCTGATATAGGCAGAAATCTGGATTTGCTATTTCAGTAAATCACTGTCATCCAGAGTCATTCTGAATTCTGTCAAAAAAAGGGGGGAGGGGGTCCTCAATTTGCTATGTAATCAGAATGGGGCTGTTTTTAGCCAGCTGAGATTCACAGCTATGAAATCTTTGTTTGCGCATCAGCCCTCTTTTCAACAATGCTGGGTGTTGGGACCAAAATAGCAAGTCTGCAGTCACTTCTCACCCTCACATCTCCCCCTACATGGGGGGGATAGGATCCCTGGAGGAGGAATAGTTATTCCTTTGCTGATACACATATCACAACCAGGGACAAACAATCCCTGGAGCTATCCAAGCTCAGGCTCGCGAATGCGCAAACCTGAATTTTGGATGGCTTTGCATTGGGGAGGGCGAAGTAGAAGGCATCAGAATCCCCTGGAGGGCTTGCTAAAACATGGATTCCTGAGTCAAATGGTATTCTGGTAACTGTGAAACAACCCTTTGGAAGAGAAGATGTGATTTGCATTTGCCAATTTCTGTGGTGTAAAGACTCCCGACATAGTCAGTTTCAGCTTACCATGAAATTTAGAAGAGATACACAACCTGCCCTCAAGATTATACCAGCCACTTCAGCTCCACTGCTTCTCACTTGGCAGATCTACAGTGAAGCCTAAGAATGTGCACTTTCAACAAGTTCCCAGGTGGTACAGGCGCTGCTAGTGCATGATTATTCCGTGCCAGCTATTATGGGAACTTTCTCTGTCTTGGGAGGCTTTGCACTCTCCACACCCTCCTCTCTTAGGACCTCACCTTCCTTGCCCCTTGATATCCTGAAGGCCATTGGAAAGAACTCTTAACCATGGGGACATGGCTCTGGGTTATAACCTTTGGGAAAGTGAAATACAGCAGTTTTCCAAAAGGAAGCCATATACGCGGCTGTCTCTTATTTGTACCTCTCCTTTTTCTTAGCATGACTATAAGAAGCCAGATCTTATTCATGCTTCTGTTCCCTGCCTAACACAGTACCAGTAAAAATCCACTGAACTGAAATGAGCATGGTATGCTGGCCTGCAACCAGGAAACACAGATCACATAGTTTCCACTACTCATTAGATCTTTAAACTATCTACCCATCCATCTATTTATTAGTTCATTCATTTGTGCAACGGGGTATTTGAATCCCTACTATGTGCTGGTCACTGGGTACTAGGGATACAGTGGTGAGTGTAATAGGTACAATATCTGTCCCATGGAGCTTATAATGTAGTAGGGAAGACAAATATTAAATACCAATTAGATTTGCAATGAGGGCTTCAAAGAAAAAGCCCAGGATGCTACGTGGGCATCCAATAAGGTAAGGAGGCAGAAAGGACGCTCTGAGGAAGGCAGGTTAAATTGAGACCAAGAGGATGAGTAAGAGTTTCCCAGTGAGAGGAGGTGGGGGTGGCAGGGAACAGGCATTCTAGAGAAGTGAGAGCAGAGAGACGGGAAGTATGGCACAAGATGAGGCTAGAGAGAGGGATGGCTTCTGGATTTGATCCTAAGAGCAGGGGCATCTATGGAAGGCCCACAAGCAAAGGAGTGCCAAATCATATTTAGCCTAAGGAAATGTTGACTTTGGGTATGCTGCAGCCCACACACTTGTGTGTTGTTTCTGAGTCACAAACACAGACAATTGCTCTGTTATGCAAGGTAATTCTCAGCTTGTGCTTGGTTCTCGTTGGGCCAGCCATACCACTCTGTATTATCCTCTAGTTTTGTTGCTATTGTCATCCAACGCAATTGTAAACTATTCAAGGTCAGGGCTGCTGTCTTGACTCCTTCTGTTGTCTGTTGTGCCCGTGGTGGTGCTGGGTACCTGCTGGGTCACTGGTAAATGGCCATGAAGTACTAAAAGAGCACTTGACTTAATGAAAAGAGACCAGGCTTCCAGACCACACCTGCCACTTACCAGCTGTGAGATCTCTGAGGTTAGGCATGGGACCTTTCCAAGCTTCAGTTTCCTGGTATATTAAAAAGGAAAACCATATGCATTTTATAAAGTTTTTATTAGAAGATTGAATAAGGTATCACAGACAAAAATTTTAAAATGCTGTCTGTATGTGAGATGGCATAGTTAATGATGGATAGAGTGGGTAGGGCTAATGGGCCCAGTCTACCCAAGGTAGCTTTCCTACCTACTCTCCTGTTCAGAATTACCCAATCACCAGGTTGTCATTTTAGATTTACCTCACAGTTTTCAGACTGCTAGGGGTGACAGATCCGGGAGCCTAGGAGACCACCCATTCCTTTAATATTTCTCCTACAACTTGCATTTGGCTGTCTCTGATCTCTGAGGTACCCTCCTGTCAACATCTTCCTTCATATGTGCATACCACTTTATGGTTTCTGGTGCGGGAGAGGGACACTGTGGCTTTGGGAAGTATTTTTCAAACTCAAGTCCATGGAATATCCACATCAAAACAACCCAGGCACTTATTTAGCCAGCAAATGTGTGGACCCTACCCCAGGCCCACTAAATCAAAATCTTCTGAACACTCAAGGCTCCCAACTCTGCCATGGTGGGGAGAAGCCCATGTTTTGAACTCAGCCACACCAATGTGACCTCAGTCTACTCATCTATACCTTCGATTATAGATTCTATTAATCGCTACCTCAGATAGGGACTGTGAGGGTTAAATGAGATAAAGTATGTGTGGCGCTTAAAACAGCTCTTGGCACTTAGAGAGCACTTGATAAATGGTGGCATTTATTATGTCACCCTGGCCTCTCAGCAGCCCTATGTGTGGGCGGAAAGGGAGCTGTCTTCTAGAAAAGCAAAATGAGTTACCAGGAGGTCACACAACTAATTAGCAGCCAGGCAGGACTAACACCCACAATGTCCAACTCCTTTTTATTTTATTTTATTATTAGTTTTAGGTATACAGAACAATGCAATAGTTATCCTTTTCACCCCTCGCAAAGTAACCACCCCCTTCCCCCATCCACTGCTCTCCACCCCCGATATCATACTTATCTATTACAATTTAATTGACTCCATTCCCACACTCTACTCCACGTCCCGTGACTATATATATATATAATTATAGTTGACATACAATATTATTCAACATCAGCTTCAGAAATACAGTGCGGTGGTCAGGCCTCTACACTGTCTATGCAGTGGTCCCCTTGACAAGACATGAGACCATCTGGTCCCCTAAAAAATATTTACAACATTATTGATCATATTCCCCAGACTGTCTTTTCTATCCCTGAGGCCATATTGTAGTTACCAATTTGTATTGTTTCATCCCTTCCACTTCTCCTTCATCCTCACCCCCTCCCAACTAGCAAC
>NW_017731814.1:877906-898206 GCF_001890085.2 Hipposideros armiger | reverse complement strand
TTAAGACACCCTGAACGACCCCTCAAGCTATGCTTGATCCACGGTCCACCCACCCACATGGTGGAAGGAAGGGGCAGGTGTGTGGTTTTCGTGGGTCAACATAGCGTCTTCTTGTTGAGTCAGCTGTTTGCTTCTTCAGTGACTGTACCTCTCCACTACTGCCTCCTTCTCACACATCTGCTCTTCCCTACTCCCTCCCCTTGTCACCCAGATGCAAGAAAACTATGACTGGGCAAGTCCTCTCAAGGTCTCAGGCCGCTTACTTGTAAAATGGGGATGCTAACCAGAATGGTTTTAAAGATCTTTTCCACCGCTAACATGCAATGGTTCTCTAGCTTCCTCATACTTAGCTGCTCCCAGGCACTGGGCCAGGAACAGCTATCAGCCACTACATACTGCAGCATCTTCAGGATACTTTATAGCAGAGATTCCCAAGATTTTCATGTTCATGGCACTCTTAAAGGCTTGGTTAAGTTTCTTTGCAGTACCCATAGGCCAAAGGAAATGCCTAACAGATCTGTTTATTAAATATGTAGTTACTAAATGTGAACTAAAAATGCTGGAACCATTCTGCAGTATCTGATAGATGTTGAGTATTACTGTATTTGCCTAGAAATTTAGAAATATTCTGAGGCATCTCTGTGCGTTTACTGCAGCACTCTAGGTTACCTGGGGACAGAGTTTGGGAATGAGGGCTCTATTGTGTTATTTCCTAAACTCATGCCTAAGCATCCTGCTCCTTATATCCTCCAAGAGAATCTCGGTGGGAGCTCAGTGCATTACTGGCCAGCCTGACCTCTTAGAAGACGTAGAGGAGCCAATTACTTTGGCCTTTAGAAAGTTTCTTGGGGTCATCTGGTTTGAAAACTAGAACTTTCCACATTGTCTTTCATCGCCCAGGCCCAGAAACATCGAACCAGAAGATAGGTTATGCTTTAGCAGTTCAGACGCTGAGTGTGCTTCCCAAATGTGTACGCATACAAGTTAAATCCAAAATATGCCAGTGACAGGGGAAAGGAAAAGAAAAGAGGCTGGTGTTGAGTTAATCAGGTTGGCTGCATCCATGATCCGGATTACCTGGGTGATGGTTTAGCCTTGTGCACAGGAATAGACACAATCAAGATAAAATTAGGCATTAAAAATATTTTAAGTGGCTCTTGAGCCTGGCCATGTGCCTAGCACCTTGCTAAGATGTTTGTACTCATAAAGTCCACCCCCATAATGTACATACTATTGTATCCCCATCAAACAGTGAAGTAACCAGGGCTCAGAGCAGTAAAAGACACGGCGTGGAAGTCCGAGGCCAGAACTTGAACTCAGATCTTTCTGACTGCAGAGACCCAACTTTTAGCTACTTACGCTGCCTCTTTGGAAGCATGGTTCCCCTACCCCACCCCTGCAAAGCATGCCAGATGACCTAATTGGCAGGGACATTCAGGAATTTACCTCAGAGTACTTTGGCAAACTTATGATCCTCAGGCCATGTTACTCTAGACCTGAGCCCACTTCTTCCTCCAGCTCCAAAGCAAATGAACGTTTTCATTTACACCCATTGCATCCCTCCATTTCCTATGAGCCCGCACCCTTACCAGTGGCTGCAAAGTTCTCTCCCCATCTTGTTCACCTCACCCACCAGCAATACTGAGAATTATCTCCTCTTGGTCCCCTCCTCACATGGTAACTGGGAAGGAAAGAATACCCAGTGCCCTTTAAACAGAAAAGGCAAAAGCTATAAAAGAAAACAAAATGGCATTTGCCTAGCATAGAGGATGGATCATTTAGAGGCCATTGCTTTAAGTTATAGGGAATCTATTAGGCCAGGCTCGTGGACATTTGTTTCTTCCTCTTGCCAATGCAGGTCCTAAAAACCCCAGTTCTATCTATAAAGCAAATGTCAGCGAGGCTATAGCTCTCCCCTCCAGGACCAGCCATTAATGCCGGTAGTAAAGCCCTAATGCCTTGAATTAGCTGTTGGCTTCTCTCTGCATCTTCTCTGAAATTCCCTTTATTGACAACCTAAATGAATTAAGACTTTGGGGGTGAGATGAAAGGAAATCATGGGAGAGTAAGAGCCTGCCTCGTCCATGGTGGGAATGCTGGCTCGGCCCCCACCCAGATTGGCTCCAAATCTAACCTGCGATAACTGTCTCGTTCTGCTCAGAGCCCTCCTTGGTCTCCTGCTGCTGCTTCTGCGGCTCCTCCTCCTCCTTTACCTTCTCTTACTTAATTCGCTGTTGCGGGTACTTTTCTGTAGCTTGACAGCTGTGTAACTGTCACCACAATCAAGATAATAAATATGTCCAAAAGAACAAAAAATTCTCCCATGCCCCTTTGTAGTCAACCCGTCGCCCCACCTCAGGCCCACCAACTACTGACTATCTGTTCTCTGTCCCTATAGGTTTGCCTTTTCCAGAATGTCAAATAATTAGAATTATACTGTATGTAGCCTTTAAATGTTGACACCTTTCTCTTAGCATAACGCACTTGAGATTAATCCATGTTGTTGCATGCATCAGTAGTTTGTTCCTTTAATGCTGAATAGTATAGGCTAGTGCATTCATGTACCATAGTTTATCTGTTCACCAGGTAAAGACCGTTTGGCTCATTTCAACTTTGAGGGGATTATGAATAAAGTTGCTATAAATGTTTACATACAAGTTTTAGTGTTAACCTAAGTTTTATTTATTTTTTTGGTAAATACCTAAGAGGGGGCTTGCTGGGTCTTATGGTAAGTGTTTGTTTACTCTCATAAGAAGTTGGAAAACTGTTTTCCACAATAGCTGTATCGGTTTGCATTTCTACCAGTAATGCATGTGAACTCCATTTGCGCTTCATTATCACTATCACTTTGAATTGTCAGTTTTGTCCTCATTTTAGATTTCAATTATTCTATAGTTGTACAGAGGGTGCTAAAAAATGTATATACATTTTAAGAAAGGAAAATCATATTAAAATGATAATAATCAATATATAACGATAGCAAAAGATGAACACAAGTCATGTTTGACTTCTGCAAAGGTGCTCAAAGTGGTTACCATCAGCAACCAGACACTTCTAATTATGGCGAACTACTGCTTGAGCAATGCTGACCAAAGTGTCCACTTGTATACATTTTTTGGCACCCCTGGTATAGTGTTCAGCTGTGGTTTTAACTTGCATTTTTCCTAATGACTAATGACGTTAAGCATCTTATCTGTTCATTTGTTATCTTCACAGTTTGTTGGTAAAGTTTTAAAATCTTTTACCTGTTTTTTAATTGGGTAGTTTGTTTTCTTATTATTGAGTTTGAAAAACATATATTTTGGATTCAAAAACCTTTGTGTTTTGCAAATATTTTCTCCTGTTCTGTGGCTTATGTTTTCATTCTTTTAATAGTAGCTCTTGAAGAACAGAGGGTTTCAATTTTTATAAGGTTCAATTTCTCAGTTTTCTTTCATAGATCAAGCTTTTGATGCCATATCTAAGGAATCTTTGTTTAACCCAAGGTCGCAAAGATTTTTTTCCCTTTATTTCTTCTGGAAGTTTTATACTTTTAAGTTATATATTTAAGTCTATGGCCCATTTCTAGCTTCATGCTTCTTCTTCTTTTTTTTTTTTAAGATTTTTATTGGGGGAGGGGAAAAGCCAAGTTGCCCTTCAGTCTTAGTTGTTGAGGGCACAGCTAGCTCAGCTCCAAGTCCAGTCACCATCCAGCTGCCCATCGGCAGCTCACTGCCACTCAGCTCAAGATGTCATGTTCAATCTTAGTTGCGGGTAGGCATAGCCCACCATCCCATGTGGGAGTTGAACCGGCAACCTTGTTGTTAGGAACATGTGCTCTCACCAGCTGAGCCATCCTGCCACCTGTTGGCAGCTCAGTGGCAGCTCAGCTTGGGTGCAGCTCATTGGCTCATGTGGGAATTAAACCAGCAACCCTGTTGCTCAGAGCTCGTGCTCTTAACCAACTGAGCCACTCGGCCAGCCCCTCATGCTTCTTTTTTAATTGGTTGTCTTTTAAGGACAGAGGTGCCAAAGACAGAAAGAGATTTGACTTAACACCTGTGAGGAGCTGGTCTCATGACAGTCAGTTCATCACCATAGATCAGCGGTTTTCAACCTTCCTAATGCCGCAACCCCTTAATACAGTTCTTCATGTTGTGGTGACCCCCAACCATAAAATTATTTTCGTTGCTACTCTATAACTGTAATTTTACTACTGTTATGAATCATAATGTAAATATCTTTTTGTTTTCTGATGGTCTTAGGCAACCCCTATGAAAGGGTCGTTCGACCCCCAAAGGGGTTGCGACCCACAGGTTGAGAACCGCTCCCATAGAGGAAGCCACTGCTATGAGGCAGTGGTTAAACCTTAGGCTCTGACACAGGTGCTTTGAATTTGAGTCAGTTTTCCATATCCTAAGTTGTAACATAAGGTGATAACTTATACTTTCTGATCCTCAACTAAATGAGACATTAATCAGCAGAGCTAAGATTAACACCAGAACTATAGCATGGGCTCTGAGTGAGAAAGAGAAGAACTCTTAGCTGGGGAATAGTCCAGGAAAGGTGGCCAGAGTGGTTTATCACTAAATTCTAGAAAAAAAATAACAAGGTATAAGATCAAATCACTTGTATCCCCCATACTTCCTGTGGCCGACTTTCCACCTGGGCTCTCACTGCTGTCCTTGGATCAGAGTCAGTCTGGACTAATGGCTCCCTTACATGCTTCTTTTGCTGCTCAGATACATATCCACTTAGATGTGCCCCTGCTGTTTCTGCTCTCACCTTCCCAGGCTCTCCATCTCTCCACCTCTTATTTTCAGGGAGCACCAACCAGCTTTTTCTGGACACTTTCTTCCAATAAAGACACCCACATCGTAATTCAGAAGGGGAGGCTTATAAATTCACAGCTCGATATGATAAAAAATGTTTATCTTACATGTCCCTAGCCTCCAGCAGGCCTATCCTAAAATCTTCTAGGAAGCAGATATCCAACTATTGAGATGGGATGCAATGTGGCATGGTAGGTGGGGGTAGGAACACATGGATTTTGGACTCAGACTTGGGTCCAAACCATAATTTTGGCCTTTTTTGTGCTACCTTGGGCAAAGCACTTGACTGGTTACCCTCAGTTTCCCAATCTCAAAGTGAAGAATATGAAAATCTTTACTTGGTTTTGTGAACCTTAAGTGATATTGTAACTGTATGTGAAATATCTGGAACATTGTGGTGACTTTCCTGATTATGATGATAAAGTTTGCTCAGTCTTCCTTAACAACTGTTTCCAGGATATACAACCTCATTCAGAGGAAGTTCTTTCTTATTTCTAATCAAAATTTGCCCCTGCTGCTAGCCCAACTCATTTCTGATGATCATATCCAGTCAATGGCCCTCAGACGATCAGATAGGAGTCGAGAACATCCTAATGGCTTTTGAATTCTTTGAAAAGTAGTACAATCCACGTGTGAAGAACTTGTAGCAGATCAATTGCTGTAAATGCCCTAAACAGTTTCAATTGATTGCCATGTGTGATCTGAAGTTCTGATTAATAGAAGCTTTGTTTAAAAAGGAAGGCATTTCTAGGAAAGAGAAAAAAACACCACTGTCTACTCTTGCCAATATCCTGAATTATGAGTCTGCAAAATGGTTTCCATTGGCAACTCCCTGAGTCTAGCTACCTGCTACTTCCAGAACAAGTTTCTACTTGGGTGGATACCTCTCCTATTTGTTGGGATGCTTGGAAAGAATCAGCTAGGATCATCTCATTCCAGCATAAATTTTTCCCAGTGCCTAGGCTGAAAGTGCTATTTTGTATTCCTTGGTGAGGGTTATCTCATGTATCTTAATCCTGTGCCGCACCGGTGGCTCTACATAGCTCTATAGGGCTTAGCTTTGAATACCCTTGACTTAGAGGTGACAAACATCAATCCTTCCACATTGCTTTACCTTCATTTCTGGAGCACTCGTGTGCATATCTAACCTGTGCATGCACATGAGTATTCATTTGCCCGGAAGTCTTAAAATTGCTAATGTGAAACTGGGTTAGAATTCTACAGACCAGACTTTGACCTCAAATACTAATCATGCCAGGCTAGCAGAAGGTAGCCTTGGCCATTGTAGGAGAAGGCATACCCTCACCCTGAAGCACTGCAAGGCAAACTAATAAAAATCAAACCCCTATTTTAAAACATTTCACTCACCAGCAGGCTGCTCCTTTTTCTCAAGTGTACATCTTGTTTTCTGTTAGACAGAAGCAGTGATCTGATCAACTTTTTGACTGAACAAGAAGCAAAACAAGACACAGCCAATTCACATCATGTTGCTTGAATGGTTTTTGGTAGAAATTTACTTCTCTGAATTCAATTCTTGTTTATTCAACATGCTCTCAAAGATGCTTTTTCTGTCTCTCTCTCTCTTCTTCATCTTTACATCATCCCTGCCTCCAATACTTTCTTATATGCTGAAGAATTGTTTAAATATTGGATCTGAAGTTCAACACTCCAGGGAGTTGCCTCTTATTGACTATGGACAGTCCCTGACCAGAGGTCTCAGAGGAGTCTCTCTGGAGTCTACCTCCTCTGCCAGGGCATAACACATAGATGCCCTGAACAAGGCCAACCTCAGCCAGCCCCTGGCTTGGGAGCAGTTACAGTGTGGTCACTCTGCCCAGGGAGCCTGTGCCAACACAACTTCCCATCACCTCGATAACCTGACCCTTGTCTATTCATTAAGCCCCTTCATGATGTCAAGTCCTGTGCTAGGTGCTTTCCTTTATGACAGTGCTTTTGATCACAGTTGGTTCCTACAAACATCACGTGACTTAGATAGTATCCCATCCCTGTTTCAGGCATAAAGATGACCCAGTTAGAAAGAAGTCGAATGAAAATTTGAATTCAGGTCTTATGACTCCAAAGCTTAACATTTTTCTTCTGTATCTCATTGCCTTTAAGTTACCATCCAATTTTCTCCCAGGAAAATAGGGCTTATACACAGGACAAGATTTCATTTGCTGGAGAAAGAGATGACCTTGCAGGCAAAACCTTAAATTATCAAAGAAAACAAGCTGAAGCCCGGAGGACCTATGTGACTTACCTGAGATCACTCAGCTATTGAGATTGAGTGGGCAGACATGGAGCTTGGGTTGTGTCTTGTTACTTGGGTCTGTGTATTGTGCTACTATTGCATGCACCATACTGGGTACTCTTCCCAGTCAAGAGGATGATGAGACTAAGGTTCAAAGTCAAAAGAATAAAGCCGAACCCATTCTACCCCCTCCTGGAGGAACTTGCTGCTTCAATACAGATACAAGGTCCTAATACATCTTGTGCTCCTAATATAATGTCTCCACCCTTCTTAAACTCTTTGTGGTTTCTTTTGCCTCTTCACTGCCTAATTTGAGATTCTTCTGTCAGGAATGTGGAGAAGACAAAAAAACCAAATACCCTCCACTGCCATGCAAAATATGAACAACTCTGAGCTTTTCTTTAGGTTTTCTTAGATTTCTATTAAATATGCCTCCTGCAATTTGTTGAAGAGCCTTTTCCATTTTATCTGGAGTAACCTGGTCTAGTTGTTTGTCTCCAAACAAGATTAGGATAACTTCAGAAACACTGCATTTCAGGCTCTACCCATGTCTGCTGTTATTTGAGGGTAAGGAAAGAAAGTAGGAGTGGACTATATTGGAGCGATATTTCCATTATATATATATATATATATATATATATATAATATATTCTTGTTTGTTTTGTTTTGTTTTGTTTTGTTTGTTTGTTTGTTTGTTTTTGAAAACAACCTATTAATGCAATGAATTACAGGCCACTAAATTAGATAAAATTTGTGTTTGAAACTTTCGCATTGGTGTCCCCATAATCATTGAATGATTTGTTTCTTCACAGAATCTATCCTTCAAGGGGTACCAACACATCAAAAGACCTATAAGAAAAAGAAGCATTTCTTGGAATTAAGCCAAGTTTTCATTCAGAAGAAATATCTCCAAGAAGGAGAATGAGCAGCATGTGAGTGTTGACCTCGTCCCCGAGACCTGCCTCTATGCAACTCTCACCTTCCTTTGTAAGGAAATGAACTGAATCCATACCACAAATCTACTGAATTAGGTTGGCAAGGGCTTTGTAATTGTCAGCTCTAACCCTTGAACCACTAGTAGTTCAGTCTCTACCCCAGTTAAGCTATGGGATATATCAAGCGAGTGCAATATGTTCATTTATTCATTCAACAAATACCAAGCACTCTTCTATTAGGTGTTGGGGATATAACAATAAACAAAATTAACGACAACAACAAAAAATCCCTGCCAGCTTTGCTGGATAAATACAGAGTTAAAAATAACAGGTCATGGGCCAGCCGAGTGGCGCGATGGTTAAGAACTGACTTGGGACGCTAGAGGGCCCCAGTTCGGATCCCACATATGAGGGCCAGTGACACTGCCCTCCACAGCTAAGATGCTGAACAACAGCTCAACCTGGAGCTGAGCTGTGTGAGTCGCCGGCCACGGTTTAGGCTGCAGCCTCTGTGACAGTGGGTTGCCATGGGCTACCGTGTGTGGCCAGCAGCCAGCGTGAGCGG
The DNA here is from genome assembly GCF_001890085.2 of Hipposideros armiger. NCBI lineage: Eukaryota > Metazoa > Chordata > Mammalia > Chiroptera > Hipposideridae > Hipposideros > Hipposideros armiger. The sequence goes on along the minus strand of NW_017731814.1, from coordinate 889,644 downwards.
CCATACAGAAGCTGGTGACTGATCTGCCTCCCTGGGAAGAGCACAATGATGGTGCCAACTTGGGCCAGTGAAGCAACGTCCTCCACAACTAGACTGAAGAACAAAAGGACAGCAACTTGTCTGTTCCCCTTCCCCCAATTCCCCAGTGCTGTTCCCACCCCCCCAAATCCCCAATAAAAATCTTAAAAAAAAAAAACAGGTCAGTTGGTGACAAGAATAATGATGAAATGAAAGTGGTGAAGGAAGGTTCACAATGTAATCAATAGAAGAAGAACCTACCTATCCACTGGGACTCCATCAATTTCTGTCTACCTGTTTGTGCTCCTCCTTATTGGCTGCCATCTTCTCCAGAATGCTCTTGGCCTTGGCCAGCTGCATCTCAGCTAAGAGAGCTTCATCTCTAGGAGGACTTTACTGAACTCAGCTGTGTCCACACTCCTGGACCCAGGATCCTTCCTTTTTCCTAGTGTCCATTTCCTTGCATTGCTTCCAGTATCTCTCACTCTTCTCCAACCCTTGAGCTCTCCTACATGATCCTACATATGAGCCTCTCTGGTTCCAAACTGTCCTGGCTTTGTCTTCTTCTATTCCATGCCTCAAACCTACCCTCTTGAATTTGATGGTCCCCAAACTCCCCAGGAAAGAGTTTCTCTTTACTCTGTGTTTCCCTTACCACAGCAGTAGAACTTCAGCAAAAGTCCATGACTGGTGCTCACCCAAAGCTTGCTCTGGCATCTATCTCCAGTATCTAAATGAAAAAAAATTATTTCCAAATATAATACAGCAAAGAAATGCCATTTCCTGTGCACACACATACTGGTGGTGCTTTCATTAAGTCTCCATCTGAAAAACCATGAGGCTTTCTTGGACATAGCCTCCACAGCGCTTTGTTGCCCCACAAATTAAAGTTCACTCACAGAGCAATACTCCCATGGAGACAGGCTGTCTTGGTTTTTATCAACCACATGTCTAATGTGTTATGAATTTCTTTAAGTCATTCCCCTCAACAATATCTTGCCACAGCCTAGGTCCTAGGGTTATTTATACCTTCTTGCATTTAAAATAATTTCCTTTCTTAACCCACTTAAAATATGTGTCCTTTAAACTCAGAGCACTGGTCTCCCCCATCTGGAGATATCATGTAACTAGGTGCCTAACTGGCTTTTTAGATGCATAATTACAGCTTTCTCTGCCAGAGCGGCCTCATTCATTCTCTCATCATGGCCACAACTATTGTTACTCACTGACACAACTGCCCTGATGGCCCAGCTATGCCCGTCCCTTTTGGCTATGAAACTACACTTCTCAGACAAGTCATCTACCTAATTCCTGGTATCCGCAGACTTCCAAACATCAGCATTGGATTTTTTCCAATGAACACCAATGTCTACCCTACTTCTCCAGGTGAGGAAATCTACCCTGTGACAGTTATTGTTGAAATTTAACAATATACTATGTGAGCCTAAAATTAGCACATTTTTATTTCTTGTCTTTTAATAAACATTATATTTTATATGAAAGTTAAATTGGACAATTCTCATTTATACTGTTGGGCCTGAATGCACATGGATTCAGCTACCCACCTTCATTTCAAGACTAAGTTTATAATGGCCTGAATATTTGCACTGGCTTCTGCACAAATCATACCTCCAACTCCTGTGGCACTACATATTCTCATGTTTAAATAGTATAGTTGACATAAATAGGGATAACACCGTGACAGAAAAAGCAAAGAAAGAGATTTTGAGTAATTTCAGTTTTGTTATTCTATGTAACCCCTTGAAGTACTTCTGTTTAATATTTAAAACAATGCAACAGTATAAACTATGAGGTTTAATATTGTTGATTGGTAAGTGCAAATTTTAGTTTGTACATGGAATAATGTCTTACTGAATTTGAACAATATCTTAAAATTGAAATTTACTCATTTTAATTGTTGATTGTTTTATAACTAAAATATGAATTAAGAAAAAAGAGTTTTAGGGGCCGGCCGAGTGGCGCGATGGTTAAGAAAAAAGAGTTTTATTAAAATTAACTTATTAAACAGTTATTTATGTTAAATATTATTATATCCTATTATTATCAAAGGATAAAAGTTCAAACTCTTAGGTAGATATAAAAGTGTAGACAAAATAGTTGTGCTTTTATTTTCTGGCAGTAACATGGAAGAACTAGAAATAATGACAGCATTCATTCATAGTTATTCTGAATTTTGTAAAGAAAGTTGAATGGGGAAACAACAAATTGACATTGACCTAGTGAAGCTCAACCAAGAACAATTTTAAAAAATACCAAAGAAGGAATAGTGAATCAACCAACATCTATCTGAAACATGTAGTGCCTTCAACATCACAAATAACTTCATTTCATGATTGTCAGTGAAAATAATTATATAGAGGTTATATAGAGGAGGGAGTGTTCAAAAAAATCACATATTCCATGTGTCAAATATGCTAGATACACCATAGATACACTATTGCTCTATTCTGCATTTTTCAAATTAACATGAAACTGAACATTTATTGGCTATTTAGGCTTTCTCTTTTATGAAATGTCTTCTAAATCTTGTGCTTATTTTCTTATATGGTTTTCATATCAATTTATACAAATTCTTTGTATATTCTTAATAGTGATCCTTTCATCCTCAAATACCTGCCTCTATCCTCAAATTCCCAGATTATATACCAATATTTTGGGGGATTCTGTGAAGCTATTTGATTTTTTGTTAATGATTTTTAAATTTATTGTATTGTGGAACTTGCACTTAATGACAGCAATCCCTTGATATTATGAATTTCATATTTCTTGGTAAATTCCTTCTTTAATTTTTATGTAATGACCTTAATTATGCTAAACAATACTTATTTTTTATAATCCATTTTTAATTTATGAATACTGTTATAATAGTACTTCTACTTCCAACCAAGATGGAGTAACAATGACTGGATTTACCTTAGTTCCTAAAACAGAACAAAACAAAACAAAACAAAATAAAACAAAACATGATGCAATAATTTTCAAACTACTAGACAGCAGGTAATGAAGAATGGTTATCCCTGATAGATAGAAAACAAAATCAGTGAGAAATTGGTCCAGCTTACTGACTTGAGAGGTTCCAGGATGTGGCACAGGGAGGAGAAATTCAGGTAGAGTTTGGCAGACTCTCTGAGTAAAAACAAAAACAAAACCAAAACAAACAAAAAACCAGAGCTACAAGTCAGGGGAGAACAAAGTGGTTAGGTTTCACAGGACAGAATATTAAAGAAGAAGGAACTGCACAGAAAGAGAACTCCACAGATCTTAGAGGGTTCCTTTTGAGTTCCTATTCAGCTGAATACTGATAAGTGCAAGCATATGAGAAAAATACCTGAGGCTGGGGAAAGGTATACCCAGAAAAGAAGAAGGAACAGTGACCAGAAATCACAAGGACAGGAAATAGTTCCTTTTACCATGAACCAGACTGGAAAATTTCCTAATTCGTGGGTTTTTGGGTAGAGTGTTTTGAAGGATCTTTCCTCAACGGTGAAGAATAATTAGTGCTAGATCAAGCACTGTTCTAATCCCTCTTAACAAAGATTGAAAGGAAGACCCAAAAGGACCAAACTCTTCCAAGGTAACTTAATATATTAAAGAACAAAGCTCAAAACTATTTTAAGAGTGTAAAAATATCTAGGACCCAAGGTAACATTTATAGTACCTGGCATTCAAGTAAAAAGAAATCACAAGGCATGAGAAGCAGGAAAATGCAACCCAAAATGAGAAGAATCAGCCCAATGAAAACATGACACAAATGTTAGACTTAGAAGACAAGACATTAAAATAAGTATAATTGCATTGCATATATTCAAAAATTGAATAAAAAATACACATTGAACTTATTTTGAACTTCTATAGATAAAAAGTATAATTTGTGAAATGAAAAAAATACATTTTATGATATTAATGGCAGACTGGAAACTATATAAATAATTAGTGAATTTGAAAACAAAGTAATAGAAGCTATTCAAAATAAAAAGCAAAAAGAAAAGAGAATAAAATGTAACGATGAAGAGAGCATCAGAGAACTAATATGTAATTAGAGTCCCTAAAGGAAAAGAGAGAGATGGGAGAACAGATTTCCTCAAATAATATTTAAAGAAATAATAGTGTAAACATTTTCAAATTTGGTGAAAATTATAAACCCACAGATCTAAGAAGCTCAACAAACCCCAATGCACAAGAGGAAAACTACACTATAGCACATCACAATTCAACTTCTTTAAACCAGTAATAACAAGAATAATCTCAAAAGTAGCCACAGGAAAAAAAGACATATTATGTACACAGAATAAAAAAGATAAGAATGACAGCAGATTTCTCATCATTAACAATGCAAGCAAAAAGACAGCGGAGTAACATCTGGAAAATACTGAAATTCAAGAAGCCTATGCTCAGAGAAACTATCTTTAAAAAAGGCAGATGAAATAAAGACATTTACAGAAACAATAAAACTTAAAGAATCAATCACCAGCAAACCTACATTATAATAAATGCTAGAGTAAGTCACTCACACAAAAAGAAAATGATATCAGATAGAAATATGGGTTTATACAAAGGAATTAAGAGCTTTCAAATGAATTAATTAAGGAATTAAGAATGGAAACTAAATGAGTAAATACTCACATGTGATTGTTTTCTATTCTTTAAGGCTCTTTAAAAGATAATTGACTAAACAAAAATAAAACAATGCATGTGAAGGTTATTCCACATGTGAAAGTAAAATGTATGACAACAAAGCACAAAAGTCAGGAAGGGAGAAATTGAAGTAAACTAATGTAACTTTCTTACACTATAAGTGAAGTGTTATAATATTACTTGAAGGTAGACTGTGATAAGTTAAAGATGTATATTGTAAATGCTATAGCAAACTATCAAAGTAGTGTTATTTAAGAACCAACAAAGGAAATAAAATCAAGTAAAAACCTAAGTTAATCCAAAAGAAGGCAAAAAAAGAGAAAGCAAAAAACAAAGAACAAATGGAGGGCCGGCCAAGTCGCTCAGTTGGTTAAGAGCTCACTCAAGAGTGCGAGCTCTGAGCAATAGTGGTTCGATGCCCGGCCTGAGCTGAGCTGCCACTGAGCTGCCAACAGGCAGCAGGATGGCTCAGCTAAAAAACAAAACAAAACAAAAAAAACAAAACAAAAAAAATAAATGGGACAAAAATTTAAGATTAATACAATAATAGGTTTAGCTCTAATTATATCAATAATTATATTAATTATAAATGGTGTAAAAACCACAATTTAAATACAACAGCTCTCAGATTGGATTTAAAGAAAACAATAATTTTCCTACAGGAATGTACTTTGAAAATGAAGATATAACATGTACAGATTAGAAGGAAGGGAAAAGATACATCATGCTAACACTAGTTGAAAGAATTCTGGGGTAGCTCTAGTAATGTAAGACAAAGTAGATTTCAGAACTAAGAATATTAACCAAGATAAAGAAGTTTATTTCATAATGATTCACAACTCATAAAGACAACATAACAATTCTCTTAACAGAGCTTTAAACTACATGAAGCAGAAAACCAGTAGAGCTACAAAGAAAAATACACAAATTCACAAATATAGTAAAAGATGTCAATAATTCTCTGTCAATAATTAATAGAAAAAGTAGACCAAAAATAAGAAGAGCTATAGGAGACTTGAATAGCATTATCAACCAACATGACATATATATATATTTTTTTCTAACTTTTTTATTTTTCAATTACAGGTGACATACAATATTATATTAGTTTGAGGTTTACAACACAGTGATTAGACATTTATATAACTTACAAGGAGATCACCCTGATAAATCCAGTACCCATCTGACACCATACATCTGACAGTATTACAATACTACTGACTATATTCCCCATCTTAAACTTTACATCCCCATGACCAATTAAGTACCTCTTAATCCCCTCCCTGCCTTCATTCACCTTCCCAACCCCCATCCAGCAAACATCAAAATTCTCTCTGTATCTATGAGCTTTATTTCTGTTTTGATTGTCCATTTATCCTGTTCTCTGGAGTCCACGTATAAGTGAAATTATATGACAGTTGTCTTTCTCTGTCTGGCTTACTCCACCCAGCACAATACCCACAAGGTCCACCCATGTTGTTGCAGATGGCAAGATTTAATTTATCATGGCTGAGTAATATCCCATTGTATATATGCACCTCCTCTCCTTTATCCATTCATCCATTGATGGACACCCAGGTTCTCTTCATATCTTGGCTATTGTAAATAATGCTGCAATGAACATATGGATACATATGTCCCTTCAAAGTAGTGTTTTAGATTTCTTCAGATAAATACCCAGAGGTGGGATTACTGGGTCCTTCTTTGTCTCTTGTTAAAGACTTTGCTTTAATGTCTATTTTATCTGGTATAAGTATTGCTACACTAGCGTTTTGTTTTCATTTCCATTTTCATGAAATATCTTTTTTCATCCTTTTACTGTTAGTCCCTGTATGTGTCTTGTGATCTGAATGGAGTCTTTTGTAGGCAGCATATGTAAGGGTCTTGTTTTCTTATCCACTCAGCCCACCTTATCTTTTGATGGGAGCATTTAATTCATTTACATTTAAAGTAACTTTTGGTAGATATGTAGTTATTGCCATTTTGCTATTCATATGTTTTATTGTTTTTCCTTCTTCCTAAAGAAGTCCCTCTAGCAATCCTTGTAATACTGGTTTACTGGTTTTGTGGTGATGAACTCCTTTAGCTTTTTCTTGTATGGGAAGCTCTTTGTCTGTCCTTTGTGTCTAAATGACAGCTTTTCTGGGTGGAGTAGTCTTGGTTGTAGGTCCTTGCTTCCCGTCACTTTGATTATTCTGTGCCAATTCCTTTTTGGCCTGAAAAGTTTACACTTTACCAAAAGAAACACTTCACCAAAGAAAATACACTTTACCAAAGAAAATATATAGATAGCAAATAAGCCCATGAAAAGTTGGTCAACATAATTAGACCTTAGGGAAATACAAATTAAAACCACAATAAGATGCCACTATGTATTTGTTAAATTACTAAAATTAAATAATTGGCCATAGTAAGTGTTTGCAAGAATATGGAGGAACTGAAACTTTCATACACTGCTGTTGGGAATGTAAATGGAGCAAGTATTTTAGAAAATAGTGTTGAAACTTCTTAAAATGTTAAACATTCACCCACCTATGTTCCAGTTACTTCATTACTAGGCACTTACCAAAATAATTGGAAGTATATATTTATTCATAAATATTCTTAGCAGCTTTTATGTGTACTAGCCCAAAACTGAAAACACCCAAATATCTACCCACCGGTGAATGACAGACAAATTGTTCTGTGTCTTATAGTGGAATACTGTTTAGCAATAAAAATAAATGAACTATTAATTCCAACAATAGTGGATGAATTTCAGAAATAATGTTGAGTGAAAGAAGCCAGGAAAAAAAAACATAATATATACTTACTTTGTATAGAAAATTCTAGAAAAACACAGGTTAATCTACAGTGACAAAAAGTCAATGATTTTCTGGAGATGGAGGAGCTGGAGGAAGACATTACAATGGGGCACAAGGAAACTTTTGGGGGTCAATATGTTGATTATGGTGATGGTTTAATGGGTACATATATGTATCAAAATCTATAAAATTGTATATGTTAAATACATGCTGTTTATTGTATGTCAATTATATCTCAATAAAGCTGTTTAAAAAATGTTATAGCCGCTTTCCTTTGGTAAAGATTTTGCTTAATATTTCTCTTTTTTTCCCTTTCCCTTTCAATTTTTCTGTCTCATGAGTCTTAAGTGCATCTCTTATAAACAGCATATACTTGGATTTATTTTTATTTCTGAAAATCTGTCTTTATCAGGAACATTTAGTCTATGTATGGGTGTTATTCTTACTGATTTGGTATATTTCTATTATTTTTATCTTGGGCTTCCAAATTACAATGTTTTTTAATTTTTTCTTTCACATTCCTTTCTTATCTTTTATAAAGTAATCTTTGGTCCATTTTATTCTACCCCTTTTAATTTTTAGTAGTTATGAAGTTCGTTTCTCTTCATATAGTTGTTGCCTCATTAGAAGAAGAAAGAAAAAGGTCCAATGCTTAATAGTACATTTTGTTTTATGGCAGAATGTTACCATTAGCTCATTCAAGGCCCGTATATTCTCCGTGTGTGTGTGTGTGTGTGTGTGTGTGTGTATTTACATATATATATATAGTGCATAGATGTATGTATTCATTATCTTCACTCTTCAGTCTCATCCCCACTGCAATTTATTTAATGTATATTATTTTATTGTGTTTTTCTAAAAGAGGAATAATTATTGTGCATGTATTTTTAACTTACATAAATGTTATTGTGTTAGATTTTATTCTGTATTCCACATTTTTCCCCAGGGCCGTGTTTTTAAGCTCTATCCATGTGACTATGTGTGTCTTTGATCTATTTCTTCTCACCTCCATGCTAACACTTAGAATTATCCAGCTTTTTAAAATCGCCTGTCTGATGTATGTAAAGTGATATATCACTGTATTAAGTATCATTTATCTGATTAGCAATGACTATTTCTTCTGAAAAATTATCTGTTCACATCTTTTATCTAATTTCCCTTGGGTTTCAGTAATTTTCTAGTAGACTTCTAAGCATTTCTTATATACTTTAGAAATTAATCTCTTGGACATTTTTTTCATAATCAATCATCTATCTATTAACTTCACAAACAGTATCATACCTTAAACAGAAATTCTTAAAATCTGTGTAATGACATTCATCAATTTTTGGCTTCATAAGTTTTATTTTTAAAATGTTTAGCAACTCATAGCTTACAAAGATAATTGTGATAAACCTTTCACTTGTAAATCTTTAATTGATCTGGAAGTCCTCATGGTACATATATTTAGGTAAGGGTCGGTTTTCTTTTCCTTTATATGTCAACCAGGTTTTCCAACAACTTTCTCCCCATAGCCTCCACTATTGTCTATCAATTTCCCATGTGTACTTGGGTCTCTGAGGGTCTATGCTGTTCTATTGTTCTATTAGGCTTTTCTTGCAGTCATATCACACTGATTTTATTGATGTGGCTTTGTAGGGTGCTTACAAGATACCTTGTGAGGAAATTCTCTTTTCCTTGCTGTTTTCCAAAGTTGGCTTAGCTCCTTGTGATATTTCTAAATGAATTTATTTAATTCCTTAAAAAAAATGCAGGTGGAATTTATATTGGCATTTATTTGAATTTATACAGTGAATTAGAATCAGTGTCTTCACAATATTTTCATCACATCTCATTCGAGAGTATCAAAGACTGTTACTTAACATAGTGCTATTTTCTCCAAGGTCTTGTGTATTAATTGTTAATTCTTTGATATTTTATTGTTTTGTCACTCTTGGGAATGATATTTTATTTTAACATTTTCTAGACATTTTTTTTAAGATTTTTTTTTAATTGGGGAATTGGGGAATGGGAACAGCACTGGGGAATTGGGAGAAGGGGAACAGAGAAGTTGCTGTCCTTTTTGTTCTTCAGTCTAGTTGTGGAGAACGTCGCTTCACTGGCCCAAGTTGGCACTATCATTGCGCTCTTCCAGGGTGAGGCAGATCAGTCGCCGGCTTCTGGACGGCTGCTCACTGCGGCTGCTGGCCACTCACGACGGCTGCTGGCTACACACGGTAGCCCATGGCAACCCACTGCAGCAGGGGCTGCAGCCTACTCCGTCGCTGTCAACTCCAGGTTGAGCTGTTGTTCAGCATCTTAGCTGTAGAAGGCAGTGTCACTGGCCTTCATATGTGGGATCCAAACCAGAGCCCTCTGGCATCCCAAACCAGCTCTTAACCAACACGCCACTCGGCTGGCCCTCTAGACATATTTTTGTGAGCTGATATTTTATTCAGTGATTGTGCTTTATGTTCACCTCAATTACAACATTTTGTCTGTTAATTGTATGCATTTTTCTATATAAACAATCATCTTGTCCGTGAATAATGACAAATTTACCCTTTCCTTTCCAATGCTTTAAGTCCTTTTTTTCTTCTTTCCATATAGCATCAGCCAAGATCATTTGTAATAGCAGTCATCTATGAATCTCAGATCTCAAAGGAAATGCAGTCTAAAAATTTTCCATTAAATATAATTTTTGCTTCTTACACTTTTATCAAGTTAGGAGTTCCCCTTTTATTCCTAGTTTGTTAAAAGTTTTATTATACGTGTGGGTGATTTTCTGTATCAGATAAGATAATTAGCATTTGAAGACACTATTTCATTGTCTTTAGGCATCTTTTGTTGTTGATAGGATAGATATTACTATCAATATCATTATCATTTCTCTGTAGGTAATCTAATATTCTTTCTACTTAGTTTTAAGAATTTTTCCTTTACGTTCTGAAATTCCTTACAATGTACCTAGATACAGGAACTTTAATTCATTCACTTTGGTTTCAGAATTCTTCTTCAATCTGCAAACTTCCATATTTATTCAGGTCTGAAAATTTCCCCCTGATTATTTTATCTTCAACATTCTTTTCTTCTGGAATTTCTGATACACAGATTTTATATAATCTTAATTATTCCTCCTTATATCTCTCATTTCTATTTTTTATCTCTTTGTCTCTCTGTGAATCATGGTGCCAATTTCTTTATCTGTATCTTCAAGCTTATTAATTCAACATTGTTCTAATGCAAGATTAATTTCTACGACCAATTATGTACTCAATATAGAAAGTTCTTTGTGAGTCCCCATATTTGGTTTCCTGTAGACAGAAACAGGAGACTATGGGAAGTTGACTCATCTGTGCACAACTGAGGCAGGGGGTGGGGGAGGGAATCTGCTAAATCTGGAAAATGCTTTAAAAGAAATTGAGACTCATTTGAAGGAGTAACACAATGAAAGAGAGCTTAAAGTAAAACAAATGTCAAGTTTTCTCTGATTTGTGACAAGTAGGACACAAATGACTCCATTAAAATGTACTTGGAGGACAATTTAGCACTAAGAATTTGTACACCTGCTTTCAATATCCATCTAAAAATATTCCTCTTAAAAAACATCTTTTTCTTTCTTTTTTATCTCAATGCAGATTAAATAAGTCTCATGGCTTTGCAAGGCCCTAAATGATTTACATTTTATTCTAGGTCCATCTGACCAAAATCCACAAATGAGACAACACACTGCGAACTGCAGTCTTTTTTTCTTTGTAAAGTCACTTCAGGTCCCATATAACATGTGGTAAACTGGACACCTGGTAGTATAAACTGGGATGATAATGAGCACCCAGAGAAAATCATACTCTTCCCCTAAAACAATAAAAAGATGGAGAGGAGTGGGTTTTTCACCAGCTGCTTATCAATAACAAAAATTTACGTAAAATCAGTTTTGTGCAGATTTGGTAAATATTTATTGTGAGAAAAAACTGAAAAATAAGGTCCTTAGGAAATCTGGTTAAAATCTTTCTGATATCTAAAAATAAAATCATTGTAAAATGCTGCTTAAGGATTCAAAATGATTTTACCATTCAAAAAATTATGCAAATATGATGCATACTTATCAAAAAAATGAAATTAATTTGGTAAGACCTTTTTGGAAAATTGGTTTAAATTACCTGAAAAACCCCTATATGTGGAAGAAATATTTTTGTAAAATGAGAACCTTAAAGAGCTATAAAGAGGCATCTTAAAAGAATTAAATTTTAGGCTAACTAGATAAATTGATTATCAAGAGAA
>NW_017731814.1:868904-873876 GCF_001890085.2 Hipposideros armiger | reverse complement strand
GGTATATGCACTTATCCCAAGTAACTCGTGACTAACTCTAGAACCTGGAATCTGCACAGCTTTGTGCCTCCATTTCTATCAGCAGGGACTGACCTCCTGAATTCTGGGTCAGGGCTTAGAGCCTTAGGACTCAGGACCCTTCCCTCTTGCCAACTGCCTCCCTGCTGCTCTGCTTGTGTTGATTTCCTCATCCTGACCTAGGACTCCTCATTAGTCCAAACCTATCTCATTTCAGATTTTATAGACACCAGCCTCTTGCCCAAACCAGCAATGGTTAGCTATCTACAAAGAACTCCCAAAAAGCATCTTATTGAACTAGCCACAAATCAATTTTAAGCAGGATTTTTTATTATAAAGGAATGGGTAGGACTCAGATGTTACCATCTGGGGAAACATGGCAAGAAAGATCCCTGTGTCGCATGCTTTAGCAAACTAGATGTCATACACTAACCCTTCTGAAGATATGTTCAAATGTAGAAAAATAATAATACCTAACTTAGTGTAAGGTTATGATTAAATGAGATCGTGACACATGAAAATCACTTAACACACGTTGACTGCAGTGTTATGTTTTTTAAAAGTCTTGAATCAGCACGATGGGAAATGGGCCAACCTAATGGGGTCAGACCTAGGAGAACCAGCTAACTGAGCTGGAACTAACCCCAGGGGGTAGGAAACATCAAACTATTGGTCTCAGCAAGAGGTCTAGTCCAATAGACAGCGCTCTTTACCTGGAAACTATGGCAACAGCCAGCCAGCATCAGGCTGCACATGGATATCCAAACAAACAGGTAGGTAGACAGGAAGTCAGCAAGGGGACAATTAAAAGGTCTTGAGCCTGAGAAAGGGATAAGGATTTCAGTCCCCAATTGTGTGGGATAGTCATTTTTAACTTCTAATGTGTATAAGAATTATATGGAGTGTAATTAAAAATGGAGTTTTCGAATTATTAAGTCTGAGGTAGGACATTTTTAACAAGTTCTTTAGATGATTCTGATGTGGGTGGCTTGATGATCTGTGATATTATGGTTTATAAGAAGTATATATTTGATCAATCCAAAAAACAAAAATTAATTTTCATTGAAATTTGGGCTTTCCCAGGTTCAGGGTTCAGGGTTCCCCAACCCTTGGAATTTACTAAGTATTGAGAGTGATAAGGTGTCTTTTGTTATGTTAATGAGGTGTCTTTTGGAAAGCACCTAAGGACAAAGAAGGTCACTAGGGGCCCCAACCATGTGATTAAAGGGTTGGAACTTTCAGTTCCACCCCTGACCTCTGGGGAGAGGAACTGGGCTGGAGGTTGAATCAATTGCCAATGAGTTAATCATAACTCTGTAATGAAGCCTCATTAAAAACCCCAAAGGACAGGGTTCAGAGAGCTTCCAGGTTGGTGAACATGTGGAGATTTGGGGAGAGTGGTGCTCCTGGGAAGGGCATGGGAGCTCTGCACCCCTTTCCACATACCTTGTCTTATGTGTTGTATTTCTTCCATCTGGCTGTTCCTGAGTTACATCCTTTTGTAATAAGCTAGTGACCTGGTAAGTAAACTGTTTCCTGAATTCTATGAGTTGCTCTAGAAAATTAATAGAACCTGAGGAGAGGATCATGGGAACTTCTGATTTATAGCCAATCAGTCAGAAATGGGGAATCCTTAACTTGTGGAATCTGATGCTCTCTGCGCATAGAGAGTGTCAGAATTGAGTTGAATTCTTGGACACCATGCTTGTTGGTATGGGAAACACCCACCTCCACATTAGAAATTGGGTCTCAGAACCACCAAAAGAGGACCACTCTTGAGAAAACTCCAATGTAGAGACACAGGCAACAGCAAGGCAGACCCCAGGACTAGAGGAGCTGAGTGACTCAGAAAATTCATCAGAAGAAGACTCAGGTCTGAGGATTCAGTTAATACAACTGCAGTGCTAGTGGTATGAGCATCAGGAAACAAGGCAAATCCTCCATCCTCTCAACTATTAAGGAATGAAGCCACACTGGAAGGAATAGTGTAGGTTTCAGATGGAAAAAAATGAGTCAAATGNTAATTGGATGGATAAATGAATGGATAGAGGAGCCGCTTGCACACACATACATAAACACACACATATGCAAACAGCCATGCTCAGATCTGTGCTCCTCTGATGCTCGTCACTGGGTCACACCTCTCTATGCTGTCGAATATAATCCTAGAAGAGGTTGCCTTCAGCTGTCAGCACTTCCGGCTCATCATCTCTCTAACCGTTGTGTTTAATATCAGCCATACAAATCTGGAGAGTTGTCTGAGGTGCCATCCCCATCTCTGGCATCTGTCTCCATCCTTCCAGCCTCTCCCCTTTTGTTATTGTTCAGCATTTTCTCTCTGTTAAGAAAAGGGCAGCAGCAATCTGCTTTCGTGCCGTGTTTACTTTATGTCTTAGCCCAATATCTATTTGTCATTTTTATTGTATTTTTTCCTCTCTCTGCATTCATCTTTGGGTGAGGCCTTGTCCTTAGCATTTGCTTTCAGAAAAGAGAACAGAATGCTTCATGGAGCTAAGAATTTATGTCACTGGTTTCTCCTGACCAGCTACATAGGAAATAGAACATTCTCACACCCATCAGGGATCGCAGAAACTTAAAACTGCACAGTGAGTTTACATTCTTCAAATTATTTTGTTGGAGTCTCAGAGGGGTAATTTAGGGCAGGTAACATCCTCTAAAAACACATGAGGGTTTTGAAAAGCACTGTTGGGTCTGATTTGTGTTTGAGCTCTTCCAATCTGCTAGTGTGACCATGAGCAAGTCACTTACTGTCCAACCCCTTTTTTCCCACCTCTTTACATAGTGTCTTTTGAGTTAGAACAAGTATATTATATGCTTGCTTAACCACCTCACACATTTTTAATAAGGCTCAAATAAGATAGTATAAATGGAAGGGCTTTTGAAGTCATGAAGCACTATAAAATCAAAAGGGAACAGGATTGTCATCACTAGAGTATTATTATTATACATAAAATATATCCAAATTCTAGGGATGGAGACAATTCTTGATGATCAGAAGTCAAGCCTCCCAGCTCCCATTCCAGGGCTTTCCCTCCCCAACCTGCTGCATATATTATAGCGATAAAGGACCATGAGGCACCTCTTTGAGTCAGGGCATAGGTAGGAAAAATGCAATCCTTCTTATCCCCCACCCAGCCTTCCTGTTTCCGGGTGGGAGAGCCGGGCTTCCTCCACCAAGGAGAGCAGCCAGCTACGTTTCTCTCTATCTCAGTGACTCATGGAAGAGGTGTGTGGCTTGAGCCAGGGACAAGAAAGCAGCAGGCCTCTCTGAACACCTGTGATCTACCCACCTAGTCATTATACAGCCATCCCCGAGATCTGTTAAAGGAGCAGTAAGAAAACTCACATTTTTTTTAAACTCTTTTTTTCTTATGGTGTTCCATGGTCTCTCAGTCATGGCTCCAAGACCTGGGCAATTTTCTGATTCATTGAATGATTCCACTCTCTTAAAAGCACTTCAGCTTGCCAACAGATTTCCTTTCTGGCAAATACTTAAGTGGTTGCCGCCTGGGAGCTTTCTCTTATTGTGTATTTGTAATTTTTTTCACTAAGGCTAACTGTTTTTTAAATGCATTTACGTATTGGGCCACAATTGACTTGAGATCTGCAGTGAGAAGCAAGCTGTGGCCATGTAAATGGATTGCAAAAGGCGAGTGACCTCTGAGAGTAGCACTGAGGCTGAAGACACTCCTGGAAAAAAACCAACAAAATGAAATTATATTTTCTCAATTCAAAAGAAACTTGATGGAAATGTCTTAGCCTCAAATCCAATTGCTTTCACNTCAATAGATGATGATATGAATAGATGATAGATGATGAGATGATGAATAGAGAGGTAGAGTATAAAACCACTAGGCAAAAAAAAAAAAAAAAAGAGTTCCTTCAATTGAGCTAGACAAGGGCAGAATTGGGAAGATTTAAAATTTTTCATTGATCAAAGTGAGGAAAAAGTAAAGTTCAGGACAAAATAGCAAAGAATTCAGGGTGAAAGTCTAATGGGATAACAGGGAAGCTGAAAGAAGCTAAGATAGGAAATCCAAAATGTAGATGCAGAGCCCATTAGAATACCCTGGATCAGAGGGAGGAGACAGAGGTGGGAAAGGAGATCCCATCGATATCAGATACAAAGAACAGACACTAGAGAGCAGAGGTAGAGCTGAAACTCACTGCCCTTAGCTGTTTTGGTAGAAAATGTGCCTGCAAATTTAGAATGGTTTGGCCAGAGGTCAAAACGGTGGTCCATAGCTCAGACAGAAAAGGTTCTCTCTGCTCAAGACCGAAAGAGATATTTTAAGTGGTCACGATGATCTGATGATGGTGATGTGGTGAGTAAGCTGTCTCGGAGTGGGTAGATTAGATGCCCCAAAAGTCTGATTCCTAAAAGAAGACCTTTGAATTTATAAGTAGTGGTAAAGGAGAGCACCTGGGGAAAACTGTCAAATCTTTTGATTATTGAAATTATTAATAGTAGTAAAATAATTTTGATTATTGTGATGTGTTGGTGAAGCAGAGTTCTGTGTGGTAAGGGCCAGGATCAGGGGGATGTTTCTACTTGAGAGGCAAGTGGCCATCAGCATAGTCTCCCCATTTATACTCTTGGGTGGCAGCAGGGATTCAGGAAGCAAGCCCCCAGATGCTGAGAGTAACCAGTGTGTAATCTACTGCATGTTCCTTATGGGAGCTCTTTTCCTTTTTCCACCCCCTTTCTCTCTCCCCTGCCCCAATCCCACCCCAGTCTGGCTTTGATGGCCTCCTCTGAGCACCTATAGCACCCTGCCCTTATCTGTTTTACAGCACATGTGTGTGTGTGTGTGTGTGTGTGTGTGTGTAGTGGCCATTTATTTCTTTTTCTCTTTCACTAGACTAGGGGCTTCTGGAGGGCAAGGACCCTTGTCTTTAAGTTTTGTATCCCCAGTACCTAGCCAGAGCCCAG
>NW_017731814.1:861383-866193 GCF_001890085.2 Hipposideros armiger | reverse complement strand
TGTACATACCGTTCCTGTTGCAGAAAGTGCTCTCCTTGTCCATGTTATCCTCTTCATTCAAGACCCAGCCCTCCTCCTCTGAGGCATAGCTCCCCTCTGCATGGCTAACGGCTCCCTTCTGAGTCCCGGTAGAATCTTGTAGCATCACAGTGTTTATTGTTCTGCACTGCAACTCTATACATGCCAGTTTTCCTCATTGGTTGGAGCTCTTTGGGAAGCAGGGACTATCTTCCATTCATCGCTATGTTATGTCTTCTCAGTTTTCAGTAAACGAGGGAGAGAGGACCAGTATACAATTAAAAGGCAGTTCAAGTAGCAAAACGTGAACCTGAGAGGGCAGTTTAGGGCACTCCATTGGCCCTGGTCAGACCATCAGGTTAACCCAGAAGGAGAGAGCTTTCCTTCTCTTTCCCCCTTACCCTCAACATAAGGTGGCTCTGAGTGGGGAGCACAAGGCAAGGGCCTCAGAAAATGGGGGACTGTGCTGAAAATAAACCTTATTCCCAAAGGGCTGAAGAGGTTGCCATTTTAAGCCACAGCTTTGCAATTTTGTGCTTGTCCTCTTTGCTCAGCTCCTGGATGATGGTTGAGCATAAAGCAGGCTCAGTCAAACAGGATGCAAAAAGGACTTTATTACAATGTGATGAAAACCCGGGCACTTCCTTTCCACAAGTAGGTAAGTTTGAAACAAATAACTTTTATTGGGAAAAAGTTTGATGCGCCTCAACTCATTTATCTGGACCTTTCACACAGCTGCATTGTATTTCACTGCCTGCCCTTCATGTCTACTCCACACCAGTGTGTAAGGGACGGACGCTCTGACTGGTCCTGTCTAGTGGGGGTCGTGTTACAGTTCCAAGTAAAAATTAGTATTTCCACAAGTCATCAAATCCTGGTTAGAGGGTTCTCCTTTCCTTTTCTACCCACCACTTGGCCCCGATTTGTACTCAGATAACCCCAGCTGATGCACTGGGGGCAGGTCTAACAATTCTGACAGAGCCTCATTGCTTTGTCTACACAGTGGGAATAATAATAATACCCCTACCTCAGAATGTTATTGGGAGGGTTGCAAAGGTTAATCAAATCCTTAATGCAGATAAATATTAATTAATAACAGTAACCAGAAACTCCTTCCATAGCACAGGAATGCATGCCTTAGATGCTTTTTGAATTTTAGTCATTTGAAATGGTCTCTCTTTCCAAAACAACCAGATTCCCTGTGTTGCTGTCTTCAGGTGCAACTACTTTCTTCTGGTCACCTTCCTGCATACCTTTACCTGGAACAAATCATTCTACTGTCTGTTCTGTTTGTCCACCAGCTTCCGTTTCCTCCTTGAACCTGACTCGCTTCCTGGAAGAGGCACAGGGAAACTCGCCCAGGTCTCTGTCTTGTCTGTACTTGTCCNCTAGGCAGAGAAAAAAATCTTAGCTCATGTCCCTGGAGGGCTCCCAGTTGCCTCAGCCTTTAGAATTATTATCCATAGGCACATGCAGATTTCGGGCGTGGGGATCTCTAAGAGATGCCAAGCTGTGACCTCTGGGTATGGATTAACCTCTGTGTCAGAGAACTCAGTATGAAACAAGTGTTGATGCCTTAATAGAAAAACAGGTGGCAAGGTGTGAACGAGTTTTGGGCCCTACCTAAACGACATAACAAGATAAATTCTAGCCCGAAGTCTAGGGTCTAGAGGGAAACATCGGTTAAAGCAGAGATGTAGCCGTCTACTTGCTTCTCTGGCAATTCTGAGAGAGAAACAAATTTAAAGGGGTAATGTTTATTTGCAGGATTATTCCTTTAGGTAGATGCTCAGTGGACTCTCATTCTGTGTCCATAAATCTGCTTAGAAAACCGGTCATATGCCAGAATTCAACACGGATATCACCTCCATGAAGAAGCTTTTCCCCTTTGCTCTATATCCTGTACTTATCAGTGTGGTGGCATTTGTCACCCTGCGTGACAACTCTTGGCTGCATGGGTCCTTCTCTTATTAGAATGGGGGTCCTTGAAAGCAAGACAAAGGCTTATTCAGGCCTGCATCCTCAGCTCCTAGTTCAGTGCCTGACACACAGTGTGCTATCAATAAATATTTGTTTAAGCTGAATGTCCCTCTAATTTCCATTTTTCTTTCCCTACCCACCATGGTAGTTTTGGTAGCTCCTTATCTTAGAGACTATGATTTCTGGTCCTTTGCCACCCCCTTTTTTGGGCACTTCTTCCCACACCTTCTTCCATTCTTATCATCTGTCACTTAACTCCTTTCGCTTATTCCATCTCCAGCCTTGGCCTTCAGTCTGCCAGTGATTCCCATGGGTGTTTCCTAACAAAGAATCTCAAGAATTTTCATGAAAAATGCTTTTTTAAAATTCTTTGACATTCCTTGGAGTCACCAAGAAGAAGAAAGGGTATGGAACAGTGAAATCTCTCAATAGGATAGGAGGGAAGAGAAAGGTAATGATGTTATTCATACTCCCAATGGAGTAAGGAGCTGGATGGGGAGTGGAAGGCCCTATGGTAACAACCAGCTTTGAGCTTCACCAGAAAGCAGCCCAGTGTCTATAAAGAGACCTGTGACTGCTGGTTAGGGATTCTCTCAATTAACACAACAGGTGGACATAGGTGGTCAGCTCTACTTTGGGGAATAGTGCCTGGTATTTTTTCCTTACTCAATGCAGCCCAACAAAAATCCATAAACTTTTTCTTCTTAGAAAAGGATATTCTCACTAAGTCCAGAAGTCAGAAAATGAACAGAATCGTCCAACGCAGACTCCATTAGTAATATCCCAATGCTCTCTAAACATAGATGCCAGGTTCAGCAATTCTGAGATGTGCCCGTAAAGCCTGTGATATTAATCAAATTCATGAAGGGAAGCTGAGGCCAAAATGCTTAAGGCCAGTGCATCCTAACATGGTCTTCCGCCATTATGGGAAGAAAGCAAGTCTCAGTGTAACATGACATCATCAATCTAAGTAAGCAAGTGGAATAGATTTCCCGATTACCAGGTTAAGCGATGCATCAAACAGGAGTGAGCCTGGTCACTACTAATCATTTAAATTTAGGAAGGCTGAGCTCAGTGACATTATCAGGGCCACATTAAACAGTGACTCCTCTCTGCTATCAGGAATGTATTGGTGTCCCCTCCAGGATTTATTACTCTGGGAAGCTGCAGAATGGGCTGAGGCAGCAACTATCTGTGGCACCAGCACCCCATCCATCATCCCCAGCACCCCACTTCTGGTCAGCTTCCAGGGGCTGGGGCTCTTCCATGGTCAAGTCTACAGGCAGACTTTAAAGAGTAAGCATCTAGAAATGAGTTCAATNAGCACATACCTGGTCACATATAAACACTGAATAAATATGGCTGTTATCATCATCATCATCATCATCATCATCACTAGCTGATGTCTGAAGCCCAATGGAAAGATGACCACTTTTTTAAGAAGTTGAGTGTATAAGAGTTATACAGGATCAGAGCCAATAGCAGCTGATTCAAGCAAAGCTTGCAGCAGAGGAGAAACCCAGGAGGCTAGGGAATGGATAGGCCCTGCTAGAAATGGCAACCGTGGAAGCAAAAGGGAGCCAACAGGGTAAGACAGGAGTCAGCCGAGACAACCAGGGACTGCATTCAAGATAAAAAATCAAATCTGTACTGGCATGATAAATACTAACAGTTTCATTCTGAACCCTTCTCCTATCAGAAAACTCCATTCTGATTCCATTTCCCATTCCAGAGATAATCAACCATCTCCCGCTGGATACAATGTGGTGGCCACCAGCCTGGCTCTTCCCTGTCAATTCCCTGTCACTGCCTAAGTGACAGCAGGCCCTTCAAGCTGGCAGCCCCAGAGGAGACACTGACAAGAGCAACTCTGATGCCTGGCAGCTCCCTGGACTCTCTTGTTTATTTCTCTCTTTCAAAGAAGGATTTATCCCTGTGTGTTTGAGGCCATTACTACCCTTTTTTTTTTGATTTCCTGGGTGCATCCAACTCTGAGCCAAAAGGTTGACCATTTGTCTGCATCTCTGAGGCAGGGAGCCCAGAGCAGTGGGGGCTGATGGCGCCAGGCTGGATCCCACTTCTCCTTCAAAGCCTTCTCCTCCTTACTCTTCTCTGTTACTCTCAGAGCTGCTGAGAGTTAACAACAAGTGTTAAAAGCCCTTAGATCTATTTAGAGGGAAAGCCAATTTGCTGTGATTAAATGCAAGGTAGCGTTCAATTAGCAGAAGATAAACACAACATATCAACCCACTACGATAATTTTTAAATCAAAAGTTAGGGCACACATAGGCTGCTGCAATAATAATTTACTAATTTAATGATGATGGAGCTTTTTAAGATCTTGCCATTCTCTAAGAGTGTGTATGAAGGACACCCCTAATGTTAATTAGCGCTTGCTTCATTAACAACTTAACCAAAAGGCCACACTTTGTGAAATTATTTGGGAACCTATGAGGAATGAGAGTTGATAGAAAGAAATTACCGTGAGTATCTTTCTCATCAGTTAATGAAGGGCATGATGTATAAATCATTAGCAAAAGCCATATGGTGACAGTCAGTTAAAAAAAGGAGAATTTGGATATATGGATGGGAGCAGGGCAGATGGCTGGCTGTAAAGAACGCGTGAGTGCACGCGCCTCTTCACAAATGCGCCCCCACGTGGCAACAAAGACCCCTCTGCCCTGCAAACTACAAGGTGGTTCTGTTTGGCAGACAGCTGTTGCTTACACCTCTGGGCTCTGCCTGACAGAGTTGGAGTCACCTCTAGTAGAGTGCTAAAGCTTTGACAGACAGTAAGTGCTTGGGAACTCCT
>NW_017731814.1:856148-859228 GCF_001890085.2 Hipposideros armiger | reverse complement strand
AGATAAAAAAATTATATAAACGTACAAATGACTTTATGACTTTGATTATACAACTACTGAGAAAATATCCATACGAACTGTTAAGGAAGACTAAAGATATTGTGATAAAGAAGACTCTTTGAAATTCTGCTGTTAAAAAAAAAATCTATGTCATGAGATATGAATGTAGCTGAAGCCTTGATAAAAGTCGTGTCATCCTTTTGCCATAGAAGCTTCCCTGGCATGAAAGGGACCAGGGGCCTGGAGATCTCTGCGTCTGGCTTATTAACATGCAGTCGAGTCCTCCTGAAGATGGGTCTGGCCAAAGGTTATCAACAAAATCTTAATTTAATGAGGCCAGAACACGGAGAGGAGTCCTGCAAAGCCAACACTGAGAGGAATTTGGGGTAAGGGCATTTCATTTTCTGAAGAAGAGAAACTAAGATAAACTCATTAAAGCAGAAAGTACCGCATTGTTGGTTTTTCTCCTCAGAACACCACTCTCCACGGGGGTGCCACTCACTCTCATTTTGGCGAATAAAACCCCACTCCACCCCGAATAGAAGCTGAATATAATAGAGGCTTTGAGGGGACGGACAAGCTGCAGGGAAGACTGTTCTATAGACCAGCAGCGGTGCTGAGATGTGACAGCCGATGTGGACTGCAGTCCAGCAGGCTTCCAGGAGCTGAGGCTGTGCTTACTGAAATTTGGTTAGCAGTAGATCTAGGCCACTTACTTTTATCACAGTTGTGCAAATGCAAGGATGAATTCTTGGAATCCTGCAGACAGAGAGAGTTGCTTAAATCAATGTTGCAAAAGCTCCCTGGCCATGGAATGAATTGTCCCAAGGCGAGAATGGTGAGCATCCCTTTTGGGATACATCATGCAGGGGTCACAGATTGACACAGCAGTAGGAGTCAGGCAAATAGCATCCGTTAGTGAACCAGGCCAGCAGTGAGACAGAGGGTATGCTGGGATAGAACATGGCCTCTTCTTAAGGGAATAGCAGATCCTCAGCTCTGATAATTGCCCCACTGGTGACATGTTGCCAGATCAGATTGCTCAAGTGAAGTTGGAAACTAGAATTGTTATATAAAACTCCTAATTGTGGCATTGGGGATTAGTTTGTTGTTTTTTAAACTTTTTGTGGGCCAAGCAAAACATGTCTATGGAACGGAGATAGCCAAAAGTTTCTCAGTTTGGGGTACTTGACTGGAGCAGCCGATGCTAGTGGATAGCATATACTAGTACTAAAAGTCAGAGGGAAAGGTACCTGTTAGAAGGCTGGATGAGCTGTAGCATTTGCATTTATTTGTGGAAGAAAATATCATCTAACTAGGATTGTCATGAATGGCCATGGCTGTTGTATATTATACAACTCCAGGGGGTGTTGTTTATAATAAGACTATATAAATGGCATGGCTTGAAGCTGCAGAGTGTGCAACCTGCGTAACCATGCACACCCAGGCCTTCATTTCGATGGGTGCCTATGGGACAGATAACAAACTCATTCACATCCTTATCCATTGATTCAGATGGGCCAGCACTCCTGCTTTTGCCCCTCAAACGGACTTTCATCAAAATCAATTACTGGGCTGGCAGAGTGGCGCATTGGTTAAGAGCTGGCTTAGGATGCCGGTTCAGATCCCACATATGAGGGCCAGTGACACTGCCCTCCACAGCTAAGATGCTGAACAACAGCTCGACCTGGAGCTGGGCTGCCATGGGTCGCCTGTGCAAAATGAAAACGTGGGGTCTTTTATTCAAAATTAAGAATGTCAGGGGCNTTTCTTTCAACTGAAACTGAGACAAATTCTCCCCAAGTGTCACCGGTTATGCCAAATCTCCCAAAGCAGAGATGGAGGGAGAAAATCAAACTGCACGTGACCAGTGTCCTCTCCCTGGAGGGCAGCCCTGCCAGTTCAAGAAGGAGATGCTAACCTCTGGGAGGGCCCCCACTTGGTGCCTCCACACTGATTTACAGAGGAATCCCCCAGCAGCAGCAGGAATTAGGGAGAAGCAGAGAGATGGAAACCCCGGGAGTCTTTGAACTGTAATCCTCACGCCTGCTGGCCTGCGTTACAGCAGTTCCCCTTTGTGACTGCTCAGCCAGTCTCTCTACTGGAGTCCACTCTGCCATCCCTCTGAGAACAAGGTCTTTGCTACAGCATCCCTCTACTCCTCCCATCGCCGTGAAATAGAGCCATGCCTCTCCGGGTATGGCACTCAGGTCCCTATGGAAGATTCTCCTGTGATCACTATCAACAGTGCAGCTGCTTGGTCCCCCTCCAAGCCCACCCACTGAATCAGTTTCCAGTGGAGGGGCCTGGAGCTCTCCATTTCTAGAAAGCGCTGCAGGTGATTCAAAGTGTGAGAATGTGTTGTGATAGAACAGTCAGCATCCATGGCCTGTCCAAGACCCTTCATGAAAAATCTGTCCTCTAGTCCTCATCTCTAACTTTATCTCCACTGCTCCCTCCATGTGTAACACCTCCGGCCACCACACCATGTGTGCTCACGACTCCCCAGGTATATGGGCAGGTTCCTACCTCAGGTCCCGGCTCATGCTACACCCCCCTACTCTGTCTCCACCTAAGTCTTACCCTTCCTTCACAGCTCACTTCAGTTACAGTTTCCATGCACATCACTTCTCGAGACAGGTATTCAGTACCCCCTGGTGCAAGACACTGTGCCCTCAGGTTTACTACAACGTGAAACCTGTGATTCCTGCCTTCCCGCAGCTTTAAGGTTGAGTGAGGAAACTGGATGGTGTACATCAGCAAAAATGATAAGAGGTGAAATGTAAAAGTACAAAAGAGTTAGAGAAGGCGTTACAAACTGGTGTTTTCTGCAGAGCCTCTCAGTGTGGACAGGACTCAAGATACGATAAAGTGAAGGCTGGACAAAGCGAGGCGTCTGAGCAGATTACACAGAAACGAGAAGATGCGCAGCTTGGCTTGGCTTACGGGAGAGTCCAGGAAGAGATGTGAGCGATTCGGAGGTAAGTGTGTCCTTAATGCTCACTCTCTTCTGAACGCCTTTAATTTTTATGATCTGAACCAACTTAGCCAGACCACTTGGCACATAAGCCTATACATTT
>NW_017731814.1:852339-853414 GCF_001890085.2 Hipposideros armiger | reverse complement strand
TCTCAGGTTCAGTGCAGTTTTTTCTGTCCCTGATGGCAAGCTCCTTTGAGGATGTGTGCACTGGTCCACAAGTGTCCAAACTGACTTGGGGTTCTAGAGGTCAGGGACCCCTGATAGTCTGGGGCAGTGGTTCCCAAAGTTTGCTGCACATTGGAATCAACTGGGGATCTTTTAAAAATACTAATTTCTGGCTCCCACCCCCAGCCATTTAATGCAGAAGGGGTACGCTGTGGGCTGAATGTTGCGTCCTCCCCAAACTCATGTTGAAACCTGATCCCCAAAGTAATGGTATTTGGAGATGGGACTTTCAGGAGATAATTAGGCCAAGAGGGTGAAGCCCGCATGATGAGATTAGTGCCCTTGTGAAAACAGACAGGGGAGAACTTGCTTGCTCTCTCTGCTTTCTGCCATGTGAGGATACAAAGAGAAGACATCTACAAACTAGGCTGAGGGTCCTCGCCAGACACCTGAATCTGCCAGCACCCTGATCTAGGACTTCTCAGCCTCCAGAACTATGAGAAATAAATTTCTGTTGTTAAAACCACCCAGTCTATGGCATTTTTGTTACAGCAGCCCAGATGGACTAAGATAGGGTATTATCTAAACATGGAGATTTTTTTTTTAAAGCTTCAGCTGCCAGGGTGATTCTAACGTGCAACAAATTCTGAGGCTCTGTGACCCAAGCCCAAGGTCTAAGGTAGTGAAGAGGCTCTGAGCGCCATAGCATCTGGGCACACCATGTTCCTGGTAAGGCTGCTGGCCATTGAGCAGTGGGGTCTCTAGAAAGAGCAATGTCTCTAGAATTAACGGATCTGGGTTTGAATCCCAGCACCATCTTACTCTGGGCAATTATCCTATCTGAGTTTTCTACTCTGTAAAAATGGGGGTAAAAAAAATGCTTTATGGAAGTCATGTGAGCATTAAATGAAATAATACATGTAAAGAACATAGCTTGGAAAACAAGAAGTGGGAGAATGGTTTATCTAACCAATGAGAATTAAATAGCAAAAAAGAAAAAAGACAATCATGGGCCTTGTCCGAAGTTGCTAAAGGAGCTGTGAGCATTTTATGGAAA
>NW_017731814.1:837735-845084 GCF_001890085.2 Hipposideros armiger | reverse complement strand
GCCAGTAAGATCACCAAAGACTCGCAAACTGGACTTGAGAGCAACAGTAAAAAGTTCCTGACATGGGTCAGGAACAAGGCATTATCATCTATACCAGTGCTTCTGAAACTTTAGTGCACGTGTGAACCACCTGGGAAACTTGTTAATACTCAGATTCTGAGTCAGTGGGTCCAGGAGGGAGCCTGAGATGCTGCACTGCTTACAAACTCTCACGTGATGCCAGAGCTGCTGGTCCATGAACCACACTTTGAGTAGCAAGGATCTGTCAGAATGGTTCTCAGACTTGATCTCACATTAGAATCATCTGGGGAGCTTTTCAAAATCCCAATGCCAAACTCATCCCAGACCAATCAAATAAGAACCTCTAGGGGTGAGGCCCAGGTATCAGCATTTTAAAAATATCCTCAGGTGATTTCTTTGTATGGCCAAGGTCGAGAATCATTGATCTATACTGACGAACAGCCTGCTCTTGAGGCTAAATTCAGTAATTATTGAGTCTTCTGTGTTGGACATTTTATTGGACATTTAGAATAGAAATCAACCTTTAACCTAAACACATAAGCCAAGTGCTTCCAGGGAAGTTGACCCCGCTTCCAACCCCAGGTATAAGCTGTCCAAAAGGAATTTGACTCGCATTGCTGGCCAGTGGTTGTTGAGGAATACGCATGTCACCAGGAGAGGTCCCTGAAATTAGGCTTAATATAGATATATGTGAGCCAATAAATGTCTTATTGCTTAAGCCAATTTTATGTGGATGAAGATATCTTAACTCATATTGTCATTTGGCTCATGTAGAGCAAAGGACTGGATAATGCAGTAAAATCCTCCTAATTGTCCCAAATGGGAAAAGGTCCACCAAATTTGACTAAAACCTATCCCACTTCCCTTAGCCTTCCCTCACCTCTATTTCTCCTGCCACTCTCCTCTCTCTGTGGAAAAGATAGGGTAGAGGTGAAGGAAATGGCCTTAAGACTATAATCCTATTTCTATACTCTCATAAGAAGAATGACCTTGGAAAAGTCCCCAGCTTTTATCTAAGCCATGGTTTGCTGATAGTTAGCAGAAGAAGAGTAATATCTGTGTCACAAGGCTTTTGTGGGCATCAAATGAGATAATGGATGTGCACACATCCTGCAAATGGTAAATTGCTATAAAAATGTCATCTGTGGTTGTTTTGTAGTTGTTGCTTACTGTTAGGAAAAATAAGCAATGATCACAAAGGTTTAAGTTTATTCATAGTTTTAGCCATTGTGTATCCATGGCACTGTCTCATGGAGAGGCCAGGCAAGGCTGGGTATACTGCTGGTTCTGGCAGAGTTCCCATCTGAGAACATATCCCTGAGCTATCTAGAGCAATCAGGGTGGAGAAAAAAGACATAAATTACACTGTTCCTTGCAAGCACGGGGGGTGTGAAGTAGAGGGAGAAAAAGGGAGGTTGCAACCTAAATGATTTTTAATTATTTTCTGATTCACTACATCATTAGGGAGATGGGGAAAACTCTTAAGACTAAGATACAGTGATCTAATGTCATTGATTTTCACGTATATTTTATGAGTGATGAAATATGATGAAGCTGAGAGAAAAGATTTTCAAATATGATAAGACAAGAGAATCACCAAGCCCATTTATAAAATCAAGTCATGTTGTGGGCTCAGGCTGAGTTTGCAAAAGTCAGGCTTCAAGATACACCCCTTGGTCCAGAAAGCTCAGCGCCTCCCCCAAACCTAATCTGAGGGTGTGTTGATTGGCTCCCTCTCAGTTATAAATTTCAGAATTATTTAGTCTGTGTCTACTAGAATGTAAGTTTCTCTTTATCATTCACCATCACATCCTCAACCTCTAGCATAAAGCATGGCACATAGTAGGCCCTCAATATATTTCAAATGAATGAAACTCAAGTGTCTAGCACTGCACTGGGCCCTTCAGAGATAAAGGAGCATGACTCTTTTACTGTCTTCATTGACCATGTAATTATTTGGAGTCTTATGTGCAAAACTAATTTAGCAATTAAGTACCAAAGATCTACTATAAACAATGAGGTTCTAGCATTAACTGAGCCATGAAAAAAGGGTTATTGGCTAGAGTTACATAGGATGACATTCCAGATGAAATAGAATGTATACATAATCCTCCAGTGCCCAGCATGCAGCCTTGAACAATTATGGAGGCTTTAAATATGCAATCAAATGGCTTTACTTCCAGTCGATAATGTTTTCATTTTTTTCAGAAGCGAAAGTAAGGAAACATCAATCAACCCACCTAAAGTATAAATTATTAGTAATGTAAAAAACATATCATGAGATTCACCATGCAAGGGCATGTGCTGCATTCCAGTTTGGGACTTATAATAAACTAGGCATGGCTAGAAATGTAGTAGAAGAGAAACCAAATATCCCCATGAGAACAACACGGCCTGCTTCTACTTAAGGGCTCCTTCTCTCAAGTTAGTTCAGGTATATGCTGGGTTCCATTACAAAAAGGAGACATTGGAAGGAAAGGACAACTTCAGCTGTCACAAAGTTCATGTCATTCACAGTGTTTTGGTATTCTTGTCCTCCTCAACCATACCAATACCAAAGGTTTGGGAAGACAAATCTAACAAATAATAATGTCAACATCAACAACACTGTCATTTACTTGAATACCTTCTACTCCCAATAACAAATGAATGATTTATTCTTATTTCTTGTATTCTGACAACTCTAAGAGGTTCATATCCTGCNTGTTGTGAGTGTTTGGCTTCTGATTTTCCATAATTCTTATTTGTAAGCACTTTTGTGCTGCTACCTCCTTATAATTTACTAAGTGCTTTGCTCTTAAAGAGCACTTAGCAGAAAGAGGTGCAGGGAAACTACATCTGGCAATTATGCCAGTAAATTGAACTCCGGGACCTAAGCGATATAGGTCACTCCTTGCTTCAGGTTTCCTGTCCTTGTCACCTGCAACAGGTTGCCCGTGGGCTGCTCCTGATCACGTTGAAGGAGGCATGGGGTTGATTGCCTACTGTTAAGCTGTCATTTAGGGACCTGATGGCCCTCGAAATGCATTAGTGAGACTCATTCAAGGGCCAGAGCAAAGATAGTACAGCCAAGGCAAAGCCCAAGAAGCCTATATTTCAAGAAGTCACGTGGTCTTAGTTTCTTTTGGCGCCAAATAGCTCAGCCTTCAAAAAGGGAATGTGCCTGGGGCCGACCGAGTGGCGCGATGGTTAAGAACTGGCTTGGGACACCAGAGGGTCCCGGTTCGGATCCCACATATGAGGGCCAGTGACACTGCCCTCCACAGCTAAGATGCTGAACAACAGCTCAACCTGGAGCTGGGCTNAAAAATGAATCCATTAGTGAAGTACAGGATAAAGTAAGTACTGGAGTCAATGCCTCAGGGATTCAGCAAACTTGTGCTAAAGTATCAATCCATTAAAAGGTTATTATAATGCAAGAAATGTTGAAAATGATGATTGATAAACACCTTTGGAGTGGATATAAAGTAGGATAAAAAGGTTTACTCTGAAGCATATAGACGAGATTACTTAGAGAATGCTGGTATTATCAACTTTAAAAAACTGAAAAAATCAAGACAGATACCCAGTTAGGAAAAAAGTTAACAATAATGGCTACCATATATTAAAATATTGCTACATGCCAACCATTGCATCAAGCATTCTACAGACCCTATCTAATTTAGGTTTCACAAAAATCTTGTGCTTTAGGTGTTATTATTTTCTTTTGTAATCAAGGAAACCCAGGCTTATAGTAAATCATTTGCATAAAGTCATATAGAGGGTAAGTGATGATTTCAGAATAATGAGGTTAGTTTTAAGCATGTTGAGATGGTGACAGAACATCACAAAAGAAATGTGGGAATATAATTTGGAAAAATGGAGTAGAAAGTAAATCACCTGGAGGCATCACTGCAATGATTTTGTTACCTGAAGGTGACACCAAGAGCTGTGCCTGAGCAATGATCCAAGGTGAGGTTATGAGCTGGAAAAGTAAGTTAGGGAGCACTTTTCAGACACCTGACCAAGAAAATATGACTTCTCTAAAACATACCAAAATTAGGTAGAGGAAAAGGCCATAGGATTTCGTGAATTCCCATAAATGAAGGAGCAGTTGGCCACTAGGATGGCTGTTATCAAAAACAAAACAACAACAAAAAAAACTTAAGCATAGAATTAACATATGATCTAAGAATTCCACTGAGGGTATATACCCAAAAGAATTCAAAGCAGAGACTCAAAAATATTTGTACACCAATGCTTAAAGCAGAATTATTCACAATAGTCAAAAGGTAGAATCAACCCAAAATTTCACCCACAGATGGATAAATAACCAAAACATGGTACATACATACAATGGAATATTATTCAGCCTTAAATAGAATGAAATTTTGTCACATGCTATAGCATGGATGAGCCTTGAAGGCATTATGCTAGCTGAAATAAGCCAGTCACAAAAGGATAACTATTATATGAATCTACTTATGAAGTCCCTAGAGAAAAATTCATAGAGATAGAAAGTAGAATGGTAGCTTCCATGGACTGCGGGAGGAGGAATAGAAAATTAGTGTTTAATGGGTATAGAGCTTGCACTTGGGAAAATGGAAATGTTCTGGAGATGGGTGGCGGTGATGCTTGCATAACAAGCAAATATACTTAGTGCTACTGAACTGTACACTTAAAGATAGTTCCAATGATAGCAGGAAAAACTACTGTGTTTCAACATAATAAATATAATGGAAAATAATTTTAAGTGGTTAAAATGGTAAATTTCATCTTATGTATATTTTACTACCATTTTTTAGAAAGTAGTTGGCCAAGCATGAAGTTAGAAGTTGAAAGCACATTCTCCCACAGTGGGTTGGGTGTGTCATGAGGAGCTGGGAGAGACACAACTATCGTCAACCAAAGAACAGTCCAGCTAATCATTTCAAAGAGGCCAGCATTGGGCAAAAAAGCTACAGGTGTGTGGTTGCTGATTTTTATGCTATAATTTCCCTTATTAAAACAAAGACATGGGGATTAACAAAATGATTTCAAGACTTTGGTAGCAAATCCATTAATGTATCCTCCAAGAAATGTCACCTTCAGTGCAGCATACAGCGACCTCTGGTCCCAACATGGCATCAGAGGTAAAAGCACCTAGAATTGGAATTAAGGAATTAAATAGCATGACCAAAAATAAGAGCAAATTTCCTCCTGGTGAGAGTTCTTCATCCTGGCACTGAGTGCTTCAGGGAGTACGCAGTCTTGTTTCCTGGAAGTACTTACGTTCGGGACAGGATCAAGTCTTCCAGGTTAAGATGAGTGGAAAGAATGAACCCCATCACTCTGCAGCTTCCGTCCTGCCTTATGATCCCACAGGTCGTTTAGCTAGCTATTTTATCGTTTTCTAAGTGCCTCATACAGACTTGGAGATTTCTCAAGCCTTCTTAGCTTGAGCAAAAAAGACAACACACAGTGCTCCCAAGCTATGCAAACACTTAGGTGGGATCTGAGGGAGAGGGGTTGGCATTTAGTGGAGACAATTCTAACAAATATTTCTCATCTCACAGATGTTACAATTCCTGACAGCTTCAATCTTTCATTTTAGAGATTTCTATTGATTGGGTAAAAATCACGCACATTTTATCCACAGCACAGAGATATCAAAGCAAACTTTTCCCCCAGTGCCATTTCCTCAGGGGATGGGAGTGATTGATTTTTATTGGTTCAGCTTCTAGGATACTCACATCTCAATCCAGCCAATTTTCTTTGGAGAGACCTACTCCAGTCCACTTAATTGTATTTTCTAAGCAAAGAGTTGAGAGAGATTTGTCATCTTTACAGTCCAAGGGAGACGAATCTCCAGACTCCTCTTCCAAGTGTGTGAGCTTGTTTCTGAAGTTGGAATCGAAGAAGGGAGCAGAGGCTTAGAGAAAAAAAAAAAACCCAAAAATCATGCAAAAATGTAAAGCTGAATACATACAGTAACTGTGATGCAGGCAAGAAATCTAATCGGAGCATGAAGGAATTGAAAGGTCTGAGGAGAAACACTAGGTTCCATGCTTTCGTAACTTTTATTGTCAACCATCACTCTAAATAGTCTTTCATTTGGATCTGAACAAAGAAGCGCCATGTATGAGCTAAGAAAGTCCTCCCCTCAATTGTCTGCTTACATGTTCCTTTCTGTTTGTGTTTTCTCAGGATTCACTCTGTACTCCTACCAACCTCTCATCACCCTCACCTCTACTTAATTATTTACAGTTCATTTAGTCTCACGCTAAATTGTCCATGTTTCACCTGCCTCAGCAATAGCTTGCTCTGGAGTGTGGAAATGAAGGTCCAGAGTGAACACAACGCTATCTGGAGATTTTGGAAAAATTAATGCCCATAGTGAAAGGGAAGGCCTCGGCCATCCTCTCGGCAAATGGAAAAGGGACCCCTTGGGTTTCTTCTGCACACTGCAGCTTTCCAGCCCCCAATTATGCATTTTTTTTCCTATTAAATCTACACTGATAACTTCTTTAAGCTGAAATTCTCCAAACCTATACATTCTATATGTAATATATTTCTATTTTGTGCATGGATTTATTTTCATCTTCTTTATTATACTGCAACCTTCCCAGTTAGACTTAATATTCCTGCAGACCAGGTAATACTTGGTCTTGCTTCTTGCACAAAGTTTACCAAAGATAATGTTGGGTCAGATGCTGGAAATGGTACAGGCTAGCCCTATAAAGTGGTAATATCATTCATGTTCTTTTTGCAGAATGTCTGTTTACAGTCAATATTAATTTTTGACACATTACTATTAGTTTATTTTTTACCTATTTTTTATATTACTCAACTTGACCTACTGTTTTATGTACCCTACTGGCTCAAAATTATTATTTTGATAACTTCAAAAATTACTACTGATGATTCCCTCCAAGCAAAAGGATTTACCTCTACCAAAGTAAAAACAATGTAACAGCACACCTGAAGGCCATCCCCGAAAAGGAACACAAGAGTCTGAGCATTGACAATATTTTTAGAGTGAGTATATGGCTGCTGAAGGTGGCCTCTTTGAAGAAGATACTGGGAGACAACACTCCATAAACATTTTCACCTTTCTGCATGGTCCAGGCTTTCTGAGCAAAAGTACTGCAACCTGGATTAAAAGGATGATTGGATGATAAGCATTCAATTAGAGATAGTGTGCTGCTCCAGAGAGATATAGAGACTCATCTCCCCCAGAGCTATTTTACCAGTTTCTTACATTCTAAGAGCAGTAGAGAGAAGTTTCCTGTCTTCTCCTTGGAGAAGCGATCTCTCTCTCTCTCTCTCTCTCTCTCTCTCTCTCTCTCTCTCTCTCTCTCTCTCTCTCT
>NW_017731814.1:834948-836130 GCF_001890085.2 Hipposideros armiger | reverse complement strand
AGTGATAAATGGGCTAACAGCAGGACTGGTGGGAGAGAATCAAGAGTCATACTCGTGGGGCGGCCTGTTAGCTCAGGTGGTTAGAGCACAGGTTCATAACACCAAGGTTGCCGGTTCGATCCCCACGTGGGCCACTGAGTTGCGCCCTCCACAACTAGATTGAAACAACTACTTGACTTGGAGCTGATGTACCCTGGAAGAAAACACTGTTCCCCAATAAAATAAAATAAAATAATTAAAAAAAAAAAGAGTCATACTCGTAGTTCAATAGTGGTAAAATTAAAACCAAACATTCCTCTTGGTGCTATTTCAAACCCACATGTACCTGTTCACCTTGGAGTCTCATACAAATCCATGAGGACTTCTTCAGGCAAGTTGTACTGTTTCCACCGAATAGAAAGGGGTGGGAGGTTCATGGTCTCCAAGCATTAGTGACTTAACCAAGGTTGTATGTCAGAAAAAAAGAACCATCTTTGGTCCCATTGATGGAAGGATAGCATCACAATCAAGGAGTTTCAACAATATTCAGAATTCTGTGGTCAGTTCAGATGCGACACTTGATGAAGAATATTGACAAAAAGGGGACACTCCATCCAGTGGAGGCAGTCAGAATGATGAAGGGTCTGGACATCATGGCATATAAGGAAGATCTGCAGGAACTTGGCCAAGAACAGACAAAAACATAAAAAGAACTATTGTCTGTAACTATCTGGGGAGCTGTCATGTGGAAAGCAGTTAGACTTGTTCTGTGAAGCTTTGTGGGGCAGAATCAACACCACTGTCTGAAAGTTACCGTGAGGAAGATGTCAGATGACTGTAAAGGTGAGCATCCTGTCATTTAGAGGTGAGAAAGATGAGCTTGCAAGAGAATGAAACATCATCACAGGGCCAATTATAGCACAGGCTGTGACCAGCCCCAAACTGCAGTTGTTGAAGGAATTTCTGCCTAAAAATAAAAAGTCTATGGCTTCTAAGATCTCTTCCAACGCTGAGGTTTTATTACTTAAATAAAAACCTACAATACCAGGAAATTCATACCCCAACAATAGAACTTCAGAATATGCTTAGACATTACGGACCATGCTGACACCATGGGTTAGCACCATATCCATCTGGGTTAACAAAACATCATAGTCATAAGGCCACTCACATATCATGACTTTTGCATTTGGCTAGTCTTCA
>NW_017731814.1:827827-832993 GCF_001890085.2 Hipposideros armiger | reverse complement strand
CAACTTATTCACGGAAGATAACTTAGAATACAAGCCAGGATGTGGGAAGTGCTGAATGGAGCAGGCAATAAGTTCCAAGAAAGTTTTTGCCATTGGGTCCTGAGTAATACAGAGTATCTACCCTGTAGCAAGCACTTTACAAATGTGTTTAATTTTTACACAGCCTTTCAAGAGACATATAATATGTACATATACAACCTTTCAAGATACATATAACATTAACTATATATGTTATACCTGTAACAGTTTCCAGAAGAAGAACTCAAGGCTCACAAAATTCAGTAACTTGTCCAATCAAAGGATCCAAAAACAGAAAGTGACAACAATGGGAAATTTGATTTCTGGCCTGATACCAAAACCTACTATCACCATGTCATGTTTCCTCTCTAAAGGTCAACAGAAATGAAGTTTAGAAGCATTCCACTAGTGGTTGTGGGGGTGGTTATCAGGGGACGTATAAGAACACTCAAGAAAGGTAAAGTAGAATCATTTGGATAGAATGGAGAGATTAAAGAAGACCACAAAATACCAAAATATTAGACCAGAAAGGGACATGCAGAGCTAACCCAAGATATATTATTAAATTAACAAGTCAACAATATATTAGGATATTACACAGCCATTAAAAAACTGGGAAGACCTGGTAGAATTGTGGAACATGCTAATGCTATAATGTTAAAAAAAACATTTTTTTAATAAGACAAAGCAGAATATAAAGTATTCTATGGTTGCAACTGCATGAAAATACGTATTAATGGTATTTTCACATGAAACATTTAGTTAAAACTGTTTAAAAAGAAGGAAAAAAAAAAAGCCCATCCCCAGGGCATGAATGTGGCTATATTTACTTTGTTCCAGACAGATGGCTTTCTCTCCTCTTCTAAGAGACTTCCATGGAGGGACATCTAATGCCTTCCCTGATAGTTTAGTACCTTGTGACCCCAGTGTCTCAACTCCAGCCTCTATCCCCTACTGCTGCAATTTCACCCCACAGTTGGATTCCGTCTCTGTGAGCCAATTGCTGGTTTAACATTTGTTAAATGCTCTGGGTTCCAGAGCTAGTGACAGTAAGACTGTCCCTCTCCCCACCCTCTTCTTGCATTCTGCATCTATGCTCTGGATACTGTTGACATGACTGAGGGGTTAGAAAGAGGGGAAGTGATGACTGAGGGGAAAACAAAACCAAAAAAATCTAAGCATCATAATTCACCCAATCTATCATTTTCCTGTCATAATGCTTCTCTGTTAGGCTACTCGCAATGATTTCTATTTAATTCCCCAATATCATTCATACCTAGTAATTTTTAAAAGCTCCCATACTCTAGAATCACCACCTCTGCTCAGTTGTCAGTGGTAATGGCACACACCTTGCTGTTGCTTTTCAGGTGTCTTTGCTACAATCACCTCACCTCCTCCCACCTGCCTTCATTCTAGCATAACATGACCTTAGATGAAGTTAAATAAACCACATCCCATCTCCTTTTATGAGTAGATGTCAATCGGCCCTAATAAGAGAGGCCTTTGCCCATCCTATCGGAGTCTCTTTCTAGGACGGTGCCCAGCACTGTCATAACTGGTCACTGCTTAGCTAGGCAAATGAAAACATGGCCTGGACTGCAAAAGGATACAACAGAGGACCTAGATCAGCAGACATGAATTCATTAATTTGAAAAGCCAGGGGTCGCCTAAGCAAAACAGGGATTCTATGAAGCAAAGTCAATAACCAAACCCATTGTGAAGTCCCCAAATCTGTGGCTGCCAGGTGAGAATGGCAAAGCCAGGAGAGGATTTCTGAGCTGAGCTGATTGTCAAAGAAGAGAAATTCAGAAGCCTGTGTAAGGAGTGGCTGGATTATTTGGGCACACTGTATTTTGCTGCTGCCCCTTTGGAAGGTCCACACTCTCCTCCTGCCCTTGTCTTACCAAAAGACACCCTGAACCTGATATCTGACCTTCACACAGTCAGAGCTCCAATACTATTAGCCCCCAATCTACCTTTCCAGGAGGGCTCTTTACTCCCTCTGCCCCCGCTCACACCTTCTGCCCGGTTACACAACACTGCTTGTCATTGCTCCACACTGGAGAGCTGCCTCTGCCTGCAGCGCAGTGCCCCACCTTCTCTATCTGGCACACTCCCAGTCATTCACAGGCTCATTCTTTGTCACACTGTCCCCAGTACCCCTCGGCAATTTGTAACTCCATCTTCGTGGCTCCCACAGCATTCTGTAGAGAGTTCTGTCGGAGAGCTTATCAGACTGTTATAATTGCTTGTCTACAGGTCTCTCCCTCTGACTATACACAGAGGTCCTTAAAGACTGTGCTTTTCTTGTTCATCTTTGAATCCCCGTGCTTAGCACTTTGCGTGGCACACCATAGGTTCTAAATGTGTTTCTTAGGTGAATGAATCACATACAACTCATTCCATTTTCACCTATTCACTTCATTCTCCTCTAGTATCTTGCATATCAAGAAAGGCAATCTCCTAAAACAAACAATATGACACTTAATGGTATATCTATCACAGTTAACAGTCAGCCAATGGCCTCAGTCAGGAAAAATAATTAGCATGCCCGGATACTGTATTCCTGTTTTGCTCTATATTCCCAAGGCCACCTGTCTAGGTAAGAACTCTGTCTCTGGGAACACATGCAAATGTATTTTCTGAGACTAGTTCTGTAAAGTACAGTGCAAGATTGTGAAATTCAACACACACCTGGGAAATTCAGACATTATCTCAATAATAAGAGTTGTAATCAAGGAAGAAACCCTTACTTAAGCAAATGATTTGACTTGGGAGTAAAAGGCTGAACACGATGTTCTTCATACACAGGGACTTTAGCTGGCATTGTGTCTTCATTCCAAACAGATCTCGCTGAACAAATCACAAAATAAAATATTTACATTATGCCCACCATCAGCACAAATGGTCTTCCAATCAGAGAAGCAAGCAGTGGGGTGGGAATGAAATGCCAGCGAGCGAGCGAGCGAGCGAGAGAGAGAGAGAGAGAGAGAGAGAGAGAGAGAGAGAGAGAGAAGGGAGAGAGAAGAGAGAGAGCAGGCTTAAAAATTAAAGGATAGTGTCATTTAAGGGCAAAGTGATTTAAACTGAATTCTCTCCAAAGGAGGGTAACATGGATGGTAAATGAATTCTGTCTTATCTCTGTGGTTATGGGGATGATTTGCAGACATCAGATTTTGTGATGTTATAAACACAGTCCCCAACTTGGAAGAGAGGGGGGAAAGTTGCTGCCGAATAATACACTTGCACTGGATAAACAATAGCCAGACAACTGTATATCCCAGCAAAATATAGGGTCAGGTTTGGAATCAGATAAATTGCAAATAACAGTCGAGAAACAACTGAACCTTGAGGACTATCAGCAGATAAACAAGATGACATGAATAAAGACTCATTGGGTGGAGATGGCAGGGAAGTCCCAGCAGAAAGGTGAGAGGGAAATAGACAGGAACCGGTGGAATGGTGATGGAGCATAAGCATCTAGACCAGCGGTTCTCAACCTGTGAGTCGCGACCCCTTTGGGGGTCGAATGACCCTTTCACAGGGGTCGCCTAAGACCATCGGAAAACAAAAAGATATTTACATTATGATTCACAACAGTAGCANCTATGGCTTCTAAGATCTCTTCCAACGCTGAGGTTTTATTACTTAAATAAAAACCTACAATACCAGGAAATTCATACCCCAACAATAGAACTTCAGAATATGCTTAGACATTACGGACCATGCTGACACCATGGGTTAGCACCATATCCATCTGGGTTAACAAAACATCATAGTCATAAGGCCACTCACATATCATGACTTTTGCATTTGGCTAGTCTTCATAGCCCTCCATGAATGTGAAAACAGCTGAATTATTATTCCAGAGAAGTTAAGTGATGAGTTTAAGGTTAGTAGTGAAATCAGAACCAGAAATCAAATCTCCCCTTAGATTCATTGAGATTTTAGCAATGATGTTAGTAATAAAATGACAAATAATTTTATGGATAGCACTTCCATGGGGTATGCACTGCTTTAAGCAGTCTACATCTACATGTATTATCTTATTTAATGCTCACAAAAATCCCATCACATGAGGACTATCAAATCTCTACTTTATAATTTAGAAAACCAAGGGGCACAGAGGTTAAATAACTTGCTAACCCCCTCCCCCCTCCCCCGCAGAAAACAAAACAAAACAAAACAGATACCACATGGCAGGGCTAGATTTCAGCATGGGCAATACGATTCCAAAACCTGTACCCTCAACCACTATGCTAAGCTTCCCCTCTAGATCCATTCTATTTGTTAGACAGAAAGGGACAGTCCCCATGTTAGTACACCACAGCTCCTGTGACATATGTTGCCACAGGAACCAAATAATCACGTTTGGGACACTAGGAGAGAGAGCACAGACCCTACCTTAGGAGGTATCTCCCTGCTTCACTAGCTCGTGCCTCCAAATATAATGCACGGCTGCAGGAGCATGTTCTCACCGACGGGATGGCCGAAATTAACCGAGCATGCTGCAAACCTGGGACTCAGCGGTTCTGATAATCAGACTAGCCTGAAATGTGGCTGGGATTCAGCCAAACTCGATGGAGGAGGGGCACTCAATATAAGAGAAGACAGAGAGTTCACATTTGACCCTTCACTGGAGTGTGAGAAAGACAAAACCGAAATAATGGGTACCACAGATAACTGTTTATTCCTTTCCAGCACAACAAGCAAATAAACTGCCATTGGTGCCTCAAAACTTCATACAGGGTAATATTCCTTTAATGGAATGCTTTTAGAGAAGAGTCATAAAAATAAATTGAAAAGTACTTTCTGCTGGCTACAGCTAGCATAAGCAGCATCTGAGCAAACAGGATAACACAAGGCTTAACTTAGCATCGCCATTTTTATTACCCGCGACAGGTCTTATAATAGTATAAATTCACTTAAAAAACGGACTCTTCCCCCTCCGTCGCCCCTCCATCTCTCTACCACCACACCACGCACCCTTCTGTGTTAATTCTGAGAAGCATAATTACAGGTCTTCTTATGATTTAAGTTTGAGACCAATTAGCTGATGCTGCAAGCCTTTCAAATGCCAGCTTCCCTCTCTTGGCACTCCCTGTTCTGGGATTTATCTGTGTGCTTGTGAAAGGCAAATGTTTTGTG
>NW_017731814.1:819366-821047 GCF_001890085.2 Hipposideros armiger | reverse complement strand
CTCTTTCCACCAAAACGTGCTCCTCACTGTCTCCCCCATCTGAGTAAGTGGTACCTCCATCTACCCATTTGGTCATGTCAAAACCTAGGCATCATCTTTGGTTTTGCTTTTGCCTTTTTTTTTTTGGTTTTTGTTCTCTCTCTCTCTCTCTCCCTCTCCCCACATATCATCTGTTGGAAGTCATGCTAATCTGTTTGTTAGTGACAAATAGATGTCCATTCTATTTCCACCCTAACTTAAGTCATCATCAGAGTTCATCTGCAGTATCCTCCCAGCTGGCCAAGCTTTTATTCCTGTTCCTCAAAGTTCATTCCTTACACAGCAGCTAAAGTGATCTTTTAAAAACACTTTTTTAAGTGGTCAAAATTGGGTAAACATTTGCGAAATAATGAATGAAACAAAAATTGGATGGGCAGAACTCCCCTGGAGTGATAACTGTGAGTGAATGCAGCGTCACTCCAGCAAAATCTTTCCCTTGCAAACTTGTCCACGAAGTACCCAGAATGTCCCCTAACCCTGCCATGTTTTCTAACATCAAGTCGTCTTTTCTCAGGAGCTCCTTTGTACATCAGCAGTTCAATTAAAATATATATGTAACAAAAACTATTTCTATTGCTTCCTCCTCCCTCACTCCAGAACATTGTTTCAAATTGTCATATGAATGTTGCCCAAAATTTGGATATTTAGAAAAATGTGGATGGTTAACAATGTTGTTCACTTTGCTTTTGAATACCAAATGATGCACAGTCATAGCTACAGGGTCTCTTAACTCAAAAGAAAGCATAAGCAATTCAGGATTTGGGGGGACTGGCTCATTCCCATTAATCTCCCTTCCAAATTGGAGCACATAGGTCAGTGGTTATGTCCACTGTTGCATTAAAACCATTAAGCTGGGGACGAGGAGGAGGGGGAGAGAGAGTTGTGTGTTTGCTTGCTTATGATGAGTGCTAGAATAAGGGCTCTGAAGTGCCCCAGAGACTCTGGAGTCTGAATAATTTAATGATGTGCACTTCCCAAAGTGCCATCACATTCATTATGTCATTATTCAGTCCAATAATGCTGTAGCTGTAGGTACTAACATCTCTGTTTTACAGTAAGAACTGAGGCTCAAAGGGGAAAGTAGCATGCGAAACATTACAGCGCCATGCTGTTTTGTGACAGATTCTGAGTGTATTTCAAAATGGGCGAATGGTGAAAACAACTCACTTCTGTCCCCTGCGTGAGGTTACAGAAAGGCATTTTAGCAAAGTTACCTGTTACTTATTAGAACCAAGGGAAGTCTCTTTCTATCAAGAAAACCCTCTTGGCTGGTGCCCTTTCACACAGCTGCTGTGAGGACCAGAAGGGCCCTGGGTCGCTCTGTCATCAGGGTGTCTGTTTTCTGGTGGGTGATTTCCTATTGGAGCTGCAGATTGCATTTTTGCCTCCTCACTTCACCAGGGCTGTTTCTGTGTGTCTGTCGACAAGGTGACCTTGCTGCAGGAACAACCTCACATTGACACTCCCCGACCCACCCTAGGGAATGACTACTGATTAGACTGTGGGCTCTTCCCACCCACGATCCAATTTGAGGCCGGAGGCATTGTCAGGCGGTCCCTCCATCATCTTCCGTTCTCTGTGCTGTGTGTTACTGTGCAGACAGAGGAAAATGACAGTTTTCATCATTTCCTGCTAAATGATT
>NW_017731814.1:797311-818516 GCF_001890085.2 Hipposideros armiger | reverse complement strand
CTCTGTCCTCCCCTTCCTCAACTTGTAGTTTTGCTAATTAAGCTGTGCAAATAAGTTCATAAGGTTCTTTCTGAGAACCACAGGTTACTTTGTCCAGACATCAAAGCTACAGAGTTATTCCATGAGTAGGCTTTGCCATGTCTTTCCTCAGTGCTTTCGTACATGCTGTTCTCCTTGCATGGGATTTTGTTCTGTTTTTCTTTTGCCCCCAATCTCTCCTCCTCCCTATCTCCAGCTAACTCCTACTCACATTTTAGGCCAGTCTTAAAATCACCTCCTCCACACAGCCCACCCTTCCCCTATGAGATGATGCACCTATGACATATTCCATAGCTCCTGCACTTCTACATAACAACCAGCACACCTGTAATTAGTGTTCACTCTCTCTACCCCACTAAGCAGGAAGGCTCATGGGAGCAGGCTTTATGTGTGTATGTTGAGCCCCGTGTCTCCAAGACCTAGCATTTTGGCTAGCACATAGTAGGTGCTTAATAAAGAAACGTTGAGTGAAAAAATTATGGTGGCACGGAAGATGCTTTTGTACCAACTTGGAATTGGCAGGACCTCAGAGGTCATTCAGACAAGTATCTCCACTCAAGCCTGGCATCCCTGACAGAGGGAGGCAAGTGGCTTCCAGGTGTATAGGAGCAGATATGGAGACTTCGCTTCTTTACAAGGCCATGAATGATCTCCTTTGGCAACTCTGTCAGCGAGTTCTTCCTCATCTAAACTGGCTTAGCACACTAACTGCTCCCTTCCTACCTGCAGGTGAAGTTACAGATGTTCTGCGATAAGTCCCCCACTCGTGTCCAACACTAATGGGAATCTTCCCACTGGGGATTTCTTGGTTCCTGTCTGAAGTCATTGGCTTAGCCCTGCTGCCTCCTGCTTCCAACTCATTGCCGAGTGTCAGGTTTCCATCTTTCTGCCCAGCCTGTTCAAATGGGATCTCCCTTAGGGACTGTCCCACTTTCATCTCCAGATTCACCCCTAGACATCGTCTTTCACATCTCCATTGATTCCACCCTCCCCGTTTCATACCCAGGCACAAGTTCCTGAACCTCTAACGGAATTGCAGCACCCTGGGTGCTCTCTTCTCTGGAAGGTGACTTGGGTCATTACTTAGAGTAGTTTCTCTTGGGAAATGTTGACACTGGTTCTGGTGTGCCTTCTGCAGCCACACCCCCCGCCCCCGCCCCCTCCTGTTGGGCACACTTCTACCACGCACAACCTTCTTCTCCTCCA
The DNA here is from genome assembly GCF_001890085.2 of Hipposideros armiger. Taxonomy (NCBI): domain Eukaryota; kingdom Metazoa; phylum Chordata; class Mammalia; order Chiroptera; family Hipposideridae; genus Hipposideros; species Hipposideros armiger. The sequence goes on along the minus strand of NW_017731814.1, from coordinate 817,271 downwards.
CCCGAGACTGCCTCTCTTCTCCAAGTCAAGCAGCTTCAGATCCTTCTGTTATCTCTCATGTGGCAGTGTTTCCAAACCTTCCACAGCTTCAACCATCCTTCACAGGGTCATTATTAATTGGGGTATTCCCCTCAAAGTCACAAACCTCCAGTCCTGACTAGAGCCACATCCTCCTGAGTCCTTGGAGTAACAAATAGGACTGTGAACACTGCTGGGCAGGTCTGGGGCTTTCATTTATATGCGCAGAACACTAGGAAAGGTCCCCATCACTATCAGATAATTATTCTTTCTCACAGTGGAATATATTATGATCAGCAAGGTAGAAGTTGCCCTGGGGAAGAACTAGGATATATATACAATCTGCTCTGTATTTTAAAAATGAAAAAGAAAATGGAAAAAAAAATTCCACAACTTCTCCCTTTCTGTGCTGTTAAGATAAACATCCTTTCCTTCAGTTACACAGCTCGAGCTGATGGTGAATACTTTTCCCCTACAGAAATCACTTCTGAAAAGCCGGCATTTAACATTTCCAATCTGTCTCTGAAGCCCAGATTAAATTACATTCTGTTTTGAACGAATCGAAAACACACTTGTTAATATAATAAATGCCTTCCGTTAGTTCTAGAATTTGTCTTTGTTAGGCACATAATTCAAGAATTATCTATTATGGTAAAAAAAAAATTTGAGCCATCTGGGTCTGGGCTAATATCTGTAAGCAATAAGTCTTCGATTTCCTTCATACTTCATTACTGGCGATACACGGAAAGCAATCATTCCAGAATCAGAGCTTGTTTTCTGTTGTCGGACTATTGTTTATCAGGATTTATGAAGCAGCAAAAAGGCATTTTCTTGATTTTCATAAGTTAAGCTAACAGTCCAGTGATGACAACCCCATTAAAACTCAGCAAGTTAGATGTTTAAGCTATGGAATTTGAAACCATATCTATCATTTTTACAAAGCTGCTTTCTTTCCACTTTCAACTTTCCACAGAATCTTTTATCGATAGAAAGGACAGGAAAAATGCTTATTTACCATATATTTGTTAAGCCACATACATTTGCAATGTATCTTACCTGACAATGTGTAAAGGATATAAAGCATTATCAAACTGACCGATTTTGATGATGTAGAGAGAAGGGATAGAGGCAAATGGCATTCTCTTTCAAATGGACTCTGCCGCACTGGCTTTCTGATGCATTTCTCCCTGGGGGCTGGAGACAGGGAAGGGACAGCTCACTGGTAGCTGGGGTCTGCAGCACACTGTCTCTGGAAGTAGCCTGCCCACGTCTGGGGGTTGTGTATACAGTCTACAACTACACAACCTGTAGACCGTGTATCAGAAGAGTCTTCTTGTGATTTTGGCTGCTGGACACATGTAGTGTGAGCTGAAACTTGGGGAATGAAAGTGGGAAAGGGATCTCCAACTGGCAAGAAAAAGACATTTCCTGGCTTGAAAATCTTGCATTTTAGGAAGCTCCCATTCATGATAAAGAAATCCTATTAAGTAGTGAGAACATGGTTTATTCTCTGTGACTCACTCCTTCCTCAGAGCTGCCTGTTGGATTTACCAGCAAAGGAGTTGTCCAAGGCAGAAGTTTTTTTGCAATTTTTTTTTTTTTTTTTAGGAAGGGAGCTCTTGTCATCTGAGAGTCGAATAGAAGTCTCTCAAGTCAGTTCCATCTTAAATCAACCTGCAGCTTGCTGGTGGCCACGACCTTAGTAGCAGAGGACCTGAGAGACACATGAGGATGATGCTGAAAAGAGAGAAATGAGTTTAAAGAAATTTTGTTATGAGAAGAGATGAGCTTCCCGAGCTGTGTGAGTTAATTGTAAACTTGTATCAAGTTGGAGAGATGGATTGAGTTCCTGAGAGCCCCCAAAGTCTTGTCTCCAGGCATCCTCCATTATCTTGCTATTCCAGAGACACAGTGGGAAAGGGAGAGGAAAACGGGGTGGGGGGTGTGGTGGGGGTGGGGGCTAACGTTTGTTGTGCTTATTGTATTCTACACACTGTACTAGGCATGTTTATATATGTGATCTGTGGTTTTCAAAGATGCCTGATCTGCTGATTTCCCAAACATAGCCTCTCATGAACCCAGCACTACAAATTCCAGCTGTGATGGTGAGACACGAAAAAAATGTGTGCCCAACTGTGCTTGATGTTCTGCCCCCAGGAGGTGACTGATGTGCAGCCGGCAAAAGCACAATCACTTTGATAGATGACTGGCTCCTCCGGGCTCTGTTTCTAAGAAACTCAAAGTCTTCCTGTGGGATTGCCCAAGGTTCCACAAAGCCTGGGCTTTGTTTCTCTCTACCATCATTATGGCTGAGGTCAGATGCCATCTTCTGTGTGACTAACTCCCTTTCCTAAAGTGAAAACCAGTAGAGAGAGCTACCAAGCACAATTGGCATGGGCCAATGGGTAGCTGAATTCCCTATCTATCAATTTGTGCCTCTTGCTCTGTCAGCCTGGTGGGTTAATGGCATAAAGTTAATTCCCATTAGTTATATTATTACCCTTTATCTGGCTTCCCTTGGGGCACCCAATGTGGAATATTGGAACACAGACTCTATTTTTTTTTTATGAAACTGCCCTGTAATAAAATAATTTTTAAAATGATAGATTAGATCTTAAAGTATCGGAACAGCTTATGTTATCATTTGCTTGAGAGACTTCACCGCCCCCCNGTAAAGGGCTTAGTCCTACAATATTGCCCCGCCACCACTTTAGATGCCAATCCCAAGTCCAGGCTGTCACCTAGGCTTCTCACCAACCAGCTATAGATTGGAGGTTCCAACAACCCTCTACTCAGGTTTGAATAATTTGCTAGAGCAGCTCACAGAACTACAAGATAACATTTTACTCACTAGGTCACCAGTTTATTATGAAAGAATATAACTCAGGAACAGCCGAATGGGAGAGATGCACAGAGCAAATTATGGGGAAAAGGCACGGAATTCCCATGCCTTGGGCAAGTGCAACACTTTCCCCAAAGCTCCTTGTATTCACCAACCCTGGCGCGCTCCAAACCCTGCCCTTCGGGTTTTTATGGGGGCTTCATTACATAGGCACGACTGATTAAATCATTGGCTGTTGACAATTGATTCAACCTCCAGTCCTTCTCCCCTTCCCAGAGGTGAGAGAGGTGGGACAGAAAGTTCCACCCTCTAATCACTTGGTTGGCTCTCCTGGACACTAGTCCTCATTGTTAGGTGGAGCCCGAAAATTGCCCCATTAACATAATAAGAGACAACTTTATCACTCTCATCACTTAGGGAATTCCAAGAGTTTTAGGAGCTCTGTGACAGAAATGGGGATGAAAAGCAAATATATATATATATATATATATATATATATATATATTTCTTTTTATAAATCACAATATTATAGGTACAAACTCTCTTGTCTACACAGGTAACATTATTGGGCCCTTGTCACATCATCCTGTGGTTGATTGGGACACAGGAAACCAGAATTAAGATGCTCTATGAGTAAAAAAGTATATGCTGTGTAATATAAAGGCCTGGTAGTTTCTGTTAGTGTGTGTATATGTCATATATATATATATATATATATATATATATATATATATGGGGGGGGGGAGAGAGAGAGAGAGAGAGAGAGAGAGAGAGAGAGAGAGAGAGAGAGAGATTGATTCACAGGCTCCCCTACACAACACAGCAGGTTAACTTAGCCTGTAAGTAGGGTGACATCTCGGGCCCATCACAGTTTTGGGCTTACCAGAAGACAGTAATCATTATAATATCCTTGGATATTAATCAAGTTAGCTACATAAATAAGAACTTATTAATGGTGTAATGGGTTAGGCGCCTTCTTTGGGATATGAGTATATCAAAAACTCTGCCCTTGGTCCTATCTTCTTGCCTTAACTAGTGGTTGCCTACCATGTGCAAGGTCGGATTATTGCCTCTGGGGGCTACAACTGTAAATGCAATGCATTCTCAGATTGAAATGGTGACTGGACTTGGGGCTGAGCTGCACCCTCCACAACTAGATTGAAGGACAACGACTTGACNGCCAGCAACCTTGCCTATGACCTGTGCCTTACCATTGCCTAACCACTGCCCATGTCTTATGCATAGAACAGCCATGTAATTTACCTCTAAACTCAGGCACTTTCGAGAGTGAAAGGGGGAGCTGCTAATAGTCATACAAGGACAATGGATAGCAATGAAGACTTCTGGGCAAACTGGGGATGAGTGGATACTGTCTCCCAAGCCTCCCATTTCTAAAGTTAACAAGGCTATAGATATAAAACAAGATCAAAGAAAGAGTGGTTTGAGTCATCAGCTCTGAGTCCATGCTGCCTCTCCAAAGGCCTGGTGGTTTCAGCCTTCTTGCTACCAAGGAGAGAGAAGACATTTGATATCATGTGTATTTTGTCTTCTGAGGAGTTAGTATGGTGAAGCATCAAAGTGTGTGGGCTCTGAAGCCAGGCTGGCTGGGTTGAAATCCTAGCTCCCCACTTACTAGCTGGGTGACCTTGGACAAGTTACTTAGCATTTTTTGTGCTCCAGTTACTGAGTGAGTGAAGAAGAGAAAAGCTGGGAGGTTTACACCAATGGAAACACATCTACCTGGAAGCAGGAGGCAAGAGGAAAGGAAGCGGCCTCCTAACGAGGCTTTCCACTGATGAAGCACCCACCAGCATCAGACCTTACCTGATAACAATAACTGTGCAAGGTACATGTTTTTATCATTCTCATAATCATCATCACTATTGTAATGTCTATTTAACAGATGTGAAAATGGAGGCTCTGAAACAGTACATGTCTTGTTCAAGGCCATCCAGCTAGCAAGAATTAGAAGCCTAAGCAACCTAGCTCTGACTCTGAGGTCCATGTTGCTTCTAGAATACAGTGTCTCTCGGTTGGACTGTGTGTGTATGCGCCAGGGGTACTTTGCTTCAGTGAGAACCCCAGTGAAACTTAACCTCAACTCACCACTAGCACACCCCCCCCTAGAGAAAGTTAGTCCTGGCTAGAAGTTCTTCTTGCTGAAGTATTTCTCTCTTCCAAGGACTTCTGTGACATTGCTGTGCAACTGAAGATACGTTACTTAATCTCTCCTTCTTTTCACTTCTCATCTATAAAATGGGGCTGATATTCACACATACCTTATGGGAGTTTTGTGAGCATTCAATAAACTAATACATGAAGCCCTTAGACTGAAGTCCAGCACATGGTGAGTGCTCAGCAACTATTAGCTCATAATACCACGTTTCCAGCTGGTCGAGAGAAGTCAGAAAACTGGAGAGACAGTAACCTCCTCATTGGGTTGAGAGGGATCTGGAGAATTTCAGGATTCCTCTGCCAAACAAGAAAGAGGTGGGAAAGGCAAACAAAAAGATTGTCCTTCTGGCCCTCGTAAAGAACCATCTCAAAGATATAGCCCACAGGCAGCATTCTCCCTTCACTTACATAGCAAGCAATTTGTCCACACTCAGTGTCATTGGAACCCCGGTCTGCAATTCCTGCCCTTGCCTGCTGACACTCTTCTCATCCACGTGGCCCACATGGCACGTGAACCCCTTAGTCTGGCTGCTCTGTGTCTGCCTGGAGACAGCAAGTGAGAGCAGAGCAGCCAAGCCTACCTGGCCACAAACCTGAAGAAATGTCCTCATCTGTGAGATGAGGGGGTGGACTCACTAGATAATCTCCAGCTCCTACATTCTATGGGTCTGTAGTTCAGAGGCACCCCTGGATTGCCAGAGCTGAGCCAGCTGTGTTTCTCATGAATAATGGGCTAGAGAGAAGCAATCGGTGGGACTTAAGGTCTCAAGTCCTGTACGCTGCAGTTTGTCCTTGTTGCTTGAGGTCATGCTTTGCCAGCTTCTTAAATATCAATCTCATCCATAAACCTCATTCTGGCTGCCTGGGCAGTCAAAGTCTCTTATTTAAGAAGAGAGCAAGGTGGGGAGAGGACAGAGGACAATGACATATTTTAATACAGGCAAACACCTTTCAGAGTCAAATTGCCTTATTCAGCTTTCTTTTGCAACTGTGCTATTTGATCTTGTTGCCAGTGGGCTGAAAATTGTAAAAATATTTAACTTGCAAAAATTACAGTAGAAGTGGTTTTCCATCCACCAGTGTTCAGGAGGCATTAAACCTACTGGAATACTGTGATAACGGGAGACCATGGGCTAAAATTGTCAAGGGCAATAGGTCCTGGAAACAGGGACGAAGGTCACAGGCTTGGTCTTGTCCAGCCAACGAAGTGCTAATTTGAGTGGGATGAGGGCAGGGTGTGGGGTACGCTGATTTCCTACAAGGCAAAGTAATGGTTTCCTGGATGTCATATTCTGTATAGAACTGGGCCAAAGGAGAGAGAGGTGTTTCCTAGTCCTCAGAAACCTAATTCAATTCCACCTGCTATTGGGATTCCATTTACCCTCAAGGAAGTTGTGTCTCTCCAGTATTACAATGGCATATTTGATAGTCTAATGAGACCTTTACCATGGGTCCTTTTGCCAGTTCATTAGGGAATTGGTTGATTCTGTTTATTCCAAATGTCTCTCTGATTCACATCCTATATCTTGGCTCTGAAAACACACCAGCGAGGTTCACTCATGATTTCAGAAGCTCAGTGCTCCAGTCACATAGTGCTCCAGTCACATGTGACTGGAGCACTGAGAAAGAGGCAGTGTAAGAGGTGTTTCAGCCCCCAGCCCCAGCCCCACAGCCAGGCCCTCTAGGTTCAAACTCCAATTGTCAAACCTCAACAAGTCACTTAACTTTCGACTCAGTCTCCCCATCTGTCAAATGGAGAACCAAATATAATTTACCTCAGCAGGCTGTGGAAAGAATTATATGAATATATGAATATATATTATATGACTACATATGTATTATATGAATATATCTCTAGAGATATATGAGGTCTGACAATTAAGTTTGCAAACTTGTTGCAATGATATTGCTAACCTTTTTTGATATCAGAAGGATTATTCATTATGAATTTGTACCAACTGGACAAGCAGTTAACCAAGTTTACTATTTGGAAGTGCTGAAAAGGCTGCGTGAAAACTTAGACGACCAGAACTTTTCGCCAACAATTCATGGCCCTTGCATCACAACAATGCACCAGCTCACATGGCACTGTCTGTAAGAGAGTTTTTAGCCAGTAAACAAATAACTGTATTGGAACACCCTACCTACTCACCTGATCTGGCCCCCAGTGACTTCTTTCTTTACCTGAAGATAAAGGAAATATTGAAAGAAATACATTTTGATGACATTTAGGACATCAAGGATACTACGACAACTGCTCTGAAGGCCATTCCAGGAAAAAAGTTCCAAAATTGCTTTGAAGGAAGGACTAGGCACTGGCATCAGTGCATAGTTTCCCAAGGGGTGTGCTTTGAACGTGACCATAGTGATATTCAGCAATGAGGTATGTGTTACAGCACTTTTTCTTGGATGAGTTCGCGAACTTAATTGTCCTACTTCATATACATATATGTATATATCTCACCTGTGGCTTTTTTTTCTTTGTTATCATCAAGCGTGGGCTAGAGTTAGTTGTGTCAGAGACTACTAGGGAAACTCTTATAGACCTTAAAATCCTCATTCACTACTTGCGGGATTTATCCCTTCACCATCTAAAGTTTAATTCCAGCCTTTGCTGCGCAGAGGAAAAGGTTACTTAGCTAACGACTGTCAGCAATTATTTCACTATGTTGGTGAGATAAAAACCTTGCCTTGGTTTTAAAGGAAGAGGGAAGAAATTAGAAAAGTACTAAGTGCTGTGAAGCCATGGGTGAGGAAATTGGGGGGCAGGAAGGGGAGAGGCGGCCAAAACAGAGTTCCCTAGAGATCCATGAAACCTTTACTGATTTTACAGATTTGCTTCTCTGGTCCCAATGACTGTGCTTCCCTTCCATCTGTCATCAGAAACTCCCATATCTATGTTTGCCTTATGCTCCTCTCCTCCCCCTGCCAGCGCCATGATGCCTTGTCCCCCAAGAGGCCCCTTAGGGCTGAAGGAAGAAAGGAGGTGGGATGAGATGGGATTTCACATGACTTCATGGCCACCCTCCATAGCACCAAGCCCTGCTGGTGATTACGAGATATTCAGAAGTGAGCCTGGGAACACGCTTTAAAATAGTACTCAGACTGAAACTGGAGCTGCATTCTTACAGCTGTGCTCAGTGGAGAGTGGCCGGGAGAACAAAACCTGCCAGCCAGAAGCTTCTAAGGAAGGGGGCTCCCACCCCCAGTGGGAAAGAAGAGGGTGTCCCCTCCCCTCATGCTGAGATTTGATTTCTTCTTCTTTGCAGCTTCAAGGCATTAAGAGTTGTATCAATGGCACATTTTATTCACTAGGAAATAGCTCTTCCTCTGAAAAGGCTCAGAGACCCAGGTGGGCAGGCATTGGAGCCCCCATGTTTTACCCCCTGTGTCAAGTTCCTTCTTCTCCTCCTCTAGCTCTTATTTCTTTCCTTCACCTGCACAAAAAGGCCCCTGGTTGTGCAAGGGACTTGAACTTTTGGAAGGGGAACATATTTACAAACGTAATACATGTTCATTAGGGGGGAAATGAAATAGAGGATTTCTGAAGAAAAAAGCAAATCATTTCCATAATGGCCCAACCCAACAAGTCTCCTCCACAGGGATAGTCTTGTTAAATAGCACTGCGGATACCCTTCTAGAAGCTTTTTAGGTACACATAAGCATGTGAGAATAAACACAGCAACATTTATTTTAAACAAAATAAATGTACATTATATTTAGTGGCCCACAACTTCATATTTTGCCCCATGATAGATGATGGGTGTATTTGTTTCCTAGTGTTGCAGCAACAAAGTACAGATACTCCTCAACTTATGATAGGGTTATATCCCAATAAACCCACTGTAAGTTGAAAACATCATTAAGTCGAAAATGCATTTAGCACTCCTAACCTACTGGACATCATAGCTTAGCCTAGCCTACCTTAAAGGTGCTCAGAACATTACATGAGCACCTTTAGGAAAAATCATCTCTTTCCACTGCCCAGCATCACAAAAAAGTATCATATCATATATCGCTAGCCCAGGAAAAGATCAAAATTCAAAACCCCAAGTATGGTTTCTACTGAATTTGTATCACTTTTGCACCTTTGTAAAGCCAAACAATTGTAAGTCAACCATGGTAAGGCAGGGACCATCTATACTAAAAACTGAGCAGCTTAAACAAGAGAAATGTATTCTCTCACAGTTCTGGAGGTGAGAAGACCAAAATCAAAATGTCCACAGGGCCATGCTCCCTCTGAAGCCTCTAGGGGACAGTCCTTCCTTGCTTCTTTTAGCTTCCTGTGTTTGCCAACAATCCTTGGCTTGCGTGGACACATCACTCCAGTTACATGACTTTTATTTTTCCCTGTGTGTCTCAACATCCTCTTCTTTCTGCACCTATATACTTTTTTAAAAAAAAATAAGGACACCAGTCCTATTAGATTAGGGCCCGTCCTACTGATTGCCTCATTTTAACTTGATTGTCTCTGTAAAAACAGTTATTTCCCAATATGATCACATTCTGAGGCACTGAGGGTTAGGTTAGGATTTCAACCTATGTTTTTAGGGGGACACAATTCAACCCATAACAATGGGCACCTTTTAGAACCTACTTTATTTTCTTAATGGCTACCTAATATCCCAGAGATTTTTTTGTGCTATAATTTCTTATTCTCCAAATGATAAACATAAGACCATTTTTAATTTTCTGATATGCCAAACAGTACTGTAATAAAAATTTTTATATCATAGCCCACATATTTTTGTACACTTACTTTTTCATTTATTTTTAGAATAGGTTCCTAGAAGAAGAATTTCTGGGTCAAACGATATGTACATTTAAAATTTTTAAGGATATTGAAAAACTGTCCTGCATAAAATTATATTCATTTTTACACCCACAGACCATGTATATAGAGGTGCCCTTCCCACCTACATACACATATTTTCATTAACATTGGATATCATCAATCCTTTGTATTTCTACCCATCCAATAGGTAAAAAGAAAATTGTTTCTTATTTAATAGTTATTTCTCTGATCTTCAGTGAAACTTAACACAACATGTTCATAACCTATATGATTTTTTTATTCAGTGAATTGGTTTTTTTAATAGTTTACCCATTATTTCATGGAGCGTTTATTCATCCAACAAATATTTATAGAACAACCATAATGTGTTAGTTAGAATGCTGGGTTGCTTCTATGTTGTTGGTTATTTTTTGTTTTGTTCTGTTTTTTCTTACTGGTTTATAATTTTTCTGATAGTATCTTCATAATGGGGAAATTAGTCCAATTTCTATAATAGTTTTAAATTCTTTTCTTAGGTTTTTGTGTTTTATTTTCTATGTGGTATCTTTTGCCCTACACAAATTATGAAAACTTTATTAAGTTACTGCTCCCTGTACTTCTTTTTTTTATTTATTCTGAATCTGTTTAGAAACTTTTCATAGTCCAGGATTATGAAAAGTATTCGGATATTTTTTATTACTTCGTAATTTTGGTAGATTTCCTTTGCATTTAAATTTCTAGTCCATATGGAATTTGCATGTGTTTGATGTAAATTTTATCTTTTCTTCCAAAATGGTCTGCTGATATTTAAATACCACTTACAAATTATTCTGTCCTTTTTTCTACTAGTTAGCAATAAAGACATTAGCTAACATTTTATTGTTTACTTTCTGTTTTAGCCTGAAAACAGAACCTAAGACAAAAGCTTGTGTGCATTTGGAAAGGTGGTCCCAGGATACAGCGGTTCATAAGTGGGGATTGAGACCTGGCAGGAGGGAAAGTCAATACATGAATGTACTTTCAAGTCAGCCACCCCTATGGGCAACTGTTGCCTAATTCCCCTGGATATTTGGAGAAACTTTACTAACCGTAGAAACTTTACTAAATACTAAGCTTTACTAATATCACTAAATATTGGGGATATTACTAACTACAGTCGGAATGTAGGGGACAAGCATTTCTCCCTTGATTGCCATTCCTCACTGGTCAAGTGTGCCCCCGTGAATATTAACTCCTCTACAGTTGAGGCTGGGCATATAAAAATGAAGAACACATTCTTACCTATATTCTGTATGGCACCCTACAACAGAAAATGAGAGTTAAGTGGTGAGCACCAGAGACAAGTAATATCTGATTCCACCTGTTTGAACCTGGTCAAATCTTGCAATGCACACAATTAGTTTTTTTGCAGAAAGCTCTTGAATAGCACTGTCTAATAGCACTTTCTGCAATGACAGAAATGGTCTATATCTGCGCTTTCCAACATGGTGACCACTAACCACATGGCTGTTCACTCTTAAAATGTGGCTAGTGAAAATTAACTGAATTGTTAATTTTTGGTTAATTTTAATTTATTTAAATTTAATTGTATATAGGCACAGTGGCTAGTGGCTGCCTCTAGAACAGCAGGTCTGGAATAAGAGATAGATGAAAAAGAAGAGAAGATGAGATGGAGAAGTAAGTGTTGCTACTACACCTTTAATGATGTCCCAAGCACCATAAAATTTAGCATTTTCTATGATGTACTAAGATTCTCACATTTAACCCTCACAACAAGATGTTGTAGATATTATTATTCATGTCTTATAGATGAGGTGACTAAAGCTTAGAGAATTTAAGTAACTCCTGTGTTTGAATAGCAAATGATTGACTGGGTCCAGGACTCAAAACTAGGAAGTACAATTCCAAAGAGAGTACTTCTAATCATTATTCATTGAGATCCCCTTTGCACCAAACTCCCAGATCCACATGGATTCCTCTCTGGAATTTTAATTTGCATATTATGCACAGTACCGCACTGTTGAAATACTTCAGCTCTGGAGCATGTTTTGACTTTCAGTAGTTTTTTTAAGCTATTATTATGCAACATTTTATAAATTTGGGCCATAACTATCTTCCCTATGCAGGTCAGAAGTAATTAGAAAGGCAGAAATCAGTTAAGATGCTTTGAGTTTCAACTAATAGAAAACTCTACTAAAACTAGATGTTTGTTATCCTATATATTAAGTACATAGGCAGACATTTCCAGAATTAGTTAACACAGCTGCTGATTCAGAGTCTTAAGTTTTCAGATTCATTTCTTTTTCCACTTTTTCAAATTATTGGCATTTGCCCTAAATTTGTCTGTCCATGCTCCATAAGTGCAGCACCTCCTCACACAGCTAAGACCAGAAGATGTGGATTCGGGTAGGCAACTTATAGTGTCTTCTATAATGACAAAGGAGACTGTGATTTGATTCAGAGACTATACAGATTTAATATTCAATAGAACTAAAAATATTCCAAGTTTGTTTTCTATTTAAATATGATCTCGAAGTTGAAACCACAATTGGGTAGAGTTATAGTGGTTGGTTCAGGGAGGCAAAGTGATTTGATTCAAGATCTTGATTCTATGAGTAAAAAGAAATCATGTTCAAATTTAGAAAAAATGCACTGGAACTACATGTTTCTTAGAAGAATTTAATTTTGCCACAGCATCTTATTAATGCAAAGCAAAGCTGACTTTCAAGCTGCTGAGCAGCAGCACTCAGGGTAATTTAAACCACAGCATCCTAAAATTTTAGATGTGAGAAAATCTGGAAGATCACGTGGTCCCCACTGTGCAAGTTACAAGTGAGGAAACTCAAGCCCATCGAGAGTCAGAGTGCGGACTAGAACCGTGGTTCCCGAATGACTCCGCCATGCCCTTACTCCTGGACGATTTCCCCAAACGGAAGGACAGTGAGCTCTAACCATTTACAATTACATTTTTTCCTGTGACTAGTACCCCTTGAACCACTTTTTGATGCACTTCTAAAGTGGGCACAGGCTAACAGCACCTTCAGAACCCTAGAGTTGCTGGTGTACAGAGGATCTAGATGTTTTCTAAATAATTTGGATTATGTTTAACTCTTACAGATAATCTATGAAATCATTTAGGCATTTGATGGTCATTGTAAGCTTACAATCTGAAAAGACAAGTATAAAGTTTGGTGCGTATTTTCTAATTGAAAGGGTAATATGACCTGATTGCAGAAAACTTGGAAACGTCTCAAAAAAAAAAAAAAAGATTAAAAAAAAACTCAAACAAAACTCACCTACCATCCACCATCCATAATCACTGTTAACATCATGATTTCTGTTTTTCCACACTTTTGTAGTGCATATTTACATGTGCATTTTAAAATGAAAGGTTATCATCTTTTACTTTTTTGTAGCCTCCTTTTTTAAAAAAGTAAAAATAGATTAGGATCGTTTTCCAATATCAATAAATAGTATACAGTTTGATTTTTTTTAAAGGCAAAGAATCGTTTCATATAAATAAACCACACTTAACCTAATTAGATCTATATGGTTCAACATGTAAGTTTATTACTAATATTTTAATATTTTAGGCATTTGTTTTTATGCATTTCCAAAGGTAGAAACATGCAGTCGAAAGGTGAACCTTGTTAAGGTAGTTTAATATATTTTGCCAAACTGCCCTTCAGAAAGCTTATACCAATTTACATAGCCCCTAGCTGAGTATGAGCTTCCCTACATCCCCACTGCCTTACCCGCCCTGGGGGCTATCATTCATTGTAATCTCAGCCAAAGGGTAGCTTTTGTAAAAGCCACGCTTACCTTTGTGACTGCATTTTATTTGCCCCTCTTTGCAGCTCCCATGAATTCCTGTCTTGGCCAAGGCCATGCGAGGGTTTCTGGCTTCACTGGGCTGTGCTGACTGATTCAGCAATGAGTTTTGCCAAAAGGACAAAGCTAATGGATGTGTTCACTTGAGAGACCTCCTAGCAGTGGACCAGGAAGAGGGTTTGCCGGGGAAACAGAAGGTTCTCCAGAAGCACCTTGGACCTTCTGGGGAGAGGGGATATCCTTTCTTTAATTGCTTTCACCTTCTTCTCCTGCAGGTGATTTCCTTCCTGGCCTCAGATTCCCCTAGGTAGGGGCTTATTTGCATTTCCTTTTGTACTTCTTACTAGTGGACACAACAAAGGTGAATCTGGGAGCCAATTTAAGACCCTGGAAGGAGAACCTACTCCAGATCATCCTGAGTAAGCTTGGTGGAGCAGGGTGTTTTATTCACTGCTAAATCAGTGCAAACAACTGGGTGCTTTATTTCTTTCCACACAAGCTTTAATAACCCAACCCAGTCATAATGAATCCTAGGGCAGAATTAATGTAAAAGAGAAATGGTGATTAGATAATTATCAAGTACAGAGAGCATTTAACCTTCCCAGTGACGGGACTGCCTAAGACTACCTGGTATCATGTACACTGTCTGGAAATAATTAATAATTTAAAAATTATCCAATCTCTACTGTTAATCAAGAAATAAGGATCTGGGAGCAGCGCGCCAATCAAGCTGAGTTTTTCCTCCATTTAACGTCTGCCAATGGGCTCCTTCTCTCCAGTGTCTTTGAATGTGTTGGTCTCTTTGATTTTTATTTCAGGCTGGCCAGATTTAAGCTGTTGCAAGTCTCCAAGAATATCTCAACAAGCTGAGACACATCACCCTCTAAAATTATCCACCCCGAGTGAAATGCCAGGGAATAACCTTTGGCCTCTGCCTTTTTTAATTGCAACTCAAGCCATTTTTAAGCCACAGGCTGTGACAGCCCCGTGTTCTGCTCTCCTTCACCCACCCTCCACTCCCCCTACGCTTCTTGGGAGGTCTACTCAAAAGAGGATGTGTGTGTGTGTGTGTGTGTGTGTGTGTGTGTTATGTACTGTATTATGTCACAATAAAAAATGGACGTGCCTTCTCCCTGTCATATTATTTAATTCCACAACAAAGGCAGCTATACGTCAATGGGCCTTACCAACACATACACGCATGAGTGCCTGTGTTCCTACAAATACATACACACATATTGCATGAAGAGTAGAACAATTCATTATGTAAGTGATAACGCATGTAGTACAGGAAGACTCAGAGTAGAATATCTAGACGAGACTTTAAAGGTCATTTTCTCCAAACCCTCTACAGAAGATAACCGTAAGACACTGAGAAAGGAAGTGACTTTTCCAGGGTCTTACAACTAATTAAAAAAAGAAAAAAATAAGTAAAGTACAGTTTCCTGATTCCTAATCCCAGAACTCTTTTCCCTAAATGCAAGAAGATCCAAGACCAGGGTATTCAAAAAATACAGGGAACCTAATTACCAAAATATTTGCTTCTGCGATGGTGCTACCTCCTTCCAGAATGCCCATCGAGCTTCCTTCTTCGATGAGCTGATTCGTTAAGATGCGGATCAAAGAGCACATCCTCCAGGACACCTTCTCTGATACATTCAGGGTTAAGGCTTTCTGTGAGCTCCCATAGCATTCTTGCTTAATCTTTTTTGTTTTCAATTAAGTTGACATTTAATATTATTTTATGTTAGTTTCAGGTGTACAACATAGTAGTTAGGCATTTCTATAATTTATGAAGTGATCCCCCTGATAAGTCTAATACCTACCTGGCATTATCTGAAGAAATCCAAAACACTAACTCAAAAAGATATATGCGCCCCTTTTGTTCACAGCTTAATCTTTTTTTTTTTTTTAAAGATTTTTATTGGGGAATTGGGGGGATGGGAACAGTGCTGGGGAATTGGGGGAAGGGGAACAGACAAGTTGCTGTAGTTCTGTTCTTCAGTCTAGTTGTGGAGGACATTGCTTCACTGGCCCAAGTTGGCACCATCATTGTGCTCTTCCCAGGTGAGGCACATCAGTCACCGGCCTCTGGATGGCCACTCACTGCGGCTGCTGGCCGCTCACGCTGGCTGCTGGCCACACACGGTAGCCCATGGCAACCCACTGCCACAGGGGCTGCAGCCTACACAGTCGCCAGCAACTCACAGCAGCCCAGCTCCAGGTTGAGCTGTTGTTCAGCATCTTAGCTGTGGAGGGCAGTGTCACTGGCCCTCATATGTGGGATCCGAACTGGGGCCCTCTGGCATCCCAAGCCAGTTCTTAACCATCACGCCACTCGGCCGGCCCTCACAGCTTAATCTTAAACTAGCACTTTTTGCTGATTTTCATTGATTAGCTAGTGTCGGATTTCTGGTCTTTTAGTTCCCTAGATTCTAAGCTAGAGAAGATGCATCCTGTTCTGTGTTACCTCACCAGCCCCTAGCCTGGGGCACAGTGCCCACTCAAATATCAAATTATGCAATATCTCACATATCCAGGAAGCCTGACAAGGGCAAGGGGACATATTTGCAAAACAGCTCAAGCCAGATAATCCATCAACAATCTGGGATAGGCAGACAAACAAGAGAGTGAAGGGAAGTCACTACCAAAAGGTGTTTCTGAAAGGTGAGCGCGGCACAGCCTCAGACGGTCTGCTCAACAGGGTGAATTTCACTATGGGCAAGAAAGTGACTCTGCTAGAACAGAAAAAAAGAAAGGGAACAGCAAGCAGCAGGAGAACACAGCCACCAAGAACAGCCTAGAATGGATGGCTGTTTGGATGCCTGCTTGGGATCTACAGCTTATTTCTATGAAGAGGACTATTTTGGGAGGAAGAGAGGGGTCTACTTTCTGCCTGTTGAACCAACTGACCATCTGCTTACTGCAGACCCAGGCTCCATGTCGCTAGATTGGGGATGAAGATGGGGAGTCTACGAAACAGACTCAGCCTTTAGCCCAGTGCTGGGCTCTTGGAAAACAGACAGTTGTCTGGGCTTTATCCATGTGTCCCTCGCTTCCTCATTAGGCTAGGCTGGGTCATTAATCCTGTATCCTGGAGGTCCTTTATTTTTGCAAACATTTGCTGAGGACTATTGGTGCCAGGCACTGGGCGGGACACTTGTTTTTATAGATCAGTGTTTCCCAAACTTCTGTGATTGTAAGAATCATTGAAGTACATTTTTTGTTGTTGTTAATTACGGATTCCTAGATCTGCATCTGCTGATTTAAACTCTAGGGAAGGGGCCTATGAATATGTATTTTTTCAAGTAACTCAATGAATTCAGACCATCAGACAAGTTTGGGAAACACAGATAGAGATAAATAATAGCAATAATATTAATAATGAAATAAAGTTAATGGCTCCTGCCTCCAATGAGTACACAGTCAAGCGAAAGAATTTTCTTTAAAATAATCATTCCTGACTCGAGGGATACTCACCTCACGTGCTAAGAAAACACATGAAAATAAGTAGAGAGCCATTTTTAACTCCATGGTATTCATTTGTGTGACTTCTCTGCAAACCTGTCTCGTAAGAGTTGACTTGGAAATCCCCAAATAGCCACAACGAGAGGGCTCCAGAGAAGCGATTGAGAATCTTGGCCCAA
Source organism: Hipposideros armiger (assembly GCF_001890085.2). Lineage (NCBI taxonomy): Eukaryota > Metazoa > Chordata > Mammalia > Chiroptera > Hipposideridae > Hipposideros > Hipposideros armiger. The sequence goes on along the minus strand of NW_017731814.1, from coordinate 799,984 downwards.
CTGGAGGACCCTTTGCAGAGCAGAGTTTAGGAAACAAAATTGTAAATTTTTATATACAGAAAAAGAAGCATTTTCAGGCAGTTTGGAGAATGAGTAAGAGTAAAAATCAGTCACCCCAGCAGAAGCTTTTGATAGATGAGACACTTACCACATATTATGGAGACACACACACACACACACACACAAAAAAAAAAAATCACCCAGCTTCAGCCAGTAATACAGAACTTGGAGCAGCTGGGCAAATAGGTCTCAGAAATTACTGGACAATCAAAATCCTATTTGGCTGTAAAATGTGCATTGCCACCATGCTGGCTGCCCAATGTCCTCGCTTCCCTGTCTGTGTCAGCATCTCTGCCTCCTTAGCCACCATTCTCCAGTCCCCCTGGAGGACTTCCCCTTTCCACCTGCTGTGCTTGGCTCCCTTTCAGATGCTCTCACCCTGCTGCGGGAGCTAATCATCAGTCCATGAGGCATTAATGCATGTGCTGACGGTACAGACAATGGAGTTATTTCTACATGGTGCCAAGCTAATCAGAGCACTTGTTAGGGGTAAAAAATCAGTCTGAATGACAGTTGGTGGATACAAAGACTAACTGATGGGCTGAATTGATCCCTATTTGGCTAGTACATTTTGGTGTTAAAAATTATTCGATGTTGAGGATTCCATGGTCCAGGGTTCTTGTCTCAAATTTGTTTGTTTGCTTGTTTATTTTGTCTTGTTTGGCAATGAGGTCTATTTTTCCAGGCAAATATTATACAGAAAAATAATGCACAATGTATGCAAGTTGAACTGCTCTGGATAGATGAGGGGAGAAGATGAGATTCCTGCCACTCTCTGCCCTTATTCCCCTTCAGTGTCTCCTAAATCACCCCAAAGGTGCCTAAGAGTCTGAGAAAAACAAACCTGTCTGTAGACCTCCAAGTCCCTTGTTTTACAAATGAGGAAACAGATACTCAGAGATTGCAATTGCCTAGCAGAACTCTTGCAATGGCGGTGGAAGTGGGAGCAGAACCCAGGTTGCAAATTTCAATCCATTGCCTTGGCCTCTAGGCCAAGAAGCCAACCTTAGTCAATGAGCCAAAGTTCCTCATGGGTTCTCACCACCCCAGGCCAGTGGGGCAGGACAGTAAGAGGAAGAAGCAGCTGTTTCCTAGGCCAGACATCTAGAGTGCACTGTACTTACTCACTGCTTTCTCTATAGCCACTCTCTCATTTTTTTGCATTCTGAGATGGATTCAGGTAAAAAAAAAATAATGAGCTAACCCTTTCTAAACTAGACAGACATTATGAAAAATAAAATAAAATGAAAGTTCCAGTTTTCACGTCCAGTCCACCCTCAATTTCTGTGTACTCCAGACCCGCCTATCAAGGAGACAAGTGTTCACAGAGCTCTAGACTTTCTTTCTCCATCCTTCTAACTCCTTCTCAATTACTGATCCAGTCCACATCTCTGCATTTGTATCTGTCGTTATCCGCCTCTCCATCAAATAGTCTTAGCTTCTGTCCAAATTCTTTGCCCTGCCCTGGAGAGCCTCTCCTTTTATTATCTGCCAATAAGGTATTAATACATTAGTGCCTCGAAGTGCACTCTTTAATGAGGGCCATGGACATTCATTTAGCTGAGTTTGATAGTGACAACACATTGACATTGGTAAGGTTAATGATCCAATGCTTTATTTTATTGAACAAGTTGAACAACACTTAGCACATTGATCCACAATGTCCTATAATCTGTCTTTGCTATTACTTTAATGGTACCATGGCATCGATGCCCTTTGAGTAATTGGCATCATGAAAAGATGGACTTGGCCTTGTCATGTTGGATTAGAGCTATGCTGAGTTGTGAAAGATTTTGTCCTTTCTTTATTCTCTTTCCTCTCACTTTATGTTTTCCTGAGTGAAGAAGCAAGAGAGGCCTCATAAAGGTCAGGGGGGAGAACGTGACTTCACAGTGAAGATGCAGAATTGGGCATTTAGAGATATAATGATCAGCGTTTTCTAAGCCCTCATCTCTTTCCCAGATCATCAGGCCCACATGACCTTTGATACACCTCTGAGCCTCCGTAGATTTCAGTGTCTTTGTTTAAAAAAAAAATGGAGAAAATTAATGAAATCTACTTGTCCCCACCTGCCTCACAAATGATGGGTCCTAATTTCAAGACATGATGCTTTACCCCTGGTGCAAGGAGATGACAGAAGAAAAGAACGCGCTGGGATCTTGCCTGAGCCCTGCCAATGAGGACAGGGAGATACTGGTTTGGGGACACTGTGTACCAGAGGCTAGCTCTGAGGTGACACCTGAAAAGCTAGAGATAGAGTCTAAGATCCTGGCAAGCTCCTGCATCTACCAGGAAAGGGCAATAAGGTCCTGACCAGGGAGGCCAAACACACTAGTTGAGATTACAAGGTGAAGCCAGACAGGCAGTCATTACTTGGGAATATGGCCTTGAGACAGAGTTTCTAGCAGGGCTGAATTCAGGACAGGCCTCCTATACTGAAGGTGGGTCTTGGATGGGTGCAAACTTCAAAAGAGGGGCCCTGGCTGATGGGAACATGGGTTGTGTCTGGAAGGCCACCCAAAGTTCAGTGGTCTCTCTGAGCAGAGATATCCCATTATATGTGGGCAGGTGGAATTCTATGTAACTGGGCTACCGAACCCAGTTAAGTCTTAA
>NW_017731814.1:791702-795769 GCF_001890085.2 Hipposideros armiger | reverse complement strand
ATTCTCAAGATCTATATAGATTAGTTATCAATATTTCAGATCTTACTTTGTCAACTCTTGGGAGCACATCCATGTAAAACATCACCTGGCACATATTCCATCACTCCTTTATTATCCACACAGGAAGGTATGGTCAATTTTGCAGAGAGGAAACAAATACTAGGCTGAAACAGTGTTTGGTTTTGAAATAGCATACAATTTTTGAAGCCCTTCACTTTCCCTTAAGAACTCCATTACCCAATAGTCATAGACCCATCAAAAAAGGTTAACACTAAGATTGTCTCTATCCTGCAATTAGGGCAAGTCTGGAAATGTTTGTTCCTGTAGGGTAGAATTTCTCTACCTTGGCACCACTGACATTTTTGGCTGGATAACCTTTGCTATGAGGAGCTTTCCTGTGCATTCTAGGATGTTTAGCAGCATCCCCTGTCTTTACCCACTGGATGCCAGTACCACTCCCTCCCCAGCTGTGACAACCCAAAATGTCTCCAGACATTGTCTAATGTCTCCTGGGGGTCAACGTTGTTCTCTTTGAGAACCACTGCTCTAAGAGTTTACATTCCCTCTACCTAAAGCAAGTGAATCGATCGTAAGCATACGTGCATGTCCTCAGACAGAAGCTGAACAATGTTGTTCTCTTTGATACTATTTATTCCTTTGTTCATTCAACTAATGAAGTCCTTACTGGATGTTTGCTATACTTCTTGGTTATTTAAATTCTCACTTCGGGTTCCCTAATTCTATCCATTTCAAGCCTGACAATGTTGGCTTTCACCTCTCTATGTTCTCAGCTGCTTCTTACTACACGGTCACAATAGCCACTGCTGTTGTTCGTGGTTCTAGGGCTCTCTCATTTCCAGCTCTGCTTCCACACCTGTCATTCATCCATAGGAAACTGTGTGCAACAGGGAAAACACCAAGGGCCTGAAAGTAAGTCCTTGAATTCTAGTTCCGGTTCGGTCACTTGCTAGCTGTATGAGTTTAGAAAAGCATGAGCGCCTCTGAGTGTCGTATCCTGGTCTATAAAATGGGAATGATGTCGGTACATTCCAACTACCCACCCCAGTTGTTTTGAGGAAAAAAAATATATAAGAGAATGGGAGAGGAAGTGATCTGAAAACTATGAAGCGCTGTACAAGAGAGAAAGATTGCAATCGTCACGATCATTATCCATAAAACAAAAGGGTATGAGCACAAATTGCTTTTCAAGCAGAGAGAAAGCCAGCTGAGGGAGTGAAACAATAACCGCTTCAATTGGGGCCACAATCAGGAAATAGAGGAGGAGCAAGGCACAATCCTTTTGCTGAGCTGGGCGCAACTAAACCCACTGCCTCCAGGAGTGTGACCGTAAGGATAAGAAGCCCCAGAGTGGCTGTGCGAAGGGGCTGTCAGAGCAGAGCTGCTTGATGGGGTCTGCGGCTCAGGCTTCCAAATACAGTTCCTCCATGCACAGGACAAATCAGGAAGTTAGTCTGCTAGCACATATTAGGTACTTACTACGTATCAAGCACTATGCTGGGAGTGTTCCTGAGGCTGCTTTCAAAGCATTGCATCTAGAAAGGATGGGAGAGTCNACATCCTTGCCAACATATAGTCAATCATTTTAATTCTAGCTATTCTAACAGGTAATGGTAGATTACTGTGGCTTTCATTTGCATTTTCCTAATGACTAATGCTGTTGCATATATTTTCATATGCTTATTTGCCATCTGTGTATCTTCTATGGTGAGTGTCTGTTCAAATCTTTTGCCCATTTTTTAATTAGGTTGTGTTTTCCTTATTATTGAGATTTTTAAAAATCAACTTTATTGAGGATTAATTTACATACATTTCAATGAGGCTTGAAAACCAGCACAACCAAGATATAGGACCCACCTCTCTCAACTCTCTCAACTTTACTCCTTTTTAAATGACAGCTTTATTGAGATATAATTTACATACCAAAAAATTCACCCATCTGAAGTGCACAGTCAGTGGATTTTGAAATAGGCACAGATTTTGACATTATCACCATAATCAACTTTACAGGAGCTTCATCACCTCAAAAGAAGCTTCACATCCATTAGCAGTCACTCCCCATTCCCCATTTTCCTCCCCCATCCCCCACCCCAACCACAAATCTACTTTCCATCTCTATTGATTTGCCTATTCTGGGCATTTCATATAAACTAAACAACATGCTAAGCAATCCTTTGTGACTGTTTTTTTCATGTAGCATAATGCTTTCAAGGTTCATTTATGTTGTAGCGTATGTTAGTGCTTTATTTCTTTTTATTACCAAATAATATTTTATTGTATGGATATACCATATTTTATTTATTCATTTATCAGTTGATGGACAGTGGGGTTTTTCAGTTTTGGCTATTTTGTATAATGCTATGTATATTTGAGTAGTTTTTGTGTGAGTCATATAATAGAAAATATATATATTGGTCTCTGCCTGCAGTTCCTAGCACACAGCTCCTGAAAACCTTGTAATTTTCCATGTGATTAGAGGACTAAGAGCATCTTTTCTTTTAATGAGATGACTGGATGAGCTCCTGGATGGGGGCTGGTCACCAGAGAGACCAAGCCATGATTAGAAACTTGGAATTTTCAGCCCCCGTGTCCCATTCGCCAGAGCGGGGAGAGGGACTGGAAATGAAGTTAACAACTGATTATGCCTACGTGAGGGGTCTCCATAAGATCCCAGCAGTACGGGTTTCGGTGAGCTTCCAGGTCGGTAAACACATCCACGAACCAGGAGTGTGGCACACCCCATCTCCATGGGGACAGAGGCTCCTGCACCCGATGTATCTCTTCATCTGGCTGTTCACCTGTATCCTTCATCATATCCTTTAGTAAACTGATAAACGTATTTCCCTGAGTTCTGTGAATCCCTCTATCAAACTAATCAAACCCCAANTCCATATCTTGGCTATTGGTTTGGTAACTTCTTTAAAGGTTTATTCTTCCTCATCTGCTAATAACATGGCCCCTTCCATAGCAGCAGCTGATCTTGGCAGTGTCTATACTCCATAACTCGCATCTCTTATGGCTGCTTCTTTTAAACTTGCACACCAAGCCATTGGAATGGTGCCCGTGGCTTCTTGTGCATTTGCTTAAGATACAAAAAACACCTTGGAGCCCCAGAAAGGGGACGACAGTGGCACAAAACCTCTTGATGGGATCCATCCTTTCCTCAACCTTCTCTTTTCCTTCTAAATGACCGCTGATTAGGCAGCATCTTCTTCCTTCTGAGATGCATATGCTTCTCCCCCTCAATCTGAATGCCTGTTGCATTGCCCAGACAGAGAGCTGCATACAAATAAATACACAGCTGAAAGTTGTCCTTAGACCCCTCTGTAAATCAGATCTACAAGCTCAGCTACTGTGTTTCTGGAAAGTGGCAGATAGCAAGACAGGCAGAGGCAGAAATTGTACGACCTCCCCGAGTTATCTGATGGCTGAGAAGCTTTCCGTTGCCCTAGGTACAGACCGCCAGCAAGGCAATCAGCAGAAAAATGCTCGCTTGTTCCTTTGGTTGGGTCTGCAGTCTCCCTGGCAGTCAGTGAGTGAGACAGGGAATCTGGGGTGTCAGGAGTAGTCCACAAAATACAAAGAGTAAACCCCATGTCACTTTGTCTGCAGGTCCTGCATACACCGGTCCCATTCTGCTTCTCAATATGTCACTAGCGTTCTCAAGTTAGCCCCCAAATGCCCCTGGGCTACGAGTTCCTTGTGGGCATAAGCTCTCTCTCACACGTGTCTGCCACGTGTCTTACATATACTCAGTATTGAAAATAATATTGGTAGACTTAATTTGAGTTAGGTGATTTGACTTGTGTTGGTAGTCATAAGAAACTTCAAAAAAAATTAATAAAGAAACAATTGTTAAAGCTAAGACACCAAGAGGGCCTAGTGTGAGGAAAAAAGAAAATATATGACAGATTGAAGAAACCAGGCTTTCTTGGAGAACATAGAGAGAGGTCTTTGCTGACCTCCTTCTTCTAACAAATGTCTTTTGAGAGGGGCCTGAGCAACCCCAGCCAGAGCTGGGTCCCAGGGGCCTCTCCAGGCCAGGGTGG
>NW_017731814.1:787454-788862 GCF_001890085.2 Hipposideros armiger | reverse complement strand
TGTTCACCTGTATCCTTCATCATATCCTTTAGTAAACTGATAAACGTATTTCCCTGAGTTCTGTGAATCCCTCTATCAAACTAATCAAACCCCAAAGAGGAGAAGGTCATGGGCACCTCAGATGTGTATCCAAGTTGGACAGAAGTTGTCAGTAACCTGTGGACCTACTGCTTGTGATTGGCATTTGAAGTGGGTAGGAGCTGTCTTGCGAGACTGAGCCCTTAACCTGTGGAATCTGACACTAGCTCTAGTAGATAGTGTGAGAATTGAGTTAAATTGTACAACAACCAGCTGGTGTCATAGAGAATTGCTTGGTGTGGTCACAATTGGCAACCAGAAGTATCAGAAATGAAGTATTCTATGCAAAAGTAAGGGAGACGTAGGAGGGAAGACTGGGTTTTCCCAACACAATTATGTTTTATTTATGTGGTATATATACCTAAGAGAGGAGTTGCTAGGCCATATGGTAATTCTATGTTTGTACTTTTTTTGAGAAATTAACAAACTGTTTTCCAAAGCTCTGTACCATTTTACATTCCAACCAGCAGTGTGTGAGGATTCTGATGTCTCCATATCCTCAAAGACACTTATTATTGTCTATCTTTTTTATTATAGCTGTCTTAGTGAGTAATAAGTGGCAACTTTGAGTTGCATTTCTCTGACAGCTAATGATGTTAAACATCTTTTCATGTGCTTATTAGCCATTTCTTTGGAGAAATGTCAATCAAATCCTTTGCCTATTTTTAATTATTTGCTTTTTATTATTGAGTTATAAGTGTCCTTTATATATTCTAGATACAAGTCCTTTATCAAATGATTTGCAAAAATATTCTCGCATTGTGTGGGTTGTGTTTTCACTGTCATGATGGTGTGCTTTGAAAAAAAAAAGTTTTAATTTTGTTGGTGTCTTAGTATTGAGATTTAAGTATACTATATCAGATATAGCTTTTGCAAGTATTTTCTCCCAATCTGATTTTTCTTTAACAGTATCTTTTGAAAAGCAGAAATTTTAATTTTCATGAAGTCCAATTAGTTAATATGTTCATTTATAGATTATGCTTTTAGTATATTATCTCTGAAACTTTTGCCTAACCCCAGATCACAAATATTTCATAGTATGTTTTCTTTCAGAAGTTTTACATTTTAGGTTTTACATTTTGGTCTATGAGCCATTTGAGTTAACTTTTCCATATTGTGTAAGTTATAGACGAAATTCTCTTTTTTTATATATAGATATTCAATTGTTCAGCAACATCTGTTGAAAGGCTATCTTTTCTTCACTGAATTGCCTTGTTAGCTTTGTCAAATCAGTTATCCAGATATGTGGGTCTATCTATAAACTCTCTCTTATTTTCCATTGATGTATTTGTCTGTCTTTCTACCAGTATCACTCTGTCTTGATTACTAT
>NW_017731814.1:765134-786704 GCF_001890085.2 Hipposideros armiger | reverse complement strand
GGCAGTGTCACTGGCCCTCATATGTGGGATCCGAACCGGGGCCCTCTGGTGTCTCAAGCCAGCTCTTAACCAACACACCACTCGGCCGGCCCAAGTATTTTATATTTTTTATTCAATTGTAAATGATAGTGTGAGTTAATTTCACTTTGCATTTATTTATTCTAGTATATAAAAATATAATTCATTTCTATATATTCATCTTCTATCATACAAGCTTACTAAACTCACTTACTAGTTCCAGTAGCTTTTTTGTATATTCCATCCTGTCCAGGAGCAGAAGTCTCTAACTGCATTATCTTTTAGATCTCACAACTACTTGATAAGTATTAAATGTGTACTGAAATTGTGCTTTCTTGGAAGGACAGAAAGATTAGACTTGTTTAGCTTTGCACAGTTCCTAAGTGAACAATTCAGAATATGCCTGGATCTGTGTGACACGAGGGTCTGTACTCAGAACCGTCACAATACCTGTGTCTCTAGGCTTGTGACATGCCATCACACTAGTGGGTTTGCCCGTCCCATGACCAACCCCAAATCATCTTCACTTGAGGTCCAATTCTCACCACACTCAGACAGTCTGTTACTTCCTTAATTCTGGCTCATTCAAGTGATGGGCAGTAAGGGAGGAGGGCATATGAATAAGTAGCCTCAGATCGCAGCAAGTAAGTGAAGTTTGGAAGAGGAGCTCTAGAAAAATGTCACCTAGTGGTCCCATCTGCAACAGAGAGCAGGCCCCAGCCACAGTCATTCAAGGGCAGGTTTCTCATCCATGATAAAAACTCAGTAAAATTAAAAGCAAGGCTGGAGAGAAACTTGGATGAGGATCAAAATAAAATTATTGTTTTCTAACGTGGTTCACAGAATTGTAATTGGGCAAAAGATAAAGGCGAGACAAGCCTGTTCCTCAGAACAGGTGTGCCATGGGTGAGGGGTGGATGGAAGAGAAAAACGAAGTGCCTGAATCAGTACAGGACACTATGTAGCCCCAACCAGAAAAGCAAGAAAAACGATTCAATGCTAAACCCATCATAAGGTGTTGTGAGATGGCTTTAGTCTCACAACCTGGGCAGAACTCAGCTAAGCGGAACAGAAGAAAAGAGGTGACCGGCTGTGGAAAAGTGGAAATGAGGTGGAGAGGACTTCTTTGCCCCAGACAACCTGTCGTGGTCACTTTGGGAACCTTAGTGAAGACATTTACATCAGTTACAGAGCTGGAGGGGAGACATGGAGCCAAGAACGCATAGGAAGAGAGTCCAGGCACTGGGAGTAGTTCAGTGCATGAGGCTATGGTGACAAATTCACACCCACAAGGGTTGTGAGCATTTGAGGAGGTGGGTTTTGTACCAAAGATATGCACAGCTGAAGGAAGGCTGCAAGGCCTATGTTGCTATAATACCAGGATTTTCTGACTTGAGCTGGGGACATGAAGGCTTTGGGGGAAGGGGCCCTTCGAGTTGCTTTAGTTCACAGAGGCCGGCAGTGAAGGTTCGTAAGTCAGGCCGGTTCCCAGGCCATACTCCTTCCGGGAAATGGCAACGAGGGCTCAGAGGTGGTCACCAGGAAGGACACACCTTGGGGGATGTGGTCTCCATTCCTGGCGTAAGAAAATTAGGAGGTGCTGTGTGGGCCTGAGAGCTTTTGACAAACGATAGTGGCATTTCTAAAGGTCATTCCATGGGTGGCTCACTCTCATCCTTCAGCTCTCAGCTCACATGTCTTCCTCTGAGGGGCCTTTCCTCACTATCCCTTCTAAATAGCCGTCTCTAGTCAGCCTTTGACTCTTCGACATGTTTACATACTGTAACAGTTACAAGCATGAACAGTGAAGCCAAGGGACCTGGATTTGAGTCCAGACGATGCCACGAATGTGCTCCGTGAACTTGGGAAACCTACTTCATCTTGCCCGCCTCCACTCCTGGCTGAGGAAACGGTCAGCATATTACCTACCATCTAGGGTGGTTGTGACGGTTAACTGACTTAGTATTAGGCTGAACCTATGAAATTGCCATTTGGGGGGATTAAAAATGGTTACCTATCCACAGTTTCATAGGGATCAGCCGTGTGTGTGTGTGTGTGTGTGTGTGTGTGTGTGTGCGCGCGCGTGTGTGTGTATACACACTCACACACACACACACACACACACACACATATATATATATATATATATATAGAGAGAGAGAGAGAGAGAGAGAGAGAGAGAGAGAGAGAGAGAGAGGCTTAGAAGAGGGTTAGTCAGCTCTATACAGAAATATTAGGTATTATGATTCAGTCTGTAATTATTTTGTTTATTCATTCATTCATTGATTATATCCCAGGTTACAATGTAAACCCTTAGATGGACCTTGGTCATCTTTTTTTACCAGTGTGTCTAGAGCATTTGGTATAGTGCCTGGCACATGATCATTGTTGAATAAATATTTATTTAACAAACAACATTTTCCCCTATCCCTGTAATGAAGGACGGGCACAAAGACTCTCGGGAATCATACGGCTGTGACCAACAGGAACCTCATTCTTAACTGATACATCTCTATGGAGAAGTAAAGACAAAAACGAGGGCCGCAGGGTTCCTGTCCCCATGCCTCCCCCGCTCCTGGCTTGCGTTCTCAGCCCCTGCTGGCCTCGATAGGGCTTGAGAGACTTGGTGTTCCCTGTGGCCTTCAGCACAGTCACATGCTACTGGGCTGAGAACAATAATCTTCCCTTTCCCAAAAGAAACAGAATTGCGAAATGGGTAAATAAGAAATATGTCCTTGTGTCTGTGTGTTTGTTTGATGATCTCGGTTTGTGTATTTCATTGCCATAATGACAGGGAAGAGTAAGGCTTTGGAGCCAAGTTCTCATCTTGATCTGGGTTGCCTGGGCGTCAGCCTGGTGGGACTGTCAGTGAGCAGAACCGCAGTGGGTAGGAGTGCCCCATATTCAATACATGGCCCAGGATATAGGGGCTCAAGTTTTCTGACATTAAAGTGGCCTTAGTTCAGGCCCATCTGCACCGGCAGACAGCTTGGCATTGTAGTGAAGCTTTCTGCTTGACTGCCTCTCAAGGCCTGGCCACAGAACTGGCCACGGGGTGGGCCCTAGGCCCTGGAAAAGCCTCTGACCAGAGAGTCCTGTTTGCCCTGCTTAGGCACTAGGTCCTTTTCTTTGTTTCAAAGAGTAGAATTTAAAAAACAAAAAAGCACTCTGGTTTGTCTACCCATAGATGCTTCTTGGAGGCAAGCTGTAGGCTGGGTTTGTCCCTTTATGGGAAAGCTTTGTGGTATCATTACCCTAACATCTGTGCTGAGTCCCAGAGGCCCCGTAACCATGAGTCTCAGCCACAGCTCAGGTCCAGAAAGGCAGTTAAGGGAAGGCAGACTGTCTGTGAGACCTTATAACAGTTCTTTTGAGAATTTTGATCCTATTTCCCCATTGGTATCTATGGCTCTGTGTTTCTCCTGTGTTTTCTCTTGTTCTGTTGGGTAGGTGATTCCGTATGCCCTTCCTTTCTCTTCTCAGGTCTTTGCAGTTTCTCCTCCTTAGCCATCACTGCACTTCGAACCAGCAGCCCAACACAGCCCAGGTTTAATTTCCTTCCACTCACTCTGTCTCTCCCCACACGGGGCCCTTCTGGCTAGCTAAGCTTTTATCTCTTTCCCAAATGCTCCATGCCCTTGTTATAGCTCTGTTCCTTTTTTCACCCATTTGCTCTGCCTGGGATTCTTTTTTTCTTTACCTTATTTGTTTGTCAAACTCCAGCACACCTTTTAAGCTAGAACCCTGAAAGTCGCTTTCTTGACTCTCCTTAAAACATTATCCTTTCCTATTTCAGCACTGTGCTATTATAGTGTAATTTTTTTTCAATATGCCCACTAGAGTGAGTGCTCCTTTAAGGTAGAGGCCATGTTTCATTCATCCCTGTACCCCCTGTTCTAAGTATGGTGCCCAGTTCCTAGTAGGTACTCAATTGAAAGGTAAGTGAAGGAATGAAGGAAGGAATCTGAGGTCTGCTGAATGTCAGGCACTTTCCTCTACAAGGCCATTGTTCCTAGGATTTTCAGCAATATGCTTCCCTTCTCTAAAGTATCATCTTGAAGAAAAAGACCCCACTTATAAGTATTCTTGAGCTTTTATTTATTGTTCACTTTATTGCCCCCAATATCAGTCTTGTGCGTAGAATACAAATCAGAAGGGAAGATAGGGGAGTATCCCCCAGGTGGAATGCTCCCATCCATTACTGGCAGTTCCTTACCAGCAGTCCCCTGCACTCTTTGCCCTTCAAATTTACATGTGGCTATGCTAGACTGCTTCTATCTAAGGTGGGCTGCCATTCCTGACAGATGTCAAGTGGGAGGAACTTGGCCTTTTAGGTGGACAAAAAGATTTCTATAGGGGAAAGGAGGCAGTTGCTGGCCTTCAGAGAGAGCTACTGTTCTGGATTGATCCAAGTCCACAATGCTCACACCCTCCAAGCGCAATTCTTGTCAGGTCTTATTTACTATAAAGATTGCATTAACCATAGAAGATCTTGGTTCTCTCACTTGCCTCACTCAGTTTTTACATTTTTCATTATGTTATTCCAGTATACAGCATTGGTCATTCTCCTAACTCCATCCAATGGAAAGACTCGGTTTTATTATGTGGTTGTTCCTGTCTTGGCGTTTTGACACTTAGCCTATTCCCAGGCTCACTATTCATCTCGGGTTGCCTGGGGCAGTCCCAATTTACACTCATTGTCCCAGTGTAATTATTAATAGCACCCCCTTCATTCTTATAAGTGTTGTAGTGTGGATGATAAATTATGTGGTCACCCTACCCATCTCTGGTTTTTCTTACTCCTGTCTCTGAACTGACAGCTCACTCACTTGTCACACCCACCTTGTAATTTGCTGAGGTAGGACAATTCCTATCCTGACCTACTTCTGTCTATTCCACAGAATTTGGGTTGCTGAGCAGAGTCAGTGAATATGTTAGAATGAAATTCCAGTCTTCTGTCCATGCTCCCTAGATAAGTATGTCCATATTCAACACACACACACACACACACACACACACACACACACACACACAGAGTTGAAACATTAGCATCCCTGTTTTAGACAAAGAGACCTCCATGTAGTAGAAAGGGAGGGAGGAAATTGTCTGGCAGCATTATAATGATAGATGTCAAACGGTGACATAGAAAAAAATTATAAAGGACCAAAAAGATAGGGCTAGACAGTGAGCTAACCTTTTTCCTCCAATGGGATGCCATTTTTCTTTCAAATGCCACACTACAAAAGGAAGAGATATTTTTTGCACAGAAACTGGCACAAATAATGCTCACAAGGTCTTCCCAGCAGATGCTCATTACCTAAGCCAGCCACCAAAGAGTTCTCACCTAAGTTAAACCCCGTGAGCTGCTCACCTCATACCAGAAGGGAACATTTGCCTGTCAGCAGCGTTTCATCAGTGTGGCTGTCCATTCTGCCTCCTCTGAAACCTGCGGAAGCCCAAAGGCATTTGATCTGTTAAGCATTTTATGCTGAAAATATCCCATATTTAAAATGGCTTCATTATACCTCCAGAATGGCTCCAAATAGCAATTCAGGGTTATAGGCTTGTCTATGAATTCTAAATTGGTGTGGCTAACCATTCCCACTCCCTAAACATTGCTGAAATCTGATTCTTCCAAAAAGCCTTCACTGATCGAGTGGGGTCAAGGTGAGGTGACTTTTTTCCTCTTAACAATCACTTCTAACCAACATCTCTTTCTAAGTATTTAAACCAGCATAGATAGATACACATGGACATAGTTCTAACCCCAATCCAACCAGTGTGTAAAAGAAACTTATGTCCAAGTCATTGCTCATCTCTGATTACCAGGTCTTCCCAACCTATACATCATGACTGGGTTGCTGGTGTGCCAAGGTACTGATCCTCAACTTCTCGGGGTAGCTCGGATGGGAACTCATGAGCTGTTGTCTCAGGGACTGTGTCACCTCAGTGGTTTTACTCTATTAGTCTATCCAATGTTAACATTTTCTGTGTGCCATGGCCTCAAAACATTAAGAAACACCGCCATGGATCACCATATGGCCCTAGGACCAAATATGAGCCTGGAGATGAATTAAAAGGAAAAACAATTGTCATTAGTATTATGATTAACAAATCAAAAATAATAACAGGTAGAGAAATGGATGAATAATGTAAAACTATATCAGTTCTAAACAGAATAGTGAATACCTCGGGTGTTCACACTGAAAATACTAAATCATATGCTGTCCACTGCCATTGATTCTTACAGTGTCTGTTTTTCACTGTTGGTCAGAGTTGCACATTATTTCCTGATGTCTCACTCCCTCCTGATGCCATCCAAGGTACATAATAGAAAGGCAACTTGATGTAGAGCAAATCAACCTGCCTCTACTAAGAATGGTGAGATTTTAGGCAAATCACAACTTCTCTAGGTCTCAGTTTTCTTATCATTTCAATCAGGAGGTTCATTTAGTCCTTTCAGCACCAAAACTCTATGACTCTTTGAACATTTGTAAATACTCCTGTACCTGGAAATAAAAAGAAGCGATAAGCATATCTGATTTATTTAAATCTGAAAAACCACTACCATTTCATTCGGATACACTTCACTAAGCCAGCCCATCAAAAAACATAACACATCAGTGGTGGAGACTTCTAGGGTTCATCTGTTTCCCATACTGCTCTCCTTCTGGGCACACAAGAGGGTGATACTTCCTTGTACGCTTGCAGTTAGGCAGACCATGTGACCGGTTCTGGCCAATAGACTATGAGTAGAAAGGATGTATTCTACTTCTGAGTCAAAGGAGTTCATTGCCAGTGGGAGAACCTTCAACATTCTGTCCTTCTGCCAGAACTCTCAATAAGTCCGTGTGTTCTAAATGGTGCAGCATGACGTTCTGTGGTCCCTGAATAGCCATGTGAAGCACACTTCTCCACTGACTTTCATGAGAAATACACTTTGGTTTTGAGAGATTTGCGGGCTGTTCACTTCTCCAGCATATGCTTACCTATCTTGACTAATACATTACCTCCACCCAACCACCCAGCTCTACCCATTTTCTGTTGTTGCCCCTGTTGTTTGTTTCTTTAGAGAACAAGCTCCTGGATAAACTAAAGGAAGAAAAAGAAGGCAGGCCATGTCCTTTTATTAATTTGTTTGGCTATGTTGAGTTGTGCAGTAATTGTACAGTGAAATTGAGTCTACCACTTGAAATATGAGTTGATGATTCTGATAACAATAGAAAATGCACTACGTGAGCTGAAATTACCAGAAGGAAAAATATAAAAGAGGGCGAGAGAAGCAACCATATTTTTTATTATTGCAAAACACTCATCTTTGGTCACCATCATCCAGTGTCATACTTTTGACCCCTTTCTTAGGAAGAACTGAGTGGCCCTGATGCATTTGTCTTTTGCTTCTCTGCACTTCTATTATGATGTGGAATTCTAATGCCATAGCCCCCATCAGCACCTCTGCTCAGTGGTTCGAAGTGGGTTGAATTGTAGCCGGCGGCAGGGGGTGATAAATGTAGCGTGAGCTGCCTTTCCCCCAGCAAACTGCAAATTGCCTGAGCAGTACAGCCCACAAAAGGTTCCCATGGAGTGAATTTATCTTGCATTGTCGAGTGGAAAGGAAAAGAGAAGAGTCCAGGCATTCTATTTTTGCAGAGTCACATTCTATCTTGTTCAACGTGCAGTCCACAGATCTTTTAAAGGGGGCTCCACTGAAAAAGAGTACCAGCTCAGGAGTGTAGAACAGATAAAGAGATTTATTTTTAATGCTGTTGGAGTTCACGACTAGGTGAGAATTTCAATTTCAAGTCACTCACTTATGAATAATACTAATGTGTTCTGCTGGAGTGTATGTTATGTTACCCAATAATTCAGGATGGAGGAGACCACGCCAAGGACCAAAGGACACAATCATCAAGGAAAAGCTCATCTTTCAATGATAACTAACACCTATTCATTCAGGAGAGGAGAGCTGTGGTCCTATCAGTGACCCAAGTTCTCCTTGATCCTTGCTTCTAAGTTGGTATGTCTAAGTAGATTATTCCTTTCTAGACAAAATTTCATTAATGCTTCATGGGTCTGTCAAAGCAGCTGCCATTTTGTAATCCTCCCAATGTTGAAAAGTAATAAGAACCTTGGTATCTGACTAGCTTCATTATACCAGGCTTTAGAATGAGGTCTTCGGGGCAAGTCTTTCAGATATAGATCTTTCTGTCTCCTGGAATAACTAATAATAATAACAGCATTTTTTTTTCTTTTTGAGGAAGCAAAGGTTGTACTAGGACTTCATAACATTACTCTAGCCGTGGGTTTGAAGATATTCTATTCCATGATTCTCTTGTCTTTTTTTTTTAATGTTATCAGGTAAGTCTGGGGTTGGGGGGCGGGGGGAATGTTATTTGGCTTCTCTTAATATGTGGAAAGCATCCTCTTTTCTAACAGGCAGGCCCGAATCCTGTCCCATGCTGCTAGATCCTACTCTGAAACGACTTTCCTGACAACCCGAGCACACAGAGACTTCCCTTCTGCCATAGACTTACGGTCTTAACCACTGCTTTCATTCTCATTATAAGCATGTGCTACCTCCCTTGTATCTCTCACAGCACTTTATACATAGTAAGTGATCAAAACCTGAACTTTTTCAGCTGGGGAGGCAGTTAATCTAGGGATGGTTAATAGCTTGGGCTCAGGAATCATACAAAATTGGGTTCAACCCCAGCCCTTTTCATTACTAGATTGGACAAGTTAGTGATCCTCTCCATGTTTCAATTTCCTCATTGTAAAGTAGAAATAATGATCATAATATCTACCTCATTTGGTCAATGAGAGGATTAAATGAGCTAATGCAATTAAAAGGTTTAGCACAGTGTTCAAAACTATTTGTAACACTTAGTGTTAGTTGTTATTATTGTTCTTAATAATAATTTATAGACACTCCCTTTGCTGTGCTGTGACCTGCCACCCACAGTCCTGTTAGCTGGGGCCTCCTGAGGCACAGCTATGCCTCCATTCTAGAATGTATGGTATCTAGGGTTGGAATAATGGGGAAAAAAAGGCAGAATTTTCCTGTTACTACTTTCGGGTACATTTGCTTAGAAGAATGTCTC
Organism: Hipposideros armiger; assembly: GCF_001890085.2. Lineage (NCBI taxonomy): Eukaryota > Metazoa > Chordata > Mammalia > Chiroptera > Hipposideridae > Hipposideros > Hipposideros armiger. The sequence continues at coordinate 777,585 of NW_017731814.1, read as the reverse complement.
TGGGAAATGTGAGCAAAATGATCATATAAGGAAATCCTTCAAGACAGAGTAGACAAATACCTGATCAGAGCAGAAATGATCAATTTTCCTAATTAGAAGAGGGCTCCTGAATTTAAGCTGTTACCCCAATTAATTGGAAAAGCCTTCATATAGATTATAAGTCACTCCCATAGATACCAGACACATGTTAGTTGCTGAGACAATTCACCAGCCCAGCAAGCTACCATGGATAGAAGTCTTCAGGCAAACCCTGGGGCAGGCCCTTGTCCAGATGCATTTCCTTTCTGTTTAGGTGAAAACAGACTGACCTTTTCGAAGGTGGCATTTGGGGGTGAGATGAGGAAAAAATCCACCACTCTCTGGTGCTTATTACCTATAACTATTTTTATAGATGTGTCCCTATTTCAATGGCTACAGATATTTTTTTTTTTTTAGACACTACAGCCTGGGAAAGAAACTTTTCTTATACACCATGGGTTTGGAAAACAACAACAGTCAAAACAATTTGGTTGTTCAACTTCAAATCAGAGACTGTTCCACAAAGACCATCCAAACCCCAAGCAGAATGTTATGCTATCCATACACAATGGGGAGAAACCCTCTTTATCAATTACCCAGCATTGGCTCAAACTCTGGCTCCAAACCCCAATTGATCGAGCAGGGCTCACTCCACTCTTGAACACAACGGATCATTTTTTTTTTTAATTCTAGACTTTTTAAACCACAGAATCTGACTCGCCATCCCAGCAGACCACATCCTGTTTTCTGCTTCAACATCACGCAATCTCACCTGCAGGGCCCGGCCTCTCGGGAGTTTGCCTCTTGCACCATGTGGTCATTTTTAATTAAAGATTTCCAAAGCAATAAACAGTCACTTTAAACACTTTACAAAAAAAAAGAATGCTGAACAACAATAAGAATGCATTGCCCTTTGGGTATGTCAAAAACCACGCAGGAGCTATAGCCCATTTGCAACTTTTCAAAAATAATATTTCAACAACCTTTTTAACTAGCAAGGTTAAAAAATAAGAAATAAAGAATAACAACCTAATGGAGCTAAAAAGTGAGATGGGTTTTATTATTTTAATGGTGTTTGAATTCACCGATTTCCAACTCCATAAAGTGCCTTGCTAAATTAAATCCTTTTTGTTTTTCAGTTATGAGTCATGCTTTCTCTCCATATAAGAAAGTTCCATTTATCAATTTGCAGATGGACTAGCCCTTGCCCTGCATGAAAATGACTGCGTAGCTCACCCATGCTTTCAGTTGTTTTTCTGGTGACCGAGATGGAATCACAGAAGTTAGACTCTCACCTCTCTGGTACTTTCCTCTTAGGCACCCATGGATGGTGAGGCCTTAGTCTTGCTTCAATTGAGTGAAATGGGGATACACCAGACAAGAACCAAATCCACAACCCTAATGACAGTAGGACTAAGCCGGAGGAATAACTATCGACAAGAATGAACAAAACTAGCCCTAGATGGGGCACAATGCAGGATAAGTATGCTTATGAGACACACCAATATGTAATAAGAACTGTTATTGGTCAGTGACTCTCTTCTATGCAGAACCATCCTACACAGTTCACAACAGGTAAACAAATTTAAATATTACACACATTGGGGGACTTGGTTTCAATATGTGTGGGAGTGAACATAGATCATGAAACACAAGAAAATAGTATTCATTAAAGGTACAATAGACAAGTCACAACATGAAAAAGGAAAATCTGGACCATTCACACATACAGGAAATTATGCTCTACCTCTCTAATAATGATGAGAAAATGCAAATTAAAACAAACAAAAAATAAACTTGCTACTCTATGTCTATTATACTGTAAACATTTAAAAACAAAATAACAATAGTAATAAATACCACCTACTACTATATGCCAGGCCCTGTTTGGAGCAAAACTCGTTTGATCCCCACAATGCCTTATGAAGAACATGCTAGTATTACTTCACTTCATTTTACAGTTGAGGAAACTGAGGGAAAGAGGTGTTAAGTATCTTAACCAAAGGTTACATAGCAAGAAAGTGGCAGCGCCAAGATTTAATATCAAGTGCTGGCAAGGATGTAGGAAAATTGGACATTCATGCTCTGCTGATGGTAAGTCAAATTGGTACAGTCATTCTAGAATGCAACCTGCAAACCCTTAGAGGGGTTAAGTATGCCTCTCCTTATTTCCTAGCAACCCCCCTTCTGGGTGTATATCCTACAGAAAACTTCACACAGGTTTATAATGAAATGTAGCTACAGATATTCATTACAGCTTCCTTTGTCAGTATTCAGAGCTAGGAAATGGATAAATAAAATGTACTATATTTAGTATATTTGTCATATATATAACAGAATGCCACATACTGATCAGAAATAATAAATAGGACAGGTTTCAAAATACTATTTTAAGTGAAGAAAAGTAAAGTTTATAGCACAAAACTATTTCTGTAAGTTTTTAGTACACACAGCAACACAGTTTTTTAAATTTTTTGCCTGTTTATTCTTATAAACTAGGAAATGAAAGTTGAGTCATAATACTAGGCAAAATTATGACCTCCAAGAAGATTTCACCCCCTAATACCCAGAACTATGAGTGTGTTATCTTATATGGCAAAAGGGACTTCACAGATGTAACTAAGATTACTAATCATTTGATCTTAAACTAGGGAGATTATCCTGATTGTTGGCGTGGATTAAGGACCCCTTAAAAGAAGAAAGGAAAGCAGAAGTTGGAGAGCTTCTAATAGGAGAAATTCTAAGCACAGGAAGGATTCAAGACACTATTGCTAGCTCTGAAGATGGAAAGCCCTACTGGCCAAGGAACGTGCAAAGAATGGCTCCCACCAAGAGCCATCAAGGACCTTTGTGCAAACAACAGCCTGAAAGAACTAAGAAGGAGACGCCACCCAGATCCCCCAGATAAGCAGCAAGGCCTTGAAAACACACACCTTGATTTCAATCTCCTGAGACACTTAAAGAGAAAACCCAGCCAAATCTGGGCGTCTGACCTACAGAAACTGTGAGCAAAGAAGTTTGTGTTGTTTAAAACTCCCATGTTTGTGGTAACCTGTTAAGGCAGGAGTCGAAACCAATACAGTCATCAAGAATATATGACACACACAAGAGTTGGTGCCTACAAAGGGAGAAGTAGAAACATGAAGCAAGGGAACAGAGCAGCAAAAAGTAATAAACTAACAGAGGCTGATATTAATATTGTGTCATGAATTGAGGACATTGATCAGCTTGCTTCTGTAAAACTGAAGTAAAAAAATATATATATTAGGCAGGAAAAAAACTTGGTAACTATCTGTTCAGGAAACTTTAAGAGCAGTCTCTGGTCTCATCAACATGCAATTGGACGTGGAAGGAGAAAGTTATACTCATTTCTAGACAGGCCTCGCATTCTCAGCCTACAGCAGCGGTTCTCAACCTGTGGGTCGCAACCCCTTCGGGGGTCGAACGACCCTTTCACAGGGGTCGCCGGGTACTGATAAGTGGGCGTATCTGCATGTGGGCCTGGAGACGGATAGAAGAGCGGTGTCTCGGTTCCTGAGACCATCAAAAATATGTTTTCCAATGGTCTTAGGTGACCCCTGTGAAAGGTTGAGAACCGTGGGCCTACAGGATTTGGAGGGCTTTCTTTTGTTAGAAATCACCTTTTCCCACAGCGTTGGTGGGAAAACTCAGCAGGCTAACCTAAGGTCTCCCTCCCATTGAACATTTTTCTCATTGACCTCTGGGCATCCTCTCTTCCCCAGTTGCATTCTGGTTCCTTTTCTCTGCACTGTGATATTTCACATCAGCCTAGCCCATTAATCCTATGACAGATTTGATTCCTCTTTCTACATTACCCCCAACCACACACAATTTTAAAAACCCTCTTCTTGGCCTTCCAAACAAGTACCATATCTCTGCTCAAAAATAAATGTGGATAATTGGAGTGGGATTTGAGTAATTTGGAGTCAAGGCCTCTGGATGCTATGGCTCATAAAATTTATACCACCAGAAGCTTGTGGCCAGATATCAATTGTTGTCTCCAAAATGAAAGAAGGGCCTGGTGTTTCCACTGAGCAACGGTTTTGCACATCGTGTACACACACACACACACACACACACACACACACACACACACACCATGGTTGTCTAAAAGCTTAAGGGCAGTGAAAAATCTATCTTTGGTTTCCAGAATCCCCAAGGGAAATCTCTGCTTCTGTCATTCATGAGGTGGCTTTCCTCTGTGAAATCCAGGAAAATCCTTCCCGCTCTGAACTCTCAGTTGATTTGTGTCCCAATCCCAGATGGAGAAGCAACCTGGAGCACCCGTCTGATCACATTTGTGACAGTAATTATCCAGGAATCAGACACCAAGTCATTACCAGTGAATGAATTATTACTAGAAACAGTTAGTGTCCAATCATGAAGTTAATGGGAGGTAATATGACAGTCATTAGACTGACACGGCTCTCTTTATTGTTGACGAAAGAGGAATAGCCATCAAAGGGTGGTAACAGGCAGGCAGGATTAATCTATGTCAGGAAGTGTTTACAACACATTGTCCGGACTCTGTGCTTGTGGTCTCAGGAATGGGCCAAGCTAGGATTAGAGAGTTTGTTTTCCTGTTGGGAGTCAGCATCGGCTGGTCAGAGAGCTCCCCATGCTTCAGCAATGCTGACAGCCCTGCAATTCTCTGACCACAAGATGACCTTTCCACAAGCTGTTCGCTCTGCCCACATATTTTCTTGCATCTATAAAATTCCTATACTTCCTTCCATCCTCAACACAAATATTACTCCAGAGAAAATTTTTTATAAATCCTCTGGGAGGAGTTAGCCTCCCCCACCTTGGGTGTCCCACGGTGCCTTGTTCAAATGTTGGTGACTGCTTCCCAACATCGCCTTCTCCTGATGTGTTACCATGTCTGCTTCCTGTTCCACTGAGAATGCCCCCTGAGAGGCAGGGGCTGGGTGCTCCTCATCTCTGTCACCAGCACCGAGGAAAATACCTCCAGATTTCCTACAAACATGTGATGAAAGAGGAACGGGAAGAAGGTGGAAGGGTGGAAGGAAGGAAAGAAGGGATGGAGGGAGGATAGAAGAAGGAAGAGGAGAAAGAGCCAAGTTCTAATCCAGACTCTGCAACGTGTGACTGACAACAAATCATTTAATGTCTTCATCTCCCTCATGGGGGGACAATCTTTACTCTGCTTCTGAGTTCATGGGCTGGGGGTAGGTGAAAGACATAAAGTAGATGTAGGATAGCACTATGGGCTAAGATGAAAGATTTTATAAACACAAAGGATTTTTATGTTGCGCTGGGTAGAGACCACATCTTTTCGACACTGTCTAAAAACACCCTTTGGTGTGATTCCATACCTCCCTGTGTGTCCCTGTGTATGTGCATTGATGAGGCTGAGAACAAACAAACCCAGGTGGACTCAGCAGAAAGAGCCAGACCTACATGAGTCGCCGACGCTACTGCTGCACCTGCAGAGTTTCTTTCCCGTTAGCGTCATTCGTTGTGGTTGGGGCAAAGTGAAAATCTTTAAGGAAAATTTTCTAGTTAATGGCAATAACCTTTTGGTAAGACTGAGAAGAAGAGAAAAAATGAAAGGCAATAATTCTTCCCCTTTACCGGTACAGGTCTATGGTGGCATAGATCTGACAGCTGTTCCTTGCAACACCACAAAGAAAGCCTCATTTTCCAGATGACCCACCGTGCCCTGGGAATTGAAGCCATACATTTCCCCTGGAAGAAGCCTGGTGTGGTGTGAGAAGGCTCCAAAGACTTAGAGGTTTCCTGAAGGGGCTGAGGAGCCACAGAATGAGGGACTTCCGGTCCTCTTACCCCCCACTGCCTTTCCCTACAACAGGAGCTTTCTGAGTGTCAGGCCAGGCAGAGGATGAAAAGAGACACCCTGAACTCTTCAGAGCTGAGAACACACCACATCACAGAATTTGAAAAGTAAAGACTAACATCTCCTTGAACATCATCTGGGCTTATGTATTAATGAAGATGCTCTAGAGAACAGAACCAGTAACAGGGTGTGTGTGTGTGTGTGTGTGTGAGAGAGAGAGAGAGAGAGAGAGAGAGAGAGAGAGAGAGAGAGAGAGGGAGGGAGACTTATTATAAGGAAGTGGCTCACACAATTTTGGAGCCTGAGAAGTCCCAGTATGTGCATTTGGCAAGCTGGGACATTCAGGAGGGCCAGTGGTGTAATTCCAGTCTGAGTCTGAAGGCCTGAGAACCAGGAGAGCTGATGGTGTAAGTTTCAGTCCAAACACCAGCTGGCTTGAGACCCAAGAACAGCCAATGTTTCTATCCAAGTCTGAAGGCTGAAAAGAGCAATGTCACAGCTCAAATAGTCAGAGAGGGGAAGTTCCCTCTTACTCAGCTTTTTTGTTCTATTCAGGTCTTCCCCTGATATAAAGAAACCTACCCACATGAGAGAGGGTAATCTGTTTAATCAGTCTGCCAATTCAAATGTTAATATTATCCAAAAACAACCTCCCAGACACACCAGAATAATGTCTGAGCAAATATCTGGGCACCCATGGCCCACTGGAGTTGATGCATAAAATTAACCATCACAGTTTAGAACCCATTCCTATGAGCCCCCCGCTGTGACAGCACCAATCACCCAATCACCTGGGTGGGCATCCCAAGGCCTGGAGGCATAGGGATCTCCTAGCTATAGTGCACATAGCATCTTCTCTAGCACATTGCTCAGGGTGCAAGCCTACAGTCACAGCAAACCCTTGCTGCTACCATGATGCTATATGAACTCTCCTGGTTCTCAGGCCTTCAGGCTTGGACTAAAACTACACCACCCACTTTCCTGGGCATCCAGCCTGCAAACAGCAGACAGTGGAACTTCTTGGTCTCCATAATCATGTGATCCTATCCCTCATAATACCTCTCTCTCTCTCTCTCATGTGCATGTGTGTGTGTGTATTCTACCTCTCTATTGATTATATTTCTCTGGAGAACTGTAACACAATGCTATAATAGGATCTCATCTTGGCTGGTAGCACTAATATTGAGTATTGAGTGTGCCCTGGGCCAGATTTCATCCCTCACCCTGGGTTGTGTGAACTAGACTACAACACTGAAAAATTTGCACTCCTCTCTGCCTAATTAGTCTATTTCTCTTGGATCCTAAGTATATAAATCCTCTAAGGACCTAGAGCCTACCCCTGAATTCCACCTTCTACCAACCTATGGGAGTACAGAGCAGGTAAGACCAGGAGGCTGAGCAGGAGGCAGGAACCAACTCCCCTGACACTGACACAATGCCCCTCAAAGAAAGAAAACACTCTCTGTTTCTCACTCAGATCAGCTCTAGAGAGGAGGCCCTTTAATGGTTTCACTATAGCTTTTACAAAGTTGGTTAAGTCAAGGTCAGAGTTAGCCTAGCAGCCTCGACTTTCATAGGGCTAAAACAATTCTACAAAGTCATTGCACGAATCTGGTCCAGCCTTGGCAGCACACACTACTTATGTGCTTGGGTAATTGGGTGATGGTATTAAAGTTGGAGAGGCTGAGGGACTCCAGGGTTTGGGTGTTTGAGCTGTGGCAGTGAGAATGCATATCCTTTGAAAAGTGCTAATGGTGTAGCGTCTTGTGAAGTCCTCATCTATGCAAAATTACAAAAGATACTTTAAGTTACTGCCATTTAAGCCAAACCACTTACCAACATGACTTTATTAGCAGTCAGACATGACGCTGGGCAACAGCTTCCTCCTCCAGGGTGACTGTGTACCTGTGACCCCAGCTTGACTATACTGCCTGCTCGGGCCATTGAATAGGGAATTGGAGTTGGCCTGAGATAACTCATTTGTAATGACTCGAGCATTAATTATAAGTAATTTGGAAAATGTCTTGGTGACTATGCATGCGTTGAGTGGAACCAATTAAACTGGTGATGCCAGGCACTTAGGAGGCCAGGCAGCTGCTTCACAGAAGTCTCAGGTGAGAAGCAACTGAGAGCTGTCCACTAGGTGCCCTGCAGTCCTACATTAGCAAGAAGTGTCCTCTCACCGAGGCTGCCTTAAGCTGAGTTAGTGATGTGAAGCAAAAAGGAAAGGAGCGTGCAACAGGGTCTGAGAAAAGAAGAAAGCCCCTTGGTTTTTACAAAATTAATCACACATATAAAAGTACTAAGGCTATTAATAGCTATTATCTGACATTAATCTACAGGAGCTGATAATGGAATGGGGTTCATGATCTCTTAAACTAAATCGACATATACTTAAGCAAGACACTTAAAATAAAGGCAAGGCAATTAGCAAACAAAGTCAAATGCAGATACATCCAATCTAACCGATGATAGATTTTTTTCAGCCTAGCCTAATAAGGAAAGCAGGTATTTAACAGGTAAATTCATCCACCAATGCAGTTACCATATAACAATCTTACTAAGCTCACCCCTGACAACCTCAAACCTCCAAATTTCTAGGAAGTTGTAATGCAATTAAATTCCTATTTTCTTTTCATTTTACAGCATATGAGGTGTGACAATTAAGTTCGCGAACTTGTTGCAACGATGTTGCTAACTTTTTTGATATCAGAGGAATTGTTCATTATGAATGTGTACCAACTGGACAAACAGTTAACCAAGTTTACTATTTGGAAGTGCTGAAAAGGCTGCGTGAAAAAGTTAGACGACCTGAACTTTCGTCAACAATTCATGGCTCTTGCATCACAACAATATGCCAATTCACATGGCACTGTCTGAGGGAGTTTTTAGCCAGTAAACAAATAACTGTATTGGAACACCCTCCCTACTCACCTGATCTGGCCCCCAATGACTTCTTTCTTTACCTGAAGATAAAGAAAATATTGAAAGGAAGACATTTTGATGACATTCAGGACATCAAGGATAATACAACAGCTCTAATGGCCATTCCAGAGAAAGAGTTCCAAAGTTGCTTTGAAGGGTGGACTAGGCACTGGCATCAGTGCATAGCTTCCCAAGGGGAGTACTTCGAAGGTGACTGCAGTGATATTCAGCAATGAGGTACGTAGGACTTTGTCTAGGATGAGTTCGCGAACTTAATTGTCCGGCCTCGTATAGTTGGTATAAATAGATTTATATCATGTTTTGAACATCTTCTGGTTTCATATTTATTTTATCTCTACATATCATACATTTTGGGTTCTCTTTCCTAGTTCTCTTTCCAGTATTTGTTTCCCATAACAGAAGTCTGCAAACATTTTCTTTAAAGGCCCCGTTCAATATTTTAGGCTTTGAAGAAAATCCAGTTTCTATTGCAGCCACTCAACTCTTTCATTGTAGCACAAAAGCAGCCATAGACAAAACGGCAATGAAAGAAGCATGGCCGTGTTTCAGTTAAGCTCTGTTTACAAAAATAGGTGGGCACCGATACGGCTCACAGGCAGTAGCTTGCAGACCTCTCTCCTGTAGGAAGTGAATTAGAGAAGATTCTCCTGACAGTGAAGCCTGTCCAACCTCTACAGACTTCCACGTGAGGGAACACCTTCCGTGCCGCGATGAGAAGTCAAGCAGAGGTAGATGGGCCACTCTAGCTCTGACCGTGATGACATGCTGGCCCCAAGCCGTTCTGTTAAAACGGAAGTCAGATCACATCACCCTTCTGCTCAGAATCCGCCGTAGCTCCCCACCTCACTTTCAGGAAAAGCTCCCCATCTCAACGTCAACTGTACATCCCCATGATTCTCTGGCATCATTTCCTTCCACTCTGCCCTCTTGCTGCTCCAGCTACTGGCCTCCTCCCCGTGGGATTCTTCCAGGAAGCCAGGAAGATTTCCACTTGGGATCTTTGCACTTATAATCTTCTCTGCCTAGAATGTTCTTTCTCCAAAAATCTACATGGCTCACTCTCTCACTCTCTTCTGGTCTTTCCTTAAAAGCCGCCTTGTTGGTAAGACCTTCCCTGCGCATCTTTCTGGCATTTTACTCGGCTTTGCACATCCCCTTTCGGCTGCATTTTTTCCTTCGCACTTACCACTACTTAGCACAATCTATATGTTCACTTACTTAGCACTTATTTCTGTGTCCCTCCACTCCACTTGAATACAGGTATCTCAGGAGCAGCTTGCTTTGTTTACTGCAGTATCCACATTACCTAGAACACTGTTCAGAACATAATCAATACTTATTTGTTAAATGAATGTATCCTGGCCCATAATCCTAAGAGGATCCTCATTAAACTGAGGCATTTTAAATTAAATGAGGCTTCTCCTTTGTCTGAGTATATACTCCTTTGCTCTCCACACTAGGCATCTGCCTGCCTGGGAAAGATTAGAAATTGTTACTGAATGAACGTAAAGAAAAAAACTGAGGTAATATTCAGTTTTGAAAGTCAAAATCTAGATTGTTGAAGCCGGCAAGTCAGGCTATTGTCTTGAGAAAGGATTATACAAATCTCTTTATCTCCTTCAGCACACGAACACCTGGTCTCAATCAACACCTGTACTCAATTATAGCTGTTTTTCTGTGGTGTGAAGGCCTGTTCTGTGAGGAAGAGGCTATGACAGAGGGAGGAGGAAGAAAAGCCCGCTCCTTGTTGGATCCTGGGTATGGTGAGAAGTAAGGAGGTGAGGCACAGGGCACAGCATATTCACCCTACGTCGCCTCTCTAGGTTTAGGTGCAAAGAAGGAGGAGGTAAATTAGGTAAGTTGACAGAAACAATAACAAGAGGAGCCATTTACTATTACTTTTGGGGACCCTGGGAAGAACCTTTCTAATAGGCAGGCTCCCACCAACTTGGGCCTTAGCCAGAGATAATTCCTGGAGTGTGGCCAAGCAGAGGACAGCCCTGAGTTTAGTTTGACTGAACCTTTGGGAGTTTCTGGGCTGACAGTCATCAGGTCCCCATGGCAATGAAAGATAACACCACAGTAGGGCCTGGGTGTGAAATGCCTGGCCAGTAGGATGACCAGAGATCTAGCATAAGAATCAATAGTAAGATACACCTGGGAGTCAAGGTGAGACCAAGTCAGCAGGATGCTCACTGGAAGCGTTGGCTCAGCCAAGACGAATGATGCTGAGTTGCACCAGCCACCCACTTCAGCATCAGGAGCAGACAAGGGACATTAACCCAGGGACTAGGAAGACAAGGTAGCTGGCTGCTAGCATTAGCAGGAAGGCTGAGGAGCAATTCCTCACGCGGCGACCCTGGCTAAATCCCACCAATCTTGTTTCCTCTTCTTGAGCACACAGGAAAACTACATTCACTAGTCTGCCTTGCAATTATGCCGAGACCTTGTGACCAGGTTCTGGTCCATGGAATGTGAGCAGTATTAATGGCCACCATGCATATTTCTTTTATGCATTTTCTTTCCCAGAAAAAGCACTAAGGTCATGTATTAGAGAGAAATTGAGAGAGAGAGAGAGAGAGAGAGAGAGAGAGAGAGAGAGAGAGAGAGATGTTTTAAAGGACCAAAAAACAAAAAACAAAGGAAGGAACATGGATCATTAAGTCACCACTTGAAGAGGAGTCACCCTCCCCACATCAAATTGTGACACGAAAGAGACGTAAACCTTCTTTGTGTTAAGCCACTGAGATTTCTTTTCTGTGTGTGGGGGCGATTGTTATAGAAGCTAGCATTGTTTGTCCTGATTAATATGTCTGCCCAACACCAAGCCACACACTCTTCCTCCATATGCCCAGATGCGAAAGAGAGAGAGAGAAAGGCTCTATGAGATATCAGACTTTGCTTTTTTTCCAGAGAGAAATTAAAGGCATTATTTGACTTTTTAACTTTTAAAATTGGACTAAAGCTATACCAGACTGAACATTTAGTTAATTTATATTCCCACTAAATGGATGTTCAGGAGAAAGACCAAGTTCATTACAGACAAAAGTGAAATTTGAAATTTTATTCTTTTGTCCATCTGTGTTAAGTTGGAAGTAGAACTTGTGGTCCCATTACACAAAATTTAGAAGAAAGGTTTGAACAGTAATTCTAAGGTTCTAATTCTAGCTTCTGAGCTTCTAATAAGTTAAGAAAAGCACAGAAAGAAGGAAATGTGCCAGGGGCTATGCATACGACTTTCAAATCAGTCCCAACATGGTCTGACTTTTGCTTGGCCTCGTATGAATCAGTGACCTTGAGAAAGTCATTTAATGGATTTGAGCTTTATTTCCTCACCTGAAATGGGGATGATACTAACCTGTTCACAAGGATTAGGTGTTATGTTGTATATCAATCACTTAGCACAAAATGCCTGACATAGAATACTTGCATAATGATTCACAGATTTTTAAAAATCATAAAAATCAACAAAAAGGAAAGATGGTGAATTCCAGAAATATGGAGTTGAAAACAAATATACTCTGGGCCCCGTGTCTTGAAGGGATGTCATATTTTTCAACACTTAAAACATTTTTCTCCTCTCTAGTCTGTGTCTATCTACCTCTCTCTCTCTCTCTCTCTCTCTCTCTCTCTCTCTCTCTCTCTCTC
>NW_017731814.1:753829-760309 GCF_001890085.2 Hipposideros armiger | reverse complement strand
ATGGCGTAGGCTGCAGCCCCTGTGGCAGTGGGTTGCCATGGGCTACCGTGTGTAGCCAGCAGCCAGTGTGAGCGGCCAGCAGCCACAAGTGAGTGGCCGTCCAGAAGCCGGCAACTGATCTGCCTCACCCGGGAAGAGAGCAATGATGGTGCCAACTTGGGCCAGCGAAGCAACGTCTTCCACAACTAGACTTAAGAACAAAAGGACAGCAACTTGTCTGTTCCCCTTTCCCCAATTCCCCAATAAAAATCCTTAAAAAAAAAAGAAAAGAAATAGTATAGAGTAGGGGTTAAATCACAGGTTAATCACAGTAGAAATACCTGAGTTTGAATCCTGGCCCCACCACCTCCTAGCTAGTGACTCTGGGCCTTAGTCTCTTTTCCTGCAAAATGGGGATAATGAAAATACCTCCTCAGTGCATTGTTGTGAGGGTAACAAAACAATTACCCTCTAAAGGCACTTCATAGATTAGCACATAATGGAACTAGTATGCAATGATTTCCAATAGTATGTAAATGGTTTCATAAAAACACTTTAGTCAGGGAAAGGAATCTGAATAAATACAACCTGAACAGTAAACACTGTTCAGTATCTAAACGATTTTAGTGAACAGCACACTAAAAGTGTCCTAAATCTTAGAAACACCTCAAAATACTATCTAACCCATCTCTCAGCCTTGAAGCTGATACTAATTCAAATTTTATTGGTGCGAAAACTGACATCAAGCTTCATTAACTTATCAATAGTCAGTTTCCTGCTTCCTACATCAGAACACCTATTGTAATGTGGAGAAATTATGTCATCTCTGCTCATTCAAGATGTAGTCATTCATTCATTCATGCATTCATTCAATAAATGTTTAAAGAGCAGCTGTCACATGCTAAGCACTGCATGAGACACTGGGGACAAGGTCGGGGGAGCCTGCCCCTAGTGAGTGGGACTAGAGGAGGTTGACATACAAATAAGTGCAAAATATAAAGTGTTATAGGGGCTAAAATAGGAGCCAGTATAAGAAAAAGGGAGAAGGCCAGAGTCCAGGTTGAGGAGGAACTCACCAGGCAGAGGGAGCAGCGTGAGCACAGGCCCAGGGATATGAAAGAATCCAGTATGTTCTGAGAACTTCAGAGTGTTTGGCACAAGGTGAGAGGGCCAGGCTGAGGATAAGTAGAGGCCAGAGCATAAAAGGCCGTGTATCATATGTTATGGAGTTTGAATCTCATCCTGTAGCCTCTGTTTTTAGAGTTTTCAGCAAAAAAACAACATGGTTTACACTTCAGAAAAATCACCCTGGAAGCAGCAGGGTGTGTGATGGATGGGAGGGGAGCAAACTGGAGGCAGGGAGATCAATTAGGGGTCTATCGCAAAAGACCAGATAAGAGAGAATAACAACCTGAACCCAGCTAGAACTACTTAGAATGTCAGGAGGGGAGAGGAGAGGGGAGGGCAGGGGAGGGCAAGGGAGGGCAGNCACACACACACACACACACACACACACACACACACACTATAAAACAATTTTATTTGTATGAAAATGTGCAATTACAATGTTCTGAAAAAATAATTAGATCCTAAGTTTGACAACTCACAAACTTCCGATTTGACATCATAATCCTGCCTCCTTCCAAATAGCCATCTGGGACATGTTACAATGCCCCACTGGGTGTTTTAGTCAATAAAAAGCAGGTCTATTTCCCTCTAAGTGGACTGTGACCCTGCGTCACCCTTAAAGGGGCTGATATCACTGCAGATGTACATGCAGAGGATGGATGGCCACCCATGCAGGATGTTAGGAAAGGGAAAATCGTGCTTTTTTTCCTGACTGCTTTTGATCTGCCCAGCTTTGAGGAATAACCTCTTACTTCCTGCAGACCCACCACCACTAGTTTCTGAACTAGAGAGCCCATTCTGGAATTTCGCTCCCCAAATAAATGGTGTCAGCTGTGTCGAGAGCAGACTTTGCTGTCAGAGACCCCCTGGGGACTGAGCTGCTGCCTTCTGACTGCCCCCAGTTACTATGAATTCAATTATGTCTTTAAATAACTATTTATTTTATTAATCCCAATAGTATATTTACATGTATATGTATATATATGTATATGTATATGTATATGCATATGTATATGTATATGTATATATGTATATGCATATGTATATGTATATGCATATGTATATGCATATGTATAGACAGTGTATGTGTGTGTATATTTGAAAATAAGTTATACAAATAAGAGCAAGACATAATTTTTATTCCTTCTGTAAACACTGCTTAGCATGCCACCTCTAGATTAATCTTCGGCTCTCCCAGGTGACCATAGCTAATAGGTAGATTCTTTACCACTAATGTTGGAATCAGATGAGTGGTGAGGGCCTCAACTTGTTTTTTCTCTACCTTACACTTGACATCTCACATCTTCCTGTATATATAATTCGCTCTTCACTGAATAACTTTACCCCTTTCTCCCTCCTCAAGGAACCAAGGGAAAATGCAAGCTAGCATTACATTAATGAAGAGATAACCTTTATTGTACTTTAATCTATAGAAAATAAAGGATTTGTCATTTACAAATGTTGGTAATTTCATTATTATTTTAAAGGAATTATATACTTCACAAGTGAGTATGGCATATCAGTATATCATGACAATAGACTTGGAACAGCTGGGGAGATGGTTTTCATCATGAGAGAACACCATTTATCAGGTGTTACTTTGGCCAGGCAGTTGACATACACCATCCACTTGATCCTCACAGTAACCCTATCAGGAGTGGACCAGAGAGGAACTTGAGGCTGAGAGAGGTTAACTGCCCAGCCCCAAATCCTACAGTGAGTAAATGGTTTCAAACTCAGTATTGTTGCCCAAACCCTTGCAGTTAAGCATTATCTTTGACTACCTGTTTTTCTAGAGAAGTCCTAAAGGGAAGGGAACTTTGACCACTGCTAAATTATTCTGAGTTTTTGCCATTGCTCTCATTATGGCTATAGAAGGATTAGCGAGGTCAGCTATTAAATTTCTGCCACTAGTTAATTTGTTTAAAAGCAGGTCTGGGTTCCAACTGGGCCACTCAGGAGGTCCATGTGTTTCTTTGCTAGTTTATTTCAATACCTTAAATGCAATATGTGCAGTGATTAAAATCTCAGACTCCAGAGCAGACTGCCTGGATTTAAGCCTCGACATCACCTCTAGCTAGTTGAAAAGACCCGGGCAAATTACCTAACCTCTCCATGGCTCAGTTTCCTCTCAGTTTTTTTATTAAATGGGGAGAATAATAGTACCTCCCTATGAGTTAATATATGTAGGCACTTATTACATTGCCAGACATGTGGTAGGGACTGCATATGTCTTTGCTATTATTATTTCTAGATATCAGAAAATACTTTAAATTGAATATGTGTCAGTCTGCCATCTTGCAATGAAAAGAGAGCCAATAAAAAGGATAGTGGACCAAAAATGAGCTAACATCTAACAGCTACTATCTATCTGACAGGGGTTGTACATCCTCTAAGTACTCAGTGAGGTGGGTTTAACCATCTGAGAAGCCCTGTGCATATCTAGCATTAGTTTTACCCATGGAGTCATGAGTGGATGGTGAAGCAAGGCTGCAAACCCAGTTAACCTAACTTCTTCTAAGCCTTACTTCTACCCACAATAACAGGCTATACAAATCTGCTGTCATTTTAACCAAACTCAGTGACATTTGAGAAAAGACTGAAGAGAAACATCTCATAAGCAAAAACATGGCTCTTTGCCATTTAAAAATACCAAAATGAGTGCATTACCCTTAGCATTTACATTGGATTTAAACTATTTCTTTATGTTGGATAGTGTGTGACATGAATTGCACATGAGGACTTACAAATGCTATACTCAGTGTTGGCTGTGGAGTGGGCATGAATGACTCCTACCTCAAGTAACATCTCGTCTGCTAAAGAGGATAAGACAGACACACAAATAAGTATTCAACTCATTGTGGATTTAATGTTTGGTGTGATAGTATGAGAGGGATTATCCTACATGGAGAAGAAATTTTGAACAAAGACATTGAAAGAGGAAAGAAAAGAGTGAGGTAAGTTTTGATGGTAACGAATGGTCCTCTTCACAACGTTGTCAGAATTTCTGAAATTCTGGTAGGAACTTGGGTGGGAGAGCAGAAGTAAAGAAGATTTGGCTCCATCAGAGTACAGACACCATCACAGAGAAAAGTCAAGTGTTTGCTGAATCTTTCAATCAATGAGCATATCCAAGAACTGCAGGTTCCCCAAACCAGAGGCTCCCCAAATCAGGACAGCAATCATTTCTCCATGGCATCATTCACGAATCAGGATCCTCACATGAAGTGGTTGGCACATCAGTCATCTCCAGCAATTAGAAGAAGCCAGCTGCATTCATTTCCTAGGGCTGCTATAACAAAGTACCACAAACTGGGTGGCTTAAAACAACACAAACTTTTTCTTTCACAGCTTTGGAGGCCAGAAGTCAGAAATCAAGGTGTCACCAGGGCCACGTTCCCCTGGAGGCTCTAAAGGATTATTTCACACCTCCCAGCATTTGCTGGCTCCAGGTGTTTCTTGGATTGTGGCAGCATCAATCCATTTTTGCCTCCCTCATCACATGGCCGTCTTCCCTCTGTCTCTGTGAATGCTCCACTCCTTGTAAGATCTAGGGACCATCCAAAATCCAGGATGCTTTAATCTGGAAATCCTTAACTGATACGTCTATACAGACCCTATGTCCAAATAAGGTCACATTCTAAGGTTCCAGGTGGCTATGACTATTTGGAGGACACTATTCCACCCACTACAGCAGCCATGAGAACAAACATGCAAGAGGCAACAGTCAAAAACCACCTCTGCTACCACTTCCTTGATGCCAGGCGTAACCAACGAGAGCCCTCAGGGGCCCAGCCTAGGGCCCCGTGGAACCCTTTACCCACACCTCAGTTCTGCCAGCTTTGTCTCTCCCAACAGATCAGGTGGGTGCATTTCCAAGGTCACAATTTTGAAGGGAGAATAAAATTTATTTTGAACACATGCTCCATTGAGCAGGAGTGTTGAGGAGATAGCACTCGCTTCCCTCTTCCCAGAGGGCTGTGCTCCACTTGTGGTAAAACACTCTGAGGAAACTGCCGAGCTAGGGAACCATGACCTCCCATTAGACACGCTAGGTGGCAAACATGACACACAGAGATAAGGAGCAGGGGACTGAAGGGAGCAAGCCTCTGGGGCATGATGCTCTGTCTCTCCACAGCCTGAATGACACAGGCAGAAGCACCACGCAAATGGATCTTTCTTACTGACTGAGTGATGGTGTTGACCCAGAAACACGTGGGCAGGCAGCTCAAGAACAGATCCCTCCAGAGTGATCGCAGTCTCAGGGGAGTTCCGGTTCTTCAATCAATACCTCACACTTAAGCATTCCATTTTTCTCCAACTGTTTAAACAGGATGTTTTAAACTGAGCCTGTGGTTAGACTTTGAGAGACTAAGGATTCCCTGAAAATGACTGCCACTGTTGTCAATGGGGTTGTTCAGTACTCAAAGGGGCCTCTTCCCCAAAACATGTTAAAAACCACTGGATCTCCTTTCTTCTCTATGTGAATTTATAATTTCTTGAAAGAGGTTTTCTTCTTTTGTCCCAGATATAAAACTAGAGGCTAGGGAGCAGGTGTTGAATAAACTCTTAATTTATTGATTAACAGATTTAAGACCAGACTGTTTCATCGCCGATCTTTTTGGGGGGAGCCCTGATGCAAATTATTGAGATCAGAATGGGGACGTTAAGATGTTTGCTCCCTACAGTATCTGAGATTCTATAAAACAGGACTGTTCACAATGCAGACAATTGATGTTTTTCTTCTGGCTGGTCAGCATTTTATGGAACCCTGGTAGGCTGCTGCAAGGGAGTCTGGGGCTGTCAATCTGTTTGCTGTGGAATTACATTGCTTGATCTTTATCTAACAAGAATTATTAAAACATTAGTTAATTCCATATATTGTCTCAATGGTCTAATGAAAAACTATCCTGGTTTGTTAAGCTCAAGTGAAAGAAAAAAAAAAAAAAGGAAAACCCTACCAAGGACATAGTCATTTGACTTGTTTTTGTATGGTCCATGAGTTGAAAATGCTTTTTACATGGTTTTTAACAATCATAAAAAGCAAAACATAAACAAGACACCCCTCCCCTCCAAAAAGAGTAGAATATGCAACAGCAAAGTATAAAATATTTACCATCTAACCCTGTACAGAAAAAAATTGCCAACACCTGACCTATATTATAACAGAACAAAACCTGGCTCTCCAACCACAGATTCAGAAATTGAAATAGTATAGAGTAGAGCCGGCCGAGTGGTGCGTTGGTTAAGAGCTGGCTTGGGACGCCAGAGGGCCCCGGTTTGGATCCCACATATGAGGGCCAGTGACACTGCCCTCTACAGCTAAGAGGCTGAACAGCAGCTCAACCCGGAGCTGGGCTGCCGTGAGTCGCC
>NW_017731814.1:745191-752293 GCF_001890085.2 Hipposideros armiger | reverse complement strand
GAGAGAGAGAGAGAGAGAGAGAGAGAGGGAGGGAGGGAGGGAGAGGCTGAAGGTGGGGTCTACAGAATTTCACGGTTTTTAGATAGTGGCATGGTAAAGGAGAAGAATGAGGATAAGAGGAGTCCTGGATCTCCAGCTTAATGAGGAGACAGTGAAGTGATTTAGTGAAAAGGGAAATAAAAAGGAACAATTCAGCCTGGGAGGAAAGAGCATTTGGTCAGTTCGGGACCTGGTGGATTTGAAGGACCTGTAAGGCATCCAGGTGGTGATGTCTGATGCACACAACTGACGTTCAGACTGAAGATCCAGGCTGGAGACACAGGTGAGTGAGGAACAAGACACAGAAAACAGGTGGAGACCTGGAAATTGGTGCAGTTTTCATGTCAAGTAAGAACCTGAGGAATGCCAGTGTTTAAGGAGGAGACAAAGAAAGAGGACACAAAAGGCAAGCGTACAATTGCAATTGAGAAGAAAGTATCCAGGTGATGAAGAAACACCCGACAAAAGCCAGGGGAGGGCAGGGATTCTGAAAAAAGGGAGTGGGGACGTTCCTGCCCCACCAAGGTCTGAGCAGTTGAGAAGTGAAGAGTATTGGGCTGGGAAATGCGGAAGTCCCTGGTGAGATTTGTGAGAGCCTTTTTTTCAGAAGGAGATGGAGTAGGAGCCTGGTCTTATGACACTGAGGGATGAAGGAGGGGTAAGCAAGTGGAAAGAGCAGGTGGGGTGATCCTTTTGGATTTGGCTGTGAGGGAGGCACTGAGAAGGCAGGCAAAGACGGAGATGCAGGGCAACGCTGTGGCTGTTTCTGTCTTTTGTTTGTTTGCTTTTAAGAGCAGTGACACACAAGAATTTTCATAGGCTTTGGGAACTGTGCTAGAAGAGAGGAAACTTTGGGAAATGGACAAGTGGTAAGACAAAAAATAGCAGTGGAGCAAGGTTTACAAAATGGTGCAGGAGAATAGGTTGAGAGTACAGGAAGAGGTCAGACATGCCCTCCTAGTCTTCTCCCATCGTCCCCTTTCCTCCATTCCTACATCCACTAAAACGTCACTCCCTTAAGTCAATACTCGCAATCCTTGTTTCTTACACTGCTTTGATTAATAACCCAGGCTCCGGAACCACATTTCTTGAAGCCAAATTCTGGCTCCAACACTCACTAACCATATGGTTTTGAACAGTTACTTCGCTTCTCTGTGCTTCAGTTTACTGATCTACTAAGTGGGAATAACACTGGGACCTACCTCAAAGGATTATTGAGAAAATTAAATAAGCTATTGTGCACAAAACATATTGAACGGTCCCGAATATTCCATAGGTATGAAATGAATTGGAATTGTACCCATTTTTAAACTGTATTTCTCCATGGTAGCATTTATCACAATTTTAATTTAATAAATAATTATATAATTAGTTGTTTAACTCATGACTTTTCCAATTGACTATAAGATCCCTGAAGTCATGGGACAGTCTTTCTCCTTTCTTATTATATTCTGAGGGTTCAGCAAGAACTAAGCCATCAAGAAGTATTTGTGGAGCCAATTGAATTTATTTGACCAAGAATACTGAGGGGGATAGAAAGACAGTGGTAGATAAGATGCACCAAGAGGACTCAACTAAAAAGGAAGTGAGGTTTGAAGGAGGCTTGGTGACTTTGGAGAACAATTTAGTGAAAGCAAAAGGGAAAGCAAGTTCAAATAATAAGAGATTTTTATCAGAGATTGGCAAATATTTAAAGTTTAGTGCCTCATTCAAAAAAGGAAGAAAAAGTTATTTGGGCTAATGATAAAATGGTGAGATAGGTTGTTAAGGTATAGGCGCATTCTTATTAACACGTCCATCTGGATGGTGAAAAACATAGTCTCTAAATTCAGGCAAGGGGGTTTATACTCAGCTCCTCCCTACTTCTGCAAGTGTGGGCAAGTGCTTCAAGTACTTCAATTCTAAAATAGGAAAGACACTACCTTCTTTCCAAGTTTTGATGAATCAATGGAAATATGTATATAAAATATGAGGTACATAGTAGGTATTCAATAAGTGGTAGCTGTTTTTACTAGAACAATGAATTATTCATGCAGAGTAGATGTATTCCTGAGTGATTATATGCAAATTAGCCAATACTTGAAATGCACTGCTGTGTTTGCTCAATAAAAGAATCTTATGTTGAAGCCTTTTGTAAAACATAAAATTATTCTGTGAAGTAGTGACCCCCCATTATTTAATGTGTGTAGTTCTTTTATAAATGCTGCAGTATGATAATGCA
This sequence comes from Hipposideros armiger, assembly GCF_001890085.2. NCBI lineage: Eukaryota > Metazoa > Chordata > Mammalia > Chiroptera > Hipposideridae > Hipposideros > Hipposideros armiger. The sequence continues at coordinate 750,033 of NW_017731814.1, read as the reverse complement.
TAATAATATGACTACACCATTGGCACCTGAGGACAAAATTATACACCTGTCACTCGTGTTCAGGCCCTCCTGGGGAAATTTCCAGAAAAGGGAGTCCTGTCTCAGTCCAGAAACTAGAACCTTAGGGGAGTCCTGTAAGATAACAGAATGATCTTTTCTCAAGTTTGACCATGAAGGTGTGATAGCATTTAAGAGAGACGTCTTGGGTAGTGCATTATAAAACCTGGATTCAAATTTTAACTCCACTACTTACCAACTCCGTGGCTTTGAGCTAGTTAATCTGTTTGAGCCTTAGTTTCTTCACCTGTAAAATGTCTACATAATGCCCATCATATATGGTTGCTGAAAAGATGAAATGTAATATTGCATGTCAACAGCTTTACAGAGTGCCTGGCACATGGTGGAGATGAATAAGGGATAGGTGTTTCATTCTCACTCCTCAGCAAACCTATCATGCAGATACCAACTAAGATGTGAGAAATATGAATTCCAGGCAAAGGGACATCTGAGGTTTGTAGGATCTTTGGTGATAGAGGGTGGAAGCCGCAGCCCTTGGAACAGGCAGGATGTGGGAGCATCAGGAACCCATATGGGAAGTGAGTCAGGATATTAAAATATGTCTTGCATTCCCCAGGTTCTTTCATTCTTCTTCTCCCTTATTATTAGTAAAGCCTTTCCACAGGCCTGTCTTGCCTTTATGGGGGCAGAGATCCCAAAGAAGTTATTTGGGCTGAGCTTGGGCCAGAGAAGAAAGGCAGAGCAAGCCAGCTGAGTAGGCCAACATCTTGGGCGATCCCAAGGCCAGAGGACCACAAGCATGGCCATGTGGGCAGCACTTGGCCTGTGGCCCCTCCCACAGGAAGATGCCCTCACCCTTCGAGCTAATCTCCAGGGGCTGAGGTTTGAATTCATAAGGGAGGTGTTTCCACTTATATCTCTCCAGTTAACCTCTGAGTAAATTTAACTGTTTCTTAGAGATGGTTTACTTAGGACACACCTGACTCTGCAAAGGACTTCTCGTCACATCATCTAGTCATCAGATGAAAAAAAAAAAAATTGGAGGACAAAGAAGCCTCAGAGTCGTTGTCTACTACAAAAAGTCAGAACAGGTGTTAAAAGTCTCCCTACAGCTCCCTCAGCTCCTCTCCTTCCTCTCTGTTCCTGTAGATTTGGCAGCTAATCCTCGAAATACAGCCTATATGGCCAGCCCCTGCAGCACAGGAAGGTGGGGGCTTTCTCAGTGATCAGCAGCCAGTCCTTTCCTGGGGCTACCTCCCCAAAGACCCATTGGCCAGAGCAGCCTCTCAGTTGCTGGAAGACAGCCCAGCCAGGGCCTCAGGCAACACTGTCTTGCTCAGGCCCCAACCTTCCTGTACCTACTCCCCAGGTTTAATTTCATTTTCATCAGAAGCATAGAAAAGGACATTTTCAGCAGATCAAAGGGATGTAGCTAACATGAAAGGAGCAGTCGCAGGGCAGGAACAGATGATGTGATACCCACACAGAAAGACAAGGTGCTTTCAGGGATGCTTTGGAGACTGGGAAAGAGAATGGCCTGAAGCACTCTTTGAGAGATGCAGAAATCAGCAAACAGACTGTGCAGTTTGGAGCTTGGGACAATGTTGCCCTGAGTGAGTTGGTTCTGCAGCAAAGAGCCAATTCTGGGAGCACTGAGGTCATTGGCCCCATAATACTCCTTTCCTCCCACCCACCCCAGCCCTCAACCTCTACCATTGTGCAGCACTCGTCTCAGAATTAAGAGAAGTATAAGGCATTGTTCCATTATCTATGTACTGCAGGGGTATACTGTTGAAAAGATAAGATTATTAAAATCAGTGAATAACATTAACTTACTTATTCAGAAGTGCAATCATCCAGAACACAGGCATCAGCAAAGAAAAACTCTGAATCATAATATGTGTCAAAAAAATCCGTGCCCAAAACAAAGGAGAATTCTGGGCTTCTGGCAATTATCCATATCTTGATCTACATGGTAGTTGCATGGATATTTACTTCGTAAAAATTCATGGAGCAATGCACCTATGATTTGAGTGCTAGACTCTATGTGGTATCTCAATTTTTACAAAAGTTTACAGAGAAGCGCCTGCCTTAGAATTACAAAATTTTATACAGAGGAGTACTCCCTTTGCCTTCCTCAAGCCTGTTTACTCTTGTTTTCAATAAAATTCAAACTAAGTGAATTACATAAGCTCTTGACCCACCACAGTTGTCATAAAATGGAAGTGATGGGATATAGAGAGGGGGCAGCAGGAGATTCTACTAGTCTCAGGTACATGGACACAGTGAAAAGTCTGGCTTAAAAAAGGAGACAGGAAAATATAAAAGAAAGAGGAAAAACAAAAACAAAAACATAAAAATCAGCCCTGAGAAGACACAAAATAAAGCCATGCCAGGCTTCTTAGTATAGAAGCAAATGGTTGTATATAACTACAAAGCCCTGAGGGAAGATTAAAATCCAGCCGGTTAGGGATTTCCTGTCAAGATGGCAGAGTAGGTAAGTGCTGTGCTGGCCTCCTCTCATGACTGCATCAAAATTACAACTAACCTACAGAACAACCATCATCGAGAATTGCCTGAAGTCTAAAGTCTAGCTGAACTGAAGTTTTACAACTAAGAACATACAGAAGAAGCCACTTTGAGACTGGTAGGAGGGGCAGAGTTGCAGAATCGGCTGGTCCCACAGTGCGTGTGACCATTAAAAATCGGGAGGGATATCTTGGCTTCAGAGGTACCCCCCAGAGGAATGAGAGCTCCCAGCCAAACACCAGGCTCCTCAGCCCAGGTTTCCAGTGACAGGAAAGAAGTCCCCATAACTTCTGGCTGTGAAAGCCAGCAGAGATTGTAGCTGGGTGAGATGGAAGGATGCTAGAGTTCCAGGCACTCCTTTCAAAGGGCCTGCACACAGACTTACTGAGTGACTCTCATCCTGAGCTCCAGCACTGGGGCAGCAGCTGGAGAGGCACCAGGGACATACAGGGAAGAACTGAGTTTTCTGACTTCAGGAAGAGGGCAGGAGGGGCATCTTTCTCCCAGACAGAAGTACTGGCAGAATCCATTGTTTCTTTATTGAGCCTTCCTACTTCCTGCATGCAGACACAGGTGGCCAGCATATCTGATTCTCCATCAACTTAGCTAACACCATTGACCCTGCCTCAGTGATTTCTTGAGACCCTGCCACACCCAACTTTTAGGCCTCCCCAAACTGCTTCCAGTGGCTTTTACTTCCAAAGGTCTGGCTTGGCTCATGCTGCAGACATTCTTAAAATCTCTCAAAGGTTCACAAAAACCAAACCAACAGCTCTGGTTTCAGTATACCCCGTACGTCCTGCTGAGCAACCCCAAGTGTGGCACTAGCAGCAGTTGACCCCGGTTTGTGACTTGGCCTCTTGAGGCACCTCTGAGACCAGCATGGGTGGTGGCCATTTGCAGGTTGCTTTGTGGCTCATACCAGGTGGCTTTGGCCAAGGCACAGGCTGTACCTGAACTTGACGTGTGTCTGGGCCCCACCCAGGAGGCCTTGGGACTGTCACACCAGGTGACCAGCTTCAGACTGAGCTGGAGCACCACCAGGCTGCCTCCAAGGACAATGCACACAAAGGAGAGACAGGGCAGGCACCAGAGCCCTGCTAAAGCAAATCCTACCCTGTAGGGTCAGCCCCTGCACAACAACTCCTTCACTAGAGTCACAGCAAGTCCTCACAACCAATCAGCCTGAGGGCCAATCCTTCCCATTGAAGTGCAAACAGCAACCAGGGCTCAACTACAACAGGAGGGCACACACAACTCACACAAGGAACATACCTGGAGCACCTGGCTCTGGTGACCAGGGAGACTGTGCCACTGGGTCCCACAGGACCCCTACTAATAAGGCTACTTTACTAAGAGCAGGATACCTACCAGTCTACCTAATACATAGAAACAAACACAAGGAAGCAGCCAAAATGGGGAGACAAAAAAACATGTCCCAAATGAAAGAGCAGAACAAAGCTCCAGAAAAAGAACTAAACATAATGGAGACAATCTATCACACGGAGTTCAGAACCCTGGTTATAAGTATGCTCAATAATCTCAGGGAGAACTTCAACAAAGAGATAGGAAACATTAAAATGGAGATAGGAAACATAAAAAAGAACCAATCAGAAATGAAGACTACAATAACTGAAATGAAGAATACATTAGTGGGAATCAACAGTACATTAGATGAAGCAGAGGATTGAATCAGCAATTTAGAAGTTAAGGCAGCGGAAAGCATCCAAACAGAACAGCAAAAAGGAAAAATAATTCAAAAAAAGAGGATAGTTTAAGGGACCTCTGAGACAATATGAAGCGTAACAACATTCGCATCATAGGGGTACCAGAAGGAAAAGAGAGAGAGCAAGAAATTGAAAACCTATTTGAACAAATAATGACAGAAAACTTCCCTAAACTGGTGAAGAAAAGAGACATACAAGCCCAAGAAGCACCAAGAATCCCACACAAGATGAACCCAAAGAGACCCACACTAAGCCACATCATAATTAACATGCCAAAGGTTAAAGACAAAGGAAGAATCTTAAAAACAGCAAGAGAAAAGCAGTTAATTACCTACATGGGAGCTCTCATAAGACTGTCAACAGAAATTTTGCAGGCCCAAAAGAGATTGGCACAGAATATTCAAAGTGATGAAAAGCAAGGGCCGGGCCGGCCGAGTGGCGCGATGGTTAAGAACTGGCTTGGGACGCCAGAGGGCCCCAGTTCAGATCCCACGTATGAGGGCCAGTGACACTGCCCTCTACAGCTAAGATGCTGAACAACAGCTCAACCTGGAGCTGGGCTGCTGTG
>NW_017731814.1:738956-742066 GCF_001890085.2 Hipposideros armiger | reverse complement strand
TACCAAACCAAGCAAGATTGAAGGCGCCAGCATGAGTGTCTCGGAGCCCCCTTCTCCTGCCAGTCCTTACGCTTCAGAAGGCTGTGGAACACTACCTCTTCCTCTGGGATCTTGCGGAGAAGGGTCTGAAGTGGTCGGCAAAGAGAACAGCTCTCCAGAGAATAAAAACTGGTTATTGGCCATGGCAGCCAAACGGAAGGCTGAGAACCCATCTCCACGGAGTCCGTCATCCCAGACCCCCAATCCTAGGAGACAGAGCGGGAAGACTTCTTTGGGCCCAGTCACTACTATTCCCAGCTCCATCAGGAAAATTTGTACATGCTTCCAAGAAAACTACTGTGGTCCTGAACAGTCAACAAAAGTATGGAACCTAATCTGAGTAAGTTAACTAAACTTTGGCCCATTCAAACAAGATTAAAAAGAAAAAGAAAGTCTGAAAGTTGCTCCATAGCCTCACTAACACTTGAACTTGTCAGTTTCCTTTTTAGCTATTCTATTGTGCTGTAGTTTTAATGATGTTGAACATATATGTATGTACATATTAGCCATCTGTACATATCCTTTTGTGAAGGAAACTTTTTAGCAGTTTTTATATTGGGATGTTCACTTTCTTTTTATTAAGTTGTTAAAGTTCTTCTGGATAAAACAAGTTCTTTGTCAGACATGTGTGGTATGAATTCTTTCTCCCAGTCTGGAGCTTGTAGGGCAACAATTATTTGATACTCAACTTTCTCCCTAAGAAAATACCTAAATTGTTCTTGGAAAGAGGGGTGGAATATAGACAAATGGGGGGGGGGGAAAGTGAAAAAATGCATAAACAAACAAACAAAAAAATTTTAGCTCCTTTACCCTCATCAAATATATGGTGATAGAAAGAGAACTGACTGTCTGGGTGGTAAACACACAATGTGATATATAGATGATGTATTACAGAATTGTATACCTGAAATCTTTGTAACTTTGATAATAATTGTCACCCCAATACACTTTAATAAAAAAATAAAAGAAAGAAAGAAAGATACATCATATTGTTAAAAAAAAGGTTTTAAGAACATGGTGGGTTCAAAGTTAGAGGTGCATAGACAGTAAGGTAGACAGATAGGTAAGTCAGTCAAGAAGGTGATAGACTCAGAAATTTATAATTTACTTTATATGTAGTAAGAAGCCATAAAGATTTTTCAATAGGCATCTAACATAATCAAAGCTCTGTTATAGGAAAAGTGCTTTTAAAAGTAATAGATAAAATCATTTTGAAGGCCAGATAATAAAAGCAGGGAATCCAGTTAGGAGACAATTTCAACAATTCAAGTGAGGGAAATTAGGTTCTGAACCAGGATAATAAAAATAAGTTATAATTTGTGGGACACAATCAACAGATATTAAAAAGTGTTGGATGTTAGGGATTAAGGAGCTGGTTTAGATGATGAGGACCTTGAGTGTCTAATCTGGGTGACTGGCAGACTGATAACATCACACCACAGCTCAGAAAGGTAAGAGGAGCTTTTATGAACACATGAATCAGGGTTTAGATGTGTGTTTTGAGGCCTCTGGGACCTCTTGGTAGTCACACCTGCCCCTCAACAAGCTGCAGGTAGGTAGACAGTGGAGTGTTTAATTCGCTGTGGAGACATGGGCTTAGACAAGTGAAATCAGGGGTCATCTGTCATCTGCAAGGAGATCATGAGACCACTGAAATAGAATCATTTTGATAAAGCATGAATAAAACAAATGAAGAATTTCAATAACATTTAAGAGGTACGAGGAAGAACAAGAGTAGGTTCAGGAAACTGAGGGAAAAAATGATCCAAAAAAGCAGGACAAACACTGAAGAATTCAGTGTTGTGAATGCCTAGGAACATTTCAAAGAGTGGGCTGTCACTATTGTCAAATGCTTCTGAGAGGTTGAGAATTTGGAACCATTGAGAAAAGTGTGCATTATGTTCAACACGCTCTATGCCCAACATATTCTAAGGAGAAGTGTGACATATTTTTTTAATTTTTTTCTTTTTATATGCTATATATGTTTGTAACATTTTCATGTTAAAGTAGTAAGCGTGAGTTAACTTGTAAAATCATTTATGTGAGGAAAAACATGGAATTCCCTGATGGCAAATAAACCAGCAGAGTGGTTTTAAAACTTTTTTTTCAACTAGATAACCCTTTTTTTAAACCAAGCTTTACTCAGAAGCCCAATTTCTAAAACAGATAGTAGTAAATCTGCTCTGATTAAATAATGGAATGGAAGCAGAGCCTTCACTACCTTGTGAGCCCTCCACAATTGATCAATAGATGATAGATGATGATAGATTGATAGGTGATAGATAGATGATAGATGATAAATAAAAGATAGATAGATAGATAGATGATAGATAGATGATAGTTAGATGATAGATGATAGACAGATAGAAAGGTAGATAGATAGATACAGTGTTTTTAACTCCTTCATATCCCCAATAAAATAGTCTCCATGAGAGGAGGGAAATTGTCTGCCTGGTTCTCACCATTGTCTTATTAGAATCTAAAATAATGCCTCACATTTGTTAGCACTAAACGAATGTTAATGAATAAATGAATCTGAGCCTCCCAACAGAGGTAAAATAGAGAAGAAATAAAACTGACATTAATTGACTTTCTACTATATACAGAGCTCTGGGCTATTTGAAATTATGAAATTATGTGAATTTACCATATTTAACATCAACACTGTAAGTACATATTATTATCCACATTGTATACTCGTACATAAGGGACTATCAGCCTGAAGAGTTTCCCCAAGAACACGTAAGTTGGCAGACCTAGAAATCCAACCCAGAAGCATTCAGTGCCAACATGCCTGACCTTTCTTTCCTGCACCACTGCATTGTGCCACTCTTCCTATTCCCTGGATAATAACCTGGCCTCTGATGGCTCATCAGACTACTCAAATAAGTTGTCTGATTCCCAGTAGAGAAGCTTTTTATACCAAACAACAGAGGGAATAATTGAGAAAGGATAGAGAACAGTAGAGGAGTAGCAATAATTCAGTTCTCCTTGCTGATGGTGTAGGTGATTGGGAAGATTGGTGGTGGTAAATCAATACAGGGAAAACTCTGTTCTAATCATAAGAGGTT
>NW_017731814.1:728856-732716 GCF_001890085.2 Hipposideros armiger | reverse complement strand
CCGTCCTCCACAACTAGACTGAAGAACAAAAGGACAGCAACTTGTCTGTTCCCCTTCCCCCAATTCCCCAGCACTGTTCCCATCCCCCCAACTCCCCAATAAAAATCCTTAAAAAAAAAAAAAGCAAGGGCCTACAACCAAAATTACTCTACCCAACAAAGCTATTATTTAGAAATGAAAGACAGATAAAGAGCTTCCCAGACAAGAAAAAGCTAAAGGAGTTCATCACCACCAAATCAGTATTACAAGTAAAGCTAAGGGGACTTCTTTAAAAAGAAGTTAAAAGGATAAAAAATATGAATAATAAAATGGCAATAACTACATATCTATCAAAAATTACTTTAAATATGAGTGGGTTAAATGCTCTAATCAAAAGCATAGGGTGGCTGAATGGATAAGAAAACAAGACCCTTGCATATGCTGCCTACATGGGACCTACTTCAGACTGAAAGAAACACACAGACTGAAAGTAAAGAGATGAAAAAAGATATTTCATGCAAATATAAATGAAAAAAATAAACTGGAGTAGCAATACTTATATCAGATAAAATGACTTTAAAATGAAGGCTATAACAAAAGACAAAAAAGGACCCAGTAATCCTACTTCTGGGTATTTATCTGAAGAAACACAAAATGCTACTTTGAGGGGACGTATGTGTGCATCCATATGTTCATTACAGCGCTGTTTACAATGGCCAAGATGTGGAGGTAGACTGGTTGTCCATCAATAGAAGAATGGATAAAGAGGAGGTGGTACATATATACAATGGAATATTGCTCAGCTGTGGAAGGGAATGGGTTCTTACGAACTGCAGTGTTATGGATGGACCTGGAGGGTATTGTGCTGAGTGAAGTGTATCACACAGAGAAAGACAGATGCAATGTGATTTCACTTATATTTGGAATTTAAAGAACAAAATTAACAAACAAAACAGAACATAGATACAGGGAAGATTTTGATGGTTGCCAGATGGGAGGGGCATTGGGAGGGTGGGTGAAAAAGAGAAAGGGATTAAGACACACAAATTTGTTGTTACACAGGAGTCATTGGGTTATAAAGTAAAGCATAAGGAATATAGTCAATAATATGGTAATAACTATGTATGGTGCCCAGTGGGTACTAGACTAGTCAGGGGGATCACTTGCTAAATTATATAAATGTCTAACCACTATGTTGTACACCTGAAATTAATATGAAATAATATTGGATGTCAAGTATAATTGAAAAATTTAAAAAGCGGGGGCAGGGAGGGAGATTAAAGAGAATAAGGGGTTCAAGTTTCCAGATACAAAACAAATAAGTCATGGGGATGTAATGTACAGCATAGGGATATAGTTCATAATATTGTGATAGCATGGTACGGCATCAGATGGTTGTTGAACTTACCAATGTGATCACTTCTTTAGGTATACAAATGTTTAATAACTATGCAGTACCCCTGAAACTAGTATAATATTGTATGTTAGCTATATTTTAATAAAAATCCTTTAAAAAAATAACTGAAAGTCGGGTCTAAAAGGGGTATTTGTATACACATGTTCATAGCAACATTATTCACAGTAGCTAAAATGTGGAAGCAACACAAGTCACTACGCACAGATGAATGAATTAGCAAAATGCTGTATATATATATATATATATATATATATATATATATATATAAAAATATATTTAAATGGAATATTATTCAGCCTTAAAAGTGTGGAGATTCTGACACATGCTACAACATGGATGAATGCTGGCATTATGTTAAGTGAAGTAAGCTCGACACAAAATGACAAATGCTGCATGATTGCACTTATATGAGGCAGCTAGAGTATTTAAAATTATAGAGACAGAAAGTAGAATGGGCTGAAGGGAGGAGAAATGAGGAGTTAGTGTTTAATGGGTACAGTGTTTCAGTTTTTCAAGATAAAAAGAGTTCTGGAGATTGCTGCTGGTGATGGTTGCCAACAATGAGAATGTACTTATGCCACCAATTTATACATTTCAAAATGATTAAAAAGGTAACTTTTATCTTATGTGCATTTTACCACAATAAAAAAAAAATTGGCAAAGGGGCGGGGCGGGGGGAGGAGGTAAACAGCCTCTCTCCCTATCCATGTGGCCTTGGGCAAGTCACTTAACCTCTGTCATCCTGTCATCCTCATTTCTGAAATGGAATAATAATAATGCCTATCTTGTCAGGCTGTTTCGAGGATTAAACGATAAGTGTTTGCACATGCAATAGATAGTCACAGATTATTAGTTGCTAATATTATTATTTGGATACATTATGCTAGTGCAGGGTTCGGCAAACTGTGGCTCGCGAGCCACACGTGGCTCTTTGGGTACGTACATGTGGCTCTGAAGTAAAATTGAAAATGAAAATAAAACTATCGTAGTTTCATTTATAAAATTTTTACAGGATATTATTCACATAATGGCGATTTCATTTGTTCTATGGGTCTCGCAAAACTTCGAGGGACAGGATTGGCTCTTCCGTCTCAAAAGTTTGCCAACCCCTGTAGTGGAATAAAATTTCAAACAATTATCCAAAAGGCTGTGGTAGACTCTGTGAGAGACATCAGGACGAAAACATGATCCTTGTCTTCAATACCTAAAGATAATAAAGTTCAAGCTGAAGTCAGAATATGCAAGCATTTTGAGAAGAGTACTCCACAAAAGGAAAAAAATATGCATATATTGCTTATTATATGCCAAACAGTGTATTAAGTATTTTGCATATATTTATACATTTAATCCTGATAAGCCAGTGAAGCAGATAGTTTTGTTATCCCTATATTTGCCAGAGGAGGAAATTAAGGCACAGGGAATTTAATAATTTGGCCTGGACTCATTAAATGGCAGAGCTCTGAAATCCAGGCGGTCTGCTTTGAACGCATGCTACTAGCCATTTATCTCAACTGGGCTAGGAAATTATGTAATATATGTTTTTCTAGTTTATCTAAAAGAGATAGTGTCTGAGTGAGAGCCTAAATGGCTCTCTACAGGTAAAGGCCAGAAGTCAAGTACAATAATATTTTTTTTTATTTAATCAATTTTATTGTGGTATAATTTGCATACAATAAAATGCACCCATTTTAAGTGTATAGTTCAATGAGGTTTGATAAATGTATACCCTCATGTAAGTATCATCCCCAAAAAGATGTAGAGTAATTCCATCAGCCCAGAATGTTGTCTCATGTCCCTTTCAATAGTCCCATTCACTCCCAGACCCGGGTAACCACAGGTCTATTTCTCTCATTATACATTAGTTGTGACTGTTCTAGAACTTTATATAAATGGAATCATACCATATGTGTCATATATGTGGTTTCTTTCAGTAAGCATAATATTTTTAAGATTCACCCCTGCTATTGTATAGATCAATAAATAGTTCATTCCTTTTTTAATGTTTAATAGAATTCCATTTTTGAATACATTACGATTGGTTTATCCATTTACCATTTGATAGATGTTTGAGTTGTTCCTTGTTTGGGCTATTATAAATAAAGCTGGTATGAATATTCAGGTATAAATTTTGGTAAGAACATGTGTTTTCTTTTGAGCAAATTATCTCAAGAGTGGAATTATTGGGTCATATGTCAAGTATATATTTAACTTAACGAGAAACTGCCAAACTATTTTCCCAAGTTATTGTATCATTTTACATTCCCACCAGCAAATACCAAACCAAGCAAGATTGAAGGCGCCAGCATGAGTGTCTCGGAGCCCCCTTCTCCTGCCAGTCCTTACGCTTCAGAAGGCTGTGGAACACTACCTCTTCCTCTGGGATCTTGCGGAGAAGGGTCTGAAGTGGTCGGCAAAGAGAACAGCTCTCCAGAGAATAAAAACTGGTTATTGGCCATGGCAGCCA
>NW_017731814.1:697624-725874 GCF_001890085.2 Hipposideros armiger | reverse complement strand
CAGGTTGAGCTGTTGTTCAGCATCTCAGCTGTAGAGGGCAGTGTCACTGGCCCTCATATGTGGGATCCGAACCGGGGCCCTCCGGCATCCCAAGCGGGTTCTTAACCATCGCGCCACTCGGCCGGCCCCATAAGAGGTTTTTATACACACCCCTACCCTTACAGGAACCAGTAGGGAAATGCTGTGCGTTCTGTGGACCAAATCAACATGCATGCATTTGCCGCAGGTTTCCCAGTGGGACTTTAACCATTGCATCAGTTATCTAGTGTGTGGAAAACCACTCTGAAACTTAGTAACTTAAAAGAACAACCACCTGTTTATATCACATTTCTGCGGATGGGTAATTGGGGCTGGGATCAGTTCAGTGGTTCTGCTAACCTGAGGCAGGCTGGCTGATGTTGGCGAAACGTGTACATGTGTCTATGGTCAGCTAATAGGCTGGTTGGTATATGAATTTTCTAGGATGCCCTAACAGAGTACCACAGACTGGGTGGCTTAAACAGTGGAAGTGCATTTTCTCACAATTCTGGAGGCTAGAAGTCTGATATCAAAGTTTCAGCAGGGTTGATTTTTTTTCTGAGGCCCCTCCCCTTGACCTGCAGGTGGCCATCTTCTCCCTGTTTTGTCACATGCCTTTCTTCTGTGTACACGTGTCTGTGTCCAAATTTCCTCTTCTTATAAGGACACTGGTCATATTGGATTAGGACCCAACCTAAAGACTTCATTTTTAACTTGGTTATCTCCTTAAAGACTTATTTCCAAACACAGTCACATTCTGAAGTTTTGGGGGTCAGGACTTTAACATAAAAATTTTGGGGGAACATAGTTAAACCCATAATTGCTTGGGCGGTCTGAAAAGTTTCAGCTGGAATGGCTCATCTCTGCTCCACATGGTCTCTCATCCTCCAGAGGCCTAGCCTGGGTTTGTTCACATGATAGCAGTTACAGGCACCCCAAAAAAGAAAGTAGAAGAATTCAGGGCCTCTCCAGGCTTGAGCTCAAAGCCAACACAACATCCCTCTTGCCACATGCTATTGGCCAAAGCAAATCACAAAACCAGCCCAGATTCAAGGGATGGAAAACTGGGACCGTTTTTGCAATCTGCTAGCCATTCTCCTTCCTTCCTACTTTCATGCCCCAGGGAAATCCATAAACTATAGTTTTCACTATTAGGTCGAGATCCTGGAACAACTACGATTCAGTGAAGTTTGTTCTTCAGCTCCAACCTCATACCAGCCTTTTCTTCAGTAACTCTCTTCTCTACAATTCCAGGCATCCCTTGCCTTCCCCTTCTATTTCAGAAGAGAGCCTGGTGAAGTCATTCATCCTGAGGGTAAATGGGTAGGTTGAAGGTGATGCCCCTCCCAGAGATAACTGCATGTTAATAGATACCTAAGTCTTAAACTAAGGAATAGAGCATTATGGCAGAATTTCTGGCAATACAGGGAGTAGGAGAAACTTCCTTAAGCCCATGAAAATTGCTTCTCTATGTGGAACAAGGAAAGTCTTCTGCTTGTTTTTTTTTTTTTTTTGATTACTTTCTACATGCTGTGCAGATAGTCCCACATCCACTCAGTAAACACCTAGTGAGTGTTCTAAGGTCGAAGTGAGAGTGAAGTTTCTATGGTTTTTTCCATGTGAGTGATCATGGAAGAATATTAATATAAACTAGGTATCAGAAGACCTGAGCCCCAGGCTGTTCTTAGCTACCATTCCATGGTTGGACCTACACACAAGCTATTTTTAGCTTCTCTGAATCTCAGTTGTTTTGTCATTTGCAAATTGAGAGCTTTGGTGAGACAATCTCTAGGATTACTTTTAATTTCCTGTGAATTATAATAAAGTCTTCATGGGAAGAAATGAGGATCCATCCCCCTCTGCATAGCTAACCAGTCTATTGACACGTTTACTCGGTACGCATAATCCCATGCCTGGGTAGCAAGTAGTCTAGGGTTCTGAACTAAGTGAACGTTACAATCATGACCAACCAGGAGTGGATCACAAACTATCCTAGATTGTCTAGATTCTTGTAAGGGTTTCTGGGGAGATAATAGAATTATTAAGTGTAGGAGGAAATGTTGACAGATTTCTATCCACCAAGTATTTCCTGCCTCCCACTCTCAGCCCTGCTCTTTCAAGCAACAACCATGTCTGATGTGTATTTCTCAGTGTATACATTGAAATGCAATCTATTGTATACATTTTCTCTATATACACAATACATCTGTCTCCCCTGGATATACACAGTCATCTTCCAACTTTAAACACCACTCTGTATATACAATGTGTGTGGGTTGGGTTCAGACCTGACCAGGACACGGCCATGCACCCACATACATTTAATGGCCCTGTCTTGACAATCTGTCATTACAGCAAATGTGAACAAAATAAACAGCGACAGGACTTTTTTTATTCAAACTCAACATCAAAAGTTATTGAGTGATCTTGCTGTGAAACAGCCAGAGGTGGTGTTAACAAAGGAGAAGCTCCTAGCTCTACTTGCTTCGTGGAAAGTAGTTCATATGCTTTATCATCTCCTAGGACCTGTCAAGCTCAGCTAGTTGGGTGCACATGGATTGCCTCAAAAGGCATTTGCCATGCATTTGTTTTCCAAACACACTACACCTTCTTTGGAAGGTTAATCCCAAGAGATAAAATGTTTGGAGGTTGATTTGAGGCTTACCAAGTTGCTCTCCTTTAAAACCTGGTCTCCAAAAGACAAACAAGAACTGAGTTCAAAGGTGGACCACCTATTAGAACAAACCTAAGCTTTAGTAACTGGACAGTAACTGAAAGTGAATAATATATATATTTTTTAAGCAGAGAATTTATTCCTGTTCACAAATAAGGCTGTTTCTCCAGTTACCTCGAGGCTTCAAACTTCAGTATCTCCAATCTACAGAACTGCACTGTCTGCCTCCACAAAGATATCATGTGGCGTGGAATTCCAGTGGGTTCTCCTGAGGCCTTTGAGCATTTTTCATTCTGAGATCATTGCTCTGTGTATTATTAACATGGCAATAAAGAACATATGCATGGCAAATTTCAAGACAAGATGAAAAAGTAAACAAAACATGTCAGCACCTTTTAAGCTTCCAGTCTCCAACAAACAACAAAAACAAAAAAGTAGAAAGGCATCCTACTGGCTCTGGAAGTTGAAGACCAGTCCAGCTACAGCTCAAGTGTAATATCGGGCAAAAATACATTTGAGTGTTTACATGGAGTAAATGGTAACAGGCCACACAGAGAATTTAAGAATTTCAAGAACGTAGAGAACTTTTCATAGGGTAGTAAGGAAGGTGCATAGGCAGAATCTCCTGGTGTGCATGCCCTGTATTATTCCTCCCCCTTGACTGTGGGTGCACCTGATCTAAGCAGGTGAGCCCTTTTCAAAAAGGGTCTAGAGGTCAGAGACAGAAAAAGTCAGAGAGATTCCAAGCTGCAGCTGATGCTCTCCTGTCTGCCTTGAAGAAGCAAACTGTTATGTTCTAGCTAGGGCCAAGTGGCAGGAAATGGCAGACAGCCTTTAGTAGCTGAGAGAGACTAATGGCCAGCAAGATAGTAGGGAACATCATCTTACAAATGCAGGGAACCGAATTATGCTCACAACCACGTGAGCTTCAGAACCCTGCTGTCCAGAAAAGAACAAGACAAGGGTGACACTTCATTCTTGCGAGACCCTAACAAAGAACCCTTCTAAGCTATGCCTGGATACTGGGCCTACAGAGACTGCAAGATAATACATGGTTATTATTCTAAGCTACTAAGTTTGTGGTCATTTTTAACACAGCAATAAAAAAATGAATGCAGGTTTCTTAAAGCAGAGGTAACTTGAGCAGAGCCCAGAAGATGTTGACAACTTTAAGAAGTTCAAAGGAGGTAGGTGGCAGTCATTCTGTGGAGAAAGAAGAGGTAGATAACATAAACAAAGGCCCTGAAGTAATTAGGCAGATGATAGGATGTGTTTCAGACAACACCATGAAACAGGAGACATTTTTCCAATGATGAGAAATTCTTAAGTTCACCTTCTTAAATGAGAAATCATTTTGATGCATACACCTTGTTTAACTGGTGAGAAGGTCTTGAGTCGTTATGCCCATCGCATAGGACAAAACTGAGGTCTTTAGGTGTTTGTCAGTTGTGCATTGACATATGATTAACCAGGGGCAGTTAGCTTTCTGAAATGAAAATCTGGTTGAAATATATGAAATGCTTCTCTTTCCTGTAACCTAGAAGATAAGATCCAAATTCCTCAGCTAGCATAGGAAGCCCCTGGTTTACTTCTCATCACTCAACCTCCCTGTTATACTCCAGCCAAACCAAACTACACATACACATACACACACCCACTCTCCCATGGAGTTCTGCATTGGGCAGATGGCTCCCCCGATATGGATTGCCTTTCTCTATTCTCCTCCTCCCCCACCAACTTCTCATCCCGGGTTTGTTTACTTATGGCTCTTCCATTCTGGTCAAAAGCCATTCGTCCATTAAAGCCTTCCTCTGTGTCCCCACTTAACACGCCAGGTACAAATTTCCTTAGTGATCTTGTAGCACATTGAACATACTTCTGATAACAGCAACAACGTGAATAATAGCTCACATTGATTGTGTGTGTATGTAAAGCCACACACTGTGCCTTTACATGCACTAGAATGTATTTTTATCACATTTTTTTGTGTGTTTATATGCTTCTCTACTAAATGGTAAATCTCTAAAAGGCAACGATGATGACTTTTTCATCTTGGTATCCCCCAGAGCTTTGCAGAGTGCAGGAGGCACTCAAAATATATTTAACAAATGAGTTAAAAAAGTCAGAAGTAGGGCTAGAATTCAGGCCTGTGGGTCATGGAGCAGTTATTTGCTGCCATGCCATCATGATAACAGTGAATGTAGAAGGGCTTTGTGAAATTACAAAATACTATGTGAACGAAAGGTAGACCTTGCCAAACCAACCTCCCCCCACTTATCTCCCACCTGCCTCTTATTGCAAAAATAATTTTAGATTATGTGAGAGCTTATCAGCAGTGCTTGTCTACTTTATCTAGCCCAGGAACCCCAAAATATAAAGAAGAGTGTGTGTGTTCATGACAGCAGGAGGCACCATGAAAGCTTGTGCCAGGAGAACCAAGGTGTCCAGCGAACAAGGCAGAGCAGTCTAGACACACGTGCAGAAAACCCAGGTACCTTGAACCCCTGGGAATCCCAGGCAGCAGAGGAAAGCAAGCTCCCAGGTGACACACCCCCAAAAGCCTGCGTGTGCTTACCTAGAGCTAAGAATTGTGTGCTGAACTCCCAGTATTGGTAAACAAGGCAGTCGATGTGACTCTTAAATGAGCTGTAACAAACATGTTATCATCTAAGTAAGTAGAATTCTCCTTATTCATGTCCTGCTATTTATAGATAGGTAACAGCATCATTCTGTGTACTACTATCCTAGCTTTTGTCTCTTGCTCTTGTGTTTAGGCAAAAGTTGAATATTAAATCAGCTACCAGCCCGCATCACGTTCTGTTCTGTACCCTAGGGCTCAGCCAGAAAAAGCAGAGAAAGAAATTTTTCCTCTCAATTTAATATAACAGACTCTATCACGACTTCACGTTTCTTATCTTTTTTTTTTTTTTTCAAATAGCAAGGTATACAATTCTTTCCTTGTTTCTGTAATTGCCCATGACTTTTCCCCAAAGGCTGCCTCCTTTCCCTTTCCTCCCTGCCAACTCCCACCCACCTGCAGAGCACAGATAGGTAGACCATCTCTAAATGTCAGCTACACAAGCAAATATTCGATGGGGTGAGAATGGAAGAAAAACATATTCACATTCAACTTGCACAGTCAGCATTGGGTTTAGAAAGAGCAAATTAAGTCCAATTCAAGGTATAACCCTTAGAAATAGCTACCAAGACCCAACTTTAATTTCTATGGAGGAGAAAACATTCTTAAAGCTTTTTACCTGAGGAACAGAGGGAAAGAGACTAGCTCAAGTCAAGAAACCTTATGTAAAGCAGGACCAGGTTCCAGAAAGGACACCTGCATGAGAAAGAAATAGTCGCTACTTTCCCCAAACTGACAATCTAGTAGCAGAGTATGATAGATAGATAGATAGATAGGTAGGTAGGTAGTTAGATGATAGATAGATAGATAGATAGATAGATAGATAGATAGATAGATAGATAGACGATAGATAGATAACTAAAGCAGAATATTAATGGTATAAATGCCACATTAGAGATGATGGCAAAAAGATATGTGCATAGGAAAAATTACATTTACAGGTGCAGTCTTCCGGTGCGTCTCACCTTCTTTTATCTGAAACATGGGCAACCAAAAGCTATTCCAGCTCAAATGTATGAATAATAAAAAATTGCATTATTTTCTACTATACAACAGTGGTTGCATTCTTAAAAAACATCACATCATCAAAAATAGCATTACAAAAACAGTTATTCTAATAGGCAAAACGAGTCTTTTAGATATGTAATAACAGTTATTTTTCCTCCAGGAATTTCAGCAATGCAAATGTTTTTACTAGGTCTAAGTGTATTTTGTTATTTTAGGCAATTTATTGGTTCATCAAAACTGACGCAAGCAAACCTACACATTCCTAGGCAATTCTGAACAGCACAGGAGACAAGACCAAAATAAGTAAGTTTTGAGACTATCCAAATCAATCGCAGCCCCGTTTGGAGAAGATTGTCTTATCTTTGCTAACACTTCTGCTTTTGACTCCCTGCAGCACCTCTCCCTGTGAGAGGAGTGCACGCACCTGCACTGTTGAATTCAAGATCATGTGACTTGCTTCAGCTGATGAAACGTGGGATGAAGTGATAGTGTCACTTCTAACCAGAAGCTCTCAGAGGTCCACCATGTGTTTTTCCCTCTGGCCCCACCACCAAGAGTACCCCAACTAGGGGATGCCCTTTCAGCCAGAGCTCTGGGGCAAAGATGACCATGGAGCAGGACCTCAACCAACTCAAGATGTGGACACATAGCATAGAGGGTGAAACAAACTTGTGTTGTTGTAAGCCAGCAAGACCTGGGGGCCACTGGGTACCACCACAATATAACCCAGTTTATTTTGACAGATGTACAAGTACAAAAATTAAAGAAACATTAATTGATCAGCCAGAAATTCAAATAAACAATTCAAATGAACACAACGTCCTATAAGCCCAGTGGTATTTCCCAACTGTGACCCTTATTCCTTATTTTAGCAATTATAGTCTACATAATGCTACTATTTTTGAAGACTCTGTTCTAAACACTTTGCACATTTTATCTCATTTAAACCTTTCAACAATGGTTATGAGGTAGATTTAAATCTCCATTTTGTAGATAAGTAAACCAAGAACCTAAGAGGTTAAGTGATTTGCCAAATGTCACTGACCTATTAAGTGCCAAAAGCAGGAATTTAACTTTCTCCATTTGATTCCAAATTCTACCTTCCTATCACTCTTCCACAGGGCTAATTAAGGGATAAAGTAATTGGCCACACAAAGTGACCTCTGAATACAACTTTGAAGTCATAAAAACTGGGGTCATGCTAATGTGATCTGAATTAAGTTACTCAGCTTCCCTGGGGCTTAGTTTTCTCATCTGTAAAATGGAGATAACATTATCTCCAGTGCCCTTAGAGGATTAAATAGACATAGTTACAAGCACACTGTCTGGCACATATCAGCACTCAGTTAATGACTTTCAGCATAATCAGTGGCAGTCCCTGCACAGTCGAGGCATGCTTGGATTGAAGAGAGAAAGAGTCATTCTTTCTGGGGTCCCTAGAGAAAGTAGCCCCCTCCTGGGTCTTCATGAGATGCAGTGCCAGGTCATAAGGCAGAATGGGAGTCACCACTGAGGAGAGGGCCACAGGGCCAGTGCAGGCAGCAACAGACCTAACCCCTCCTTCAATCTAATAGTCGAAGCACAAATGGACAGGGACAGCCGGCAGCCCCCTAACAGATGGGCCCATGAAATGGAGGAACAGGTTGGGCACCAATGACCAGATAAAGAGCGCTTAGAGGAACAGGGCCTGGCTCCGGATGAAGGCAGAGAGAGATAGCTGCAAACAAGAGGGAGTTTGTGACATGCCGTGGCCCCTGACTAGCAATGAGCTGATGGAAGCAGCTGATGGGACTAATGACAGGAGGTAATCATGATGAAAAGCACTTAAGCAATGGGCCTTCAAGTCGCTGTTGTTGTTGCTGAAAGGCCTCCTGCCACCCAACAAAGCAATTAGCCAGTCACCCCGCCACCCCGCCCCTCCTCTGCCCGCCTCCCTGTTCCCACCTTTCCAGACCTCAGACCATTCATCCCTTTGTCTCACCAGCCCAGACTGCAGCCGTCCAGACCCACAAACAGAAATGCGCCAGCTGCAGCCCAGCCTATAACGGCTGTCTCCCAAACCAGCAGCGCCAAGGATGGGAGGGGTTGCAGAGGGGGGCTGGCCTTGGAGGGACATTGCTGTCTCTGTAGCCGTGCCATGAATTTTACATGAAAAAAAATTACCTGTGCAGTTATATATTCCAATATATGACACTGGCATTTTTCCAGAACACAAACACGAACGCTGTGGTTTTTTGCAGCTGGGAGGGTGACTCTGAGCTGCAAATTGGGAAACAATTTTGAGTTTGGGCATTTTTCTTGCCAAAAAGAAAAATTACTAGGCTGAGAATGGAGGATTCCTGAATTCTTGCTCTTGCTTCTATTCATCCTTTAAAACTTACCTCAGGCAGCCCTGTTCTTGGAATTCTTCCCTCATCCACACAGACTGTCCTCTCTTGGTACACCCTCATTTCAGCAGGCATTGTGTTTATAACACTACATAGTAATGGCTGCTTCTTATCTGCCTTCTTGTCATTACTTCCTCTCAAGATGGCCGGGACTACTTCTAGTCCTCTTTTTCTCCTCAGTATGTGCACATGGCGGCTACACCGTACCTTGTTGAAGTTTCTGAGGCAAGCAACTTCCAAACCTATAGAATTAATATATACCCTATTATATGTTTCTATTTGGTATTTGGAGATCAAATAAGGCAAAACTGGAGAGTGTTTGGAACTGCTCAATGATATACGAATTACAAATATTAGGCATTGTGCATCTTTGCTTTCCTCGTTCATCCATACAACATTTTTTAGCACATTGTATATACCAGGCACTATGTTGATACAGATGGAGCCCCTCTTTGAAATTCTCTGCTAAACTCACTGTACCAGCCCAGTACCTATGACATGCCCAGAATATGTTTTAAGCAAAAGAGACAGAGGGCAAGAAAAATGAGAGAGGGAGACAAGTGGTAGGGGGAGAATATGAATTAATTAAAATGAAAGAAAAACTTTCAAAACAAAAAAGTCCCAGAGGAGGGGAAACCATTTAGGAAGCTACTCAAAAGTCTAAAAGCTAATAATGAAAACCTGGTCAAACTTGGCTGCAGGAATAGGAAGAAATGGATAATTTGAGCTGCTGTGACAGAATATTGTAGACTGGGTGACTTATAAACAGAAATTTATTTCTCAAAATTCTAGAGGCTGGAAGTCTGAGACCTGGTAGCCAGCATAGATGGGTTCCGGCGAAAACCCACGTCCTGGTTTATAGATAGCCATCTTCTATAATAGCTGTGTCCTGGGCCGGCCGAGTGGCGCGTTGGTTAAGAACTGGCTTGGGACGCCAGAGGGCCCCGGTTCGGATCCCACATATGAGGGCCAGTGACACTGCCCTCCACAGCTAAGATGCTGAACAACAGCTCAACCTGGAGCTGGGCTGCCGTGAGTCGCCGGCGACGGCGTAGGCTGCAGTCCCTGTGGCAGTGGGTTGCCATGGGCTACCGTGTGTAGCCAGCAGCCAGCGTGAGCGGCCAGCAGCCGCAGTGAGCGGCCGTCCAGAAGCCGGCGACTGATCTGCCTCGCCCAGAAGAGCGCAATGATAGTGCCAACTTGGGCCAGTGAAGCAACGTCCTCCACAACTAGACTGAAGAACAAAAGGACAACAACTTGTCTGTTCCTATCCCCCAATTCCCCAATAAAAATGTTTAAAAAAAAATAGCTGTGTCCTCATACAGCCTCTGGGGGGGGGGGGAGCTCATTTATAAGGGCACTAATCCCATTCATGAGGGCTCCACCCTCCGGATCTAATCACCTCCTCCAAACCCCCACCTTGTAATACCATCACCCTGGGGATTAGGTTTCAACATATAAATTTTGGGGGGGACACAAACATGGTGTCCATAGCAGATAGGTTAAAAGGCTTTGATAACTGAATGTAGCAAGATGGAGGGGAGTAGAATGCCAAGGTTTCAAGCTTGGGGAACAACTTAGAAAATAATTCAGAATTCTGTATTTTCCTAAGCATACCATTCCATTCCCCAATACTGCCACAGATTATGAGCAGGTCTCCCAAACCCACCCAGGGCAATTTTTTCCTGCCTTATGAGAAAAGAATGTTGGCAGATGGGAAATGGGGATGATATTTCTCACTGTAAGGCTCATCTACCATGGCAGAAATATTACCAAGTTATTATAGCAAATAATTGATCTCAGATGAATAAGTAGATTTTGGAGTTCTATAACCCATTACACTTCGCCAAAGAGCACATCACACAGGGTTGTGCGGCTCTGATTACTCACAGGGACTCTGGGATGTAAATGCCTCTAAATCCTCTCTCCGACCAGAAGACACCAGCTTTGTTGAGATTTAACCATGTTCAAATCTAGGATGTGCCCAAATATGACAGAGGCATTGTTTTCTCTTCCTCGGCCCTCCGTATGTTAAAAGCGTCTATTAGAATGTGTCTGGGATGGAAGACACCCAACATACTGTCATTAATTTAAGGAAATAAAATTATACCATATGAAGGGTTATCATAAGGAAGATGGTGACCAGCTGTTCTCCATCTCCTCTGGGTCTGAATAAGAGAAAGTGGGAGGGAGTTCCATTTGAAATTAAATTGAGAGCAGGAACTTGACAGAAGGAAGAAAGCATAGCCAATGAGGGCTACAAGAACGACAGACAGTGGAGTTGTGGTATATGAGTAATGAGATTTGTGTGTGTGGGGGTGGGGGTGGGGGGATTCACTCAGCCCAAGGCAAATGAGGTTTTATTTCCTCTCTCCCTGTGGGTGCTTAATGAACTTAGAGCTTCTCTCTTTTTCACCTCTTTCTAGAAAAAGGCTGCTTCTTTATTTTCACTAAGGTTACAACCAATTGAGGTATTTCCATTCACATATCGATCAGAACCTTCCAGTAAATGAATGAAGGAGAAGTTAGACTGTCAGAGGCCCCTTCTCCAAAGCAGCTCCTACTCCTGTGTAGTATCCAGTCCAAACCTGCCATGAGAATTCAGAATTTGCCTGGATTTGGGAAACGGACAGGATAGGTTAGAAGTTCCTGCTGATTTAAGGACTCGTTCATTCCAATCTGCCCCCAGGTTAAATTGTGAGAGACCTAGATTATTCAACAGTCACCCCCCAATCCTGCACTCTGTCTAGTACCCCTCTTTTCCTTTCATTTTTAGACATCAAGAGCCACAGTTCCCATCAAAATGTGTTTTTAACAAATAGTTTAGATCAGTCATTTACTTCTAGAATGAATTTAAACAATTTCTTATGTGTCTTCCAGTTGTATGTACATAAACTGTCACTCTCACTGGGAACCAGAGGCCTGGTTCTCTGGTCCAGAAATTTCCAAATACCAACAAAAGAGTAGGGAGACTTGTCTGGGAGAAATTTGTCCAGATCCTGAAATTTCACAAAGAAGGAGGCAGTTTGCTCTACCTACTTCTCAGGGCTTTTCCATTATAACAGATCCTCCATTACAACTGAATCCTATTAAGCGTGAAAGGAAATAAAAGCCTACCTCAAAGTAGGTAAAACAAAGAATTGGCTTCCCACACTAAAATATCAGACAAAGTCTTGGCAATTAATCACTGCTGTAATCACAAACATGAGTAGGAACTCTTGCAATATAGAAAGAAAATACGGCAAATACATAAATATACATACTGTCCATGAGGGAGGAATAGAGTACTTGGGGACCTTCAGGGAAGGGAGACGAAGTTAGAGTTGGGAGGATGAGGCCAGGATACTATACATGAGAAAGATGGTAGTTGGTAAATACCAGGATAGTACGTGGTAAAAACTAAGCTGCGTTTCAACAGAACTCCTTGGGGGAGGGGTTGAGAGGAAAGCACTCCAAGCCCTCAGAGCAGCATGAACAAAGGCATGGAGATGGGGAAGGCTGGGCCAGGAAACATCAGGAAATTAGCTTAGCTGGTGCCCGTACAAGGAGGGGAGCAGTGGGAAGTTACCTTGAAAGGCAGGTCGGGTCCTGAATCCCAGCAGGATGAGGAGCTTATACTCCACTCAGTTAACATGGGGTGACTTGAAGTTTTGAGAAGCAAACAAGTCAGGCATGGCATAAGCCACAGGACCTGAGCAGGACCTTCATAATGAGTTATCTAGTTGTTTTACTTGTTAAAAGAATTTTTGGGTTTTACCTTTGCCCTTGGCTTTATCCCTCTTGATCAAGTAACACTGCCCTGATTGACCCCAGATTGGCTTATTTCTGAAGCCCATTCTAACTCTGCTCCTTTTTTTCTTAAAGTACCCAAGTTGCCCCATTTGGGTCTAGAACAGAAGCCGTTCTAGTTGAAAAGAACAGAAGAAGAAAGCCTTTTGAGCGCTGACCCTTGGCACTCAGATGGCTATTTTTCTTGAATTGAGGAACATTTTAGTTGAAGACCTGGCATTGCCCCCAAGTTGAGGACTGCTGGTCACCAAGAAGAAAAACAGGGGCACAGTGAAGAAAGGGGGTTGGGGATAAATGAACACCACAGAGAGGTGGGAAACCTTGGAGTTTGTTTTCCTGTCACCTCAAAGCAAGAGACCATGTGCCTCTCTTTCCCCCTGTGACTCGAAAGCAAGCATGAACCCAGTCTCCAAACCTGCAGGAGCCTTGAAAACACTAAGCTCAGAGAGCCAGTTTGGTCCCTTCCAAATCAAAGCAGCATTCATTTTGTTTGTAGGTGTTGTAAAGTTGGTTGACGATAATTTACTCCCCTGCTGACAATCTATGTCAAAGTTTCAGCCTCACTGGAAATGATTGTGATCTGAACTCTTTCAGGGGAAAGAAAAAAAAAAGAAAGAAAGAAAGGAAAATGAGAGAGAGAAAACACACACAACCCCCACATAACTTCAGTTCTTTTAATGGACAAGTTGACAGAGTCCTTAACTAGCATTTCTCTGGGTCCCCACCATAATTACAGGCTGGAAAGGAGAGTTGTGTTTCATGTGATTAGAGACTGTTTGTGCTTCTGTCCATTAGGGAACAAAGAGGAGGAAGCATTTTCAAGAACTTGACGCCAAACATTTTTCACTAGGGAATTTTACTCAATTACTTGCAAAATAATCTCAAAGATGGTCATTTCATCATTAAATGTTCTTTAAAAAATTTACCACCGACTTGTTTAGAGCTGATGTTCATTGGTGGCACTTTGGAAATTATGTGCTTGATTTAGCACCATCATCCGTCTCCTCAGACCATACCAACCACGCCCCCTTCCCCATCCATGCTCCACTTAATTGAGTCAGCCTCTCACTTTTCGCCTGCCCAGACATTGATGAAGATATACAGCACACAACTCTTTAGCAGTTCTCTTTCCTTCTTACATCAAGGGAATCCATCAACTTGGAAAGAAAAAGTAAAAAGCCCTGGGGAGGTGAGAAGAGGGGGGAGTGGGGCTGATCACTAGCAGCCTGTTTAGAAAAGACTAGAATTAAGAAAGAGTTTTCTTTGCTGAAAGAAATCTGTCTATAGCAGCGGTTCTCAACCTTTCACAGGGGTCGCCTAAGACCCGGAAAACACATATTTTCAATGGTCTCAGGAACCGAGACACCGCTCCTCTATCTGTCTCCAGGCCCACATGCAGATACGCCCACATACGAGTACCCAGCGACCCCTGTGAAAGGGTCGCTCGACCCCCAAAAGGGTCGCGACCCACAGGTTGAGAACCACTGTCCTATAGCCTGATTTTGGTGATATGGCTAATCCAGTAGGGAATAGAAAACAGAAGAAACCTACCTAAAGTACCCTTAAAACTCAAGGTCTCTGAGCCAAGAACTTAGCAAGGGAATGCATTCATAACCTATACTGACCTATTCCAATATTGACTCTTCAGTGGCCCAAGCACTATCAAAAACTTCAACATGAACTACATTCTCCCCTTTAACAAATAACCAAAATTCTCCTCAGCCTGAAAAATGCAATTCAGACCCCACATCCCCAGTGTAGCACGGTCTTAGCCACCCTATCCTGCCCTGGACTCTTTTCTCTGAAATCTGTTTCACTTATGGTCACTACCACAAAGTCCAGCTTCTTACTAGTCAACATTGCTCTCCAGAGTGGAACCCAGAGTTGCAGAGACTCTGTAGGACTAATACAGATGCCGCCATATACCAGTTACCGGGGTGTGTTAGGAGGAAGGGGGGTGAAGGGGTGAGATATACAACCTCCTTGAATGTCTGTTGCATTGTCGTCCCTTCTCCAGATAAGGACAAACAGGTTTATCCTCACAGGGGGAAGGGAGTTGAATTTGTCACTTAGAGAAGGGAAGGAAGGTGTTAAACGTGAAGAAGGCAGAGGAATGGGAAAGGGGCCCTTGAGCCTAGAGAGGGGTCTGCTTTCCCATAAGTCCCAATAGGCTAATACATCAAAGGGGAACGGAAGAGATGGAGCCTGTTTGTGTGTGTTTTGGAAAGATACTATCATGAAAGGTGCTCCTGAATCAAATTAATACAGCATTTTCTGTGGTTGGGAATGGGTGTGGAGAGTCTGTGTGTGTAAAGAAAAGGCATTTGTGGAATTTATGTTTCCCTGTGTATGGAAATTCAATTACCAGCACCGTGGATACCCAGGACAGGTCAGATAGGAAAGCATGAAAAGGCCTTTAGTGTATAGCTAAGGGGGAAATTGTATTTCTGTGTATCCTGGTATCTTTATATACATTCTCTGTTACTCCCCTCTCAGTAAACACACTCACATGTGCACATGCATGTGAACACACACACACACTGCTCATTCTCTCCTCAATAACTTAACAAGTTATGCTTTTGCTCTCTCTCTCCAAATTGTCCACATCCCAGCCTATAATGCTCATTCTCTTTTCCCAAATTATTTAACCTGTCAGGCATTCGATGCTGTGCGGCAATGCTGTCGCCTCCATTAAACCTTCCCTAATGGCTTTGGCAAAACCCTCATTGTCCCCTCTCTAAAGTCCTACTGCACTAGAAGTCGGCTCTATGCGCATGTGTGCTGTGTGTGATGTGTTTGTGTGAGGGCGCACACACACCCACTGTTCCCATTGGAACCAAGTTTCTTTAGGTCTAGGCAGGAGGACTCCTGAAACATACATTAGATCTTAATAAAAGAGTTCAATATTGGATCAGACCCAGGTGGTTTGATCTATTGTACATACCATTGAACCCCAGGAACTTGGAAGATATCGTATTCTCGTTTCCCTTTGTCAATGGCGAATGGGATTTAGGAAGGCCAAGAAAGTGCTTTGAGAGTTCTCTTCTTTTTTCCTGATATCCAGCCTTGATTCAGCCATTTCCATTCCCAGTGCCCTCAGGGGCTTGCTCATCTTTTCTGCCTCAGGTAGGCATAAATGCCATTTCCCGTCAGTGTCAAACCAAGGACGAGGACCCTCCAAAAGTCTTGGAGTCACAGAATCTCATTGAGTCCCACCTGGACAACATATTCATTTTACTGCAAAGAAAGTCAACAAACTACCTTTCCCCAGCCCCAAGTTTTTGTTTTCCATAAATACGCAAGGTTCAGTTATTTCCAAAGTTTTGGCAAAAGTTGCTTCTACTCTTCCTTCTATATCCTTAACTGATTCTTTCCAAAGCAAATGGAACTGACCACCTAATGGGTGACCCTGGACATAAAGAACTTGGGCATGCTTGACTCAGCATCTTCTGAGTTTCTGAAACTGCATAGACTGGGTGCACTCAGTTCTGCTCCTGCTTCCAAATGAGGGGCAGCATCTTCAATGGCCCCATGGAGGCTCATGTCTCTGTTTCCACTTTTAGAGATTAACAGACAAAAGAGGGTGATTTTAGGTAAGTCTGACCATAGATACAAGCCACACATTCTCAACTCCAGTATTGTCAATGAAAGCTTATGGGATTTTTTACACTTTATTTATTAATTTTGATGTTCAATATTATTTGATATTAATTTCAGGTGTATAGCATAGTGGTTACACATGTATATAATTTAAGAAGTGATCCCCCTGACTAGTCTAGTATTCACCTGGCATTATGCATAGTTATTACCATATTATTGACTATATTCTTTATGCTATACCCTACATCCCCATGACTACTTTATACTACAGACTTGTACCTCTTAATGTCTTCACCTTTTTCACCCTGCTCCCAAACCCCCTCCTATATCTATCACCTTGATAAATCTAGTATACACCTGACACCATACATAGTTATTATAATATTATTGACTATATTCCTTATGCTATACCCTACATCCCCATGACTACTATATAACAACAAATTTTTATTTCTTAATCCCTTCCCCTTTCTCACTCACCCCAAACTCCTCTTCCATCTGGCAACCATCAAAATGTTCTCTGTATCTATGAGTTTGTTTCTGCTTTATTTGTTTGTTTATTTTATTCTTTAAATTCCACATATAAGCAAAATCATATTGCATCTGTCTTTGTCTGACACTCCACTCAGCAGAGCACCTTCCAGGTCTATCCATGCAGCTGCAGATGACAAGAACCCATGGCCGAGCTATATTCCACTGTATATATGTAACACCTACTCTTTATCCATTCATTCATCAATGGGCACTCAGGCTGCCTCCACATTTTGGCCATTGTAAACAATGCTATAATTAATATATGGATGCATGCGTCCCCTCAAAGCAGAGTTTTGAGTTTCTTCGGATAAATATCCAGACGTGGGATTACTGGATCCTTCTTTGTCTTTTGTTATAGCCTTTGTTTTAAAGTCTATTTTGTCTGGTACAAGTACTGCTACTCCAGGGGTTTTTTTTTTTCATTTTTTGTTTGTTTCCATTTTCATGAAATATTTTTTCTCCATCCCTTTACGTTCAGTCCATGTGTGCCTTTTGATCTGAAGTGAGTCTTTTTTAAGCAGCATGTATACGGGTCTTGTTTGCTTATCCATTCAGCCACCCTATCTTTTGATTGGAACATTTAATCCACTTACACTTAAAAAATTGTTAATAAATATGTAGTTAGTGCTATTTTGTTATTCATATTTTTTATCTTTTTTGTTTTCTTCTTCTTAAAGAAGTCCCACTAATATTCCTTGTAATTCCAGTTTGGTGGTGATGAACTCCTTTAGCTTTTTCTTGTCTGGGAAGCTCTTTATCTGTCCTTCAATTCCAAATGAAAGCTCTTTGCTGGGTGGAGTAATCTTGGTTGTAGGTCCTCGCTTTTCCTCAGTTTGAATATTTCCTGCCAATCACTTTCTGGTCTGCAAAGTTTCTGTTGAGAAATCAGCTGACGGTCTCATGAGAGTTCCCCCTTCTAGCAACTGCTTTTCTCTTCCTGCTTTTAAGACTCTCTCCTTATCTTTAACCTTTGGCATTTTAATTATTATATGTTCTGGTGTGGGCCTCTTTGGGTTCATCTTGTTTGGGACTCTCTGTGCTTCCTGAGCTTGTATGTCCATTTCCTTCACCAGGTTAGGGAAGTTTTCTGTCATTATTTCTTCAAATAGGTTTTCAATTCTTTGCTCTCTCTCTTCTCCTTCTGGTACCCCTAATATGTGAATGTTGGTAAGCTTAATGTTGTCCCAGAGGCTCCTTAAACTTTCCTCATTTTAAAAAATATGAAATGCTTCACAAATTTGTGCATCATCCTTGTGCAGGGACCATGTTAATCTTCTTTTCATCATTCCAATTTTAGTATATGTGTTGCTGAAGTGAGCACTGAAAGCTTATGTTTTGACCTCTATGTTTTATTCCTCTTTCTATTTCTCAATTGATTCAAAATTCAGTGAGGACTTAAGGGATGAAAGTAATTGTCACCCTGAAAACTGCAACACTTAAGGCATTAATTGAAAAACCTTGAGATAGACACAACTGGCATTTGGAAATCAAAATAACACATTGAGAGGCTAATGCTTTATGCCGTGGGGGCAGAGGCGTCAGGCTTCCATGCTTTGGTAAGTGTGGGCCACAGGATTTAACCTTTGTAGGACAGAACAGCTTTTTGTGGTTGTGTCCATGAGCAAGTGGCTGTTTTTTGTTAAAAGTGCCAGGCTATTTTTACAAGCGCAGGCATTTTTTTTTTAACAAATGCTGGAATTTTCTTACACAAGCTGAATGGATCTTAGAGGGAGACATGGACTATTCAGGCCTCTGCAAATATTTTATTACCTACAAATATAAATGGTTACTTAGAGGAACAAAAGAGACTTCTCATTTTGTAAAGCTGAAGGGCTAGCCTGCAACACAGGGTATATGTTCTACAGGGTTTGTTTTTTTTCCCTCCTCTTTTGAATAGAAATCATTATTATAACTTTTATTACATTTTCCTTCCTTATTATCATAATTTTCTATTTTTTATCTTTAGTTTTATATTGATTAAGTTTGCCATTTAAGTCTATTGGAACATAACCAGGAGAGAAATGGATATCACAGAGAGATTGAAAATAAGCATTTAAAATGACCCTTTTGTCATCAACTCTGGATGCAATAGCAGGTCATGACATCACATTGTCTTCTGATGGGAAGATGCTGAGCAAATGTGTGCCTGTATATTGGACAATACTAATAATAATAGCTACCATTTTTAAAGTGCTCACCCCCTGATCCATTCTAAGTGCTTTACATGTGTTTGTTATAGCAACTCTATGAGATGATTCTATCATTATTCCCACTTTATGGGTGAGGACACTAAAAAATAGAAAGGTTTAAGTTACTTTCTTAAGGACATAATAAAACTAAAATGGCTTAGTCAAGATTCAAACTCAGTCAGTCTGACTCTAGAGTCTCGATACTCTTCACCACTAAGCTTTAAAAATAATTATTTACTTAGGCAGGAACATTTTGAGAACTAAATGTGTCAGAAAAACAGAAAACAAAGAACAGAATGTACTAGATGATTTTTCAGGGCCTTCTTGCCTATTCCCCCTTCTTGCCTATTGCCCCATCTTGATTGAACCATGGGTAGACACTTGACACAGAACCATGAATACATAGGCTGATGAGCATCTTATGACAAGAACTTAAAAGGCAAACTCTTCAATCAAATTCTCTCCAAGCATTTAAACTAAAATACATAGAAATACTTGCCAATACTGAGGGTTGGTGTTGGGACTGGAAGGCTATATAATCTTAGGTGCCAGGGTAGCTATTTGGGACCATATGGAAAATGAGGAAGCAGAAAAAGCTGGCTGGTGGAAAGGAGAACAGAATAGAAATTTAGAGAAAATCTGAGATAAACATTCAATATCAGAGAAAAAAAATGTATTGTTCAATTTTTTTGAGCATTCTTGTGTCTGTTTATCTCTCTTGCAATCTAATTAGTTCAACAACACAATATTACAATTGGCTTATGACTGTAGTCACCCAAGGACCAATCACAATGTCTGGAACACCGTAGGTGCTCAATAAATGCTTTTCAAATTACAAGTTAAGAAAGATTGATCCTGAGAATCCTGAGATGCTGTGCTGAATAAAAAGGTGATTTTCTCAGCATATCTGTTGTTCTCAGCTACACAGAAGACTATTTTTCCAAACACCTGATTGGTACAAGGTCGTGAATCTCCTATCCTCAAGTTTCTGGCTCTCATAAGCACTATAAACCCTAGAAGAACAAAAATAGTTGCCTCCTTCATAATTCAAATAGACTCTGATTCTGGCCACCACCGCACCCCAAGTAGGGTTCCCAGATAAAATGCAGGCTGCCCAGCTAACTTCGAATTTCAGATCAGTAACAAATAATCATTTATTATGTGTGTCCCAAATATTGCATTATACGAGTACATACATATTCTAAAAGAGAATTATTTTTCTATTTGCAATTCAGATTTAATTCGGACTCATATTTTTATTTGCTAAGGCTGACAATTACTAAGGGTCAATTTTCCCCCAAGTAACCAGGTCAGTTCAAGACGTCCAGTTCTTGGAGTTGTCTCCTTATAGCATCTCGTCCACATAGACTATGGTGGATCCTCCCCTCCCCATACCCCATCCAACCACAAGTGCTGAGATGCACATGTGTATTGTATGCACACAAACACACATCCTACAAAAGGAGGCCATAATGTTGTTGTTTTTGTTGTTGTTGTTGTTTTCTCTTTTTTGGGTTTTTTTGATGCTTAAGAGGTGGAAGTTACTAGATTCAAGGCGTTGTTAAGCTTATTGAGAAAAACCTGGATGAACATGGCAATACTTTGACCCTTTTATTCTTCACTTGCAGTGGGGAGGGGTCTTAGTGTCACCAACATAACATCCTCTGCTCCCAAGGGATGCTCAAGAACATTTTGCCAGACCTCCTATCACCTGAAAGTGTTTTAGCAAATCTAACCCTAAATTGCTACGTTGACCAATTCTTCAAATTATGTAGCAAGAGCTACTGCTACCCATCCTCCCTCAGCAGGACACCTGTGGCATCATAGAATCCTTCTGGTGGGAAGGAACTCCCCTCCCCTGCCCCACCACCCAGCCATGATTTCTTTGCGAAGAACAACACAGACAAGAGGAGGCAAAGAATCATGACCTTGAGGCTCCTCGCCACAGTGCTTTCCCCGTAACAATCATCACTCCCTCCTGCCAGGTACAACTCATGTCTAGGGGTATTCAGTCATCATCCCATCTCCCGCTGCCACATTTAGATGATGCAGGTGAGAGGCAGTCTTTTTTAGTCACGCTCGGGATCCCAGGTGGCCTCTGTGCCAGATCATAACTTAAATTCTTTATATTTATTTAAGACATTACCAAACTTCCTTCACGTGCCTCGTTTAGTCCTCACAGTAACCTTGCTGTGTGGATATCACTATGCTATTTGCCAATGAGAAAAGTGAGGCTGGCGGGATCTTCGTCAAGGATTTGCCCAATGTCACAATGAGACACTGGTACACTAGGAACTAGTAGAGCTGGGACTCAAATTCTGACTTTGCCCTCCCCAGCCGAGAGCTTCCCCCGACTCAATGTGTCCGACTCAGGTAAGTATGTGTGGCCTGTGTGATAATAAGGTTTTCTGGGAGATGTGCTGCCCTCTCTGTATGTGAGAGTAGGACCGTAGGACAGGAACTGACCCTACTTGACACCCAGGAAGGTAGAGAAAATTAAAAATACATTTCCCAAACAAGTGAGAAGAGTACAGTGGGTCGAAGAAGGGCTGGAATTCAAAGATGTCCAGCCTTAAAATAGATTAATATTCCTGAGCCAAGGGCAAGAGGTGCTGCTTGTCAGTTATCCAGGGCACACCAGGTCACTGCAGAGGGCACCAGTGCTCCTAAACCATTGTACTAGGTGTTAAAAGAAGCAATTAAAGATGAAGGGGACATTTTAATGACCAGATTTCAAGTAAATGTGAAGACTCAATTATGCTGAACGAGAGCAAGTCACCTGGAATCATGGGGCTGATTATCCAGAAGCCTAAGGTGGAGGACAAGGGGTGCCAGAGGATAAAACAAAACAGAAAAGAAAAGTCACGTGACAAAAAAATCATAAGACAGCAGGAAAATGCTAAAGATCCATAACATCCTGAAGTGTGCAATGAACTTGCCTCTCAAGGGAGAAAAGGTAAATTAGTCCCATTAGCAATTTTAGAAATTCCCTCTTCTCTTTCCTCTAATGGATATACAATTTTCATTTTTTTAGCTTTAAATAGCTTATGAACTTTTCACCTTTTCATTTTTTCCAAGCCAGAATTTCTGCTTGCCTCCATCACCAGTGACCCTAAGACAGATGCCACAGCAAATCTGGAGCTAGCCTGTCCTTTCTGGAACCTTCCAAACAAGGTTCACATGATACCAGATACCCTGGGGGTAAGGAGAAAGACTGGTGTTCAGGGTGCCATATACCATTTTTCATTTTTGGAAGTATTTCTTTAATAATGATACTTAAAACTCCAATTTGTATAGAATTACAGTATTTTACTTCTACTTCCTCTCTTTTTAATCTGTCTTAATATAAATTGGAATCCAAAAGTAAACTTTAGAGTCAATACCTTTTATACCTCTAGAGAAATTCACAATTTCCCAAATTTAAGACTACCACTGTTTTACGTATCATAAAATGCTACATGTCTATGAGCAGATCTGTTTTCAAGCAGATACAAGAGTCTGCTAAGCTCACCCTATGGTCAAGTGATTTACCATCATTCATTAGCTTTGCAGCATGTGGAATTCAGATAAGCTAATTTGTTAGTTTCAGAGTTGAAATCAAAACCTAAATATCTGGACTGCTAGTCTTAGCATTTCCCTCAGGTGACATTACCTATATCTTTGGGGTTTTGACTAATTTCTAAAAATAAATGCATGACTCAATTAAGCCTACGTAGATTTCTCATAGTGTTTTATTTTTTTTCAACTCCTAGGGTGACATATTTTGGCTCCACATCACCTCTTTGCCCAACCCCAGGAGTGTCTAGAAATACAGAAAAATAAGTTATTAATGGACTCATCTTCCCTTCTTATTTTTATAGATCTGGGGCCAGCTAAGATTACTGTATGGTATTAGGGGGATGCCTGCTCTTATCCATGCAGAGGGGAGGGGCTGCAACCCCCTTGGACAGGACTTGCCTCACTGCCCAGCAGGGAAAAGGCTCTTTTCAGGCTGAAAGTCAGCAGCATCATGGGAAATTAGCTGACAGCTGAATAGGACAAGAGACAATAGTTGCTTAAAAAGAACAGGCCAGTCCCTGAGAAAAGGCCTGCCCACTAATGAGTGGAACCATCCCTATGTCGCAGGCTGGGGGAAGGAGGGAGTACCTTTCAGTGACGATGCATTGTCTTCAATTCCCCAGACAAAGACCTGCTTGCAAAAATCTGTGTCCCAGAATCATGATCTGAAAAAGGTCTTCTAGAGGTCAAGAAGTCCATCCCTCTTGCTTTCATGACTTTGAATATCATCTAAGCCAAAATGTCTATGTATCTGATTGAGGGGATAGGGAGTGGCACTTGGTCTATTTCATAAACTCCCCAAGGAAAAACATATCTTAACCTTCTGATTTACTCAGCCCATCCCACCTATCAAACTGATAGGACACAAATGTATGAAGTTGTCATCCCCTGGTCTTTACAGCCCCTCATCCCCCTTTCTCTCCTTTCCCACACTTTTTGCCATCAGATCAATTTGTTAAAAGCCATCCTTCCACACCCCTTCAGACAGCTAGGCAAGTTTTGTTTCCATTTTGACAGATGGGGAAACTGAGGCAGAAAGAATAATTGAACAAGGGGCCCTTGGGACTGGTGAATTCTGGTTCCCATCCTACCCAAGCCTTGCAATCTCTCTTCTCCACCCTGCAGAAGAATGGATGTGCTCTTTTTCTTTCCCCCATAATTAAATCAGACCATCACCACTTCGGTAAAAACAACATTTGTTTTGGAAGCAAAGGGGGCCTCCTTGTTGTGTGGTACAGCCTTCCCTTTGAGTTGCCCTGACAGAAACAGCACCGGGCTCATGTGCGCCCGCCGGCTCCCCTTTGTAGTATGTGCCACTCATCATTGCCTTTGGGGGCGGCTAAGTGGAGGGCTGGAAAGAGGGGGGAAAAATGACACAAGCTTTCAAAAACACAGTAGTGTTTTTCCTCCTTTCTTTTCATTTAAAAGTCCAAAATGCAACGTGCAGGGCTCAGTTAATCACAGAGCCAATGCTTTCCATTTCAAAGGTCCTTTAATCTGAGGAGACAATTCACAAACATCTCTTCTCCCGGCATACACTTTCCCAAGCATTAATAATGCACTAATGCTGCCTTCAGTTGAGTCAAAAGAGTCGGGGTGGTGTGTGCAAATTCACTCCTTTACCCTCCCAGGTCTGCATGCAGACCTACTGCCCTCTTAATCTGCAAATAAGACATCTTCCTTTTGCACTATACATTACAGGTCTACTCTGTTTTAAGAAAGACCAGTACATGAAGCACTTTGCACACGGGCAAATTTTTCCAATTTCAAAAGAGCTTGGGGAGAAAAAAAGTAGAGCTGCTCAAGGAAATGTACACTGGGAGTTGGTGAGGAGCCTGGGTTCAACTCATTCATCCATTAATCTATGAGTATATTTGTTCTTCTCTAAATAAACACAAAGTGTGGCCCCGGCCCTCTGCTAAGCATCGAGGTTAAAAGGGGAAATAAAACGTGGATTTCCCTCAATCATTCCAGGCCTGGCTCAGCCACTGATCAGCTGTGTCCTTGAGTTAGATGCTCAAGCAACATGGCTTTCAGATCTTCCTTGTGAAGCAGAAAAATAATAGCTGACTTCCCTCTGGCTTGCAGAGCGAGAAGGTAGTAAACCTGTGCATGTAAGTGTTTCTTTCCAGATCATTAACTACGATAGGGAATGGAGGGTCATACAAATAATAGCATTTTTGAGCTAGAAAGAACCAAAGAAATCAACTATTTCAACCTTTTCACATAAGAAAGGAGTCTG
This sequence comes from Hipposideros armiger, assembly GCF_001890085.2. Lineage (NCBI taxonomy): Eukaryota > Metazoa > Chordata > Mammalia > Chiroptera > Hipposideridae > Hipposideros > Hipposideros armiger. The sequence goes on along the minus strand of NW_017731814.1, from coordinate 701,237 downwards.
AGAGCTAAAATGTTAGGAGCCTCTCTGTCTGTTGAAAATGTATCCAAATGAAAACAAAAGTTCTTTGAACTAATGACAGAAGACAGGGTTAAGTTAGCTGATTTATACCCATTGCTGGGGGGGGGGGTTTACCCTCCAATCAGGAAAATTGGGTTCTGGTCTTGGATTTTTCACTAATCAGCTAAGCCCATGGATGAATGATTTAACGTTTCTTGAGTCCCAGTGCTGTCACTTATAAAATGAGAGTTAAAACTAATAAAAACATGGTAAAATGGAAAGACAATGAATGGCTCTGGAGTCCTACAGATCTGGGTTTAAGTTCTGACTCTGTCACATGTTAGCTGTGTGACCTAGGGTAAGTTACCTAAAAGCAACTCTCTGAGTTTTAGCTTCCACTTCTGTAAATTGGGCATAACTCCATCTCCCTCAAGGGGTCGTTAGGAGTAAGTATGGTGAAGCACATAGAACTTTGAACATAAATGGTGAGTCTTTCTAATGAATGTTAATTCCCTCCTTTTCTAGATAGCTTCTTCTAGAATTAAAATTCTATGACTGTGAAACGCCTCCTTACAATGTGATCCTATGTAAGTAAGTGCATTGGCTTTACCACTTTCTCACCCTACGAGGTAAGGAGAAGCCAGGAACTTTTCTCCTAATAGAAGCTGGAATGGGGATCTGAAAGTGTGACAGCTCACTTAAGGTCACCACAGATGAGCAGCAGAAACTGGAGTTGAACCAGGTATCCATGCTTCTAGCCTGGAGGCATTTCTCAAAGCAGCTATCTGTGGCTAAGAGGGAGCCTTACTTCCCATCTGTCACCTTACCATGAACTCAAACGGTTTAAAATAACAGCAGAAAGAAGAGAAATAACTCATATTTGTGGTACCTCATTTAATGTTCTCAATAATTCCATGAGGTAGTAAGTATCCTCATTCTATAGATGAGAAAATGAAGGAAGAATAAGGGGTAAAGGAATTTGCCCAAGGTACGCATAACTGGTAAGTGTTGAAGCCAGAATTCATGCAGCTATAAAGCAAGCTCGCTCATCTCACATCACACAGCCTTGGGGTCATCACCATGTGCATGAATGCAGGGTAAATCTCTGTCAGCAGAGATCTCTGTATTACCAGCAAAGACTCATTCTCTAAGGCCCGAAAGGAATCTTCTATTCTACAATCTCATTCATGATCTTTGATACAAAGCCTCAAAAGCGCACTTTCCAGCCTGAAATTTACTTATGTTTTTCTCCTACACACTTACTCAGAGCCCAAGACAAAGGTAAAAGAGGTCTGGATTTTCTGGGGACAATAGTCAACACTTCTGACCATCCCTGAGTAAACAGAACTGGTGTTTTCACGGGTTTCGAAGAAGGGACGTAAGGAAGCCCAAGCATGTGGCATGCTTAAGGGCCAAAGCCAGAAGCTGATGATAAATGAAAAAAGACTTTTCACACAGACTAAATGTAAATGAGAAAAGAAGCCCCTGGTTAGGGAAGTTATTCTAGCAAGTGGCTATATAAATGTCTTTATATTGTTATTTCCAATATTAGTTTGTTGTTCCTCCATGAAAGCTGATTTATTTGAAATGTTATTACTAGAAACACCCTAATCTTTTGGTAATAATTCATATACTGGAAGATTACAGTTTTGGAAGGCAGCCCAGTGCTGTCTGGAATCCTATTTATGGATTAAAGGATTTGAACAGCATTGCAAGCAAGATCTCTAAAGAGTAGGATAATGTAAACCCGGTTCCATATAACATGTTTTACCCTAGCTGTAGTAACCCCATTAAAGTCAGATTGTTGGAAGACACTGGGCATGAGGACTTTCCTTACACTAAACCAAGACATCGTTGCTGCTGAAGAGCAGGGGGTTTTCGAGCCCAGGTGTCCCTTGTTATGACGGACTATGCTTATGTTTCTCCTTTCTCCTAGGACATGCCAACCTCACATGAGAGGCCTTGGCTTCTTGAAAGGCTATGTCCAAGGGAAAGAAGAAAAAACATAATTTGTCACAGCAAAGGCAAATGAGGATTATCCACAGAGCTAGGATAACATGGATCAGTGCGTTCACACTTGGAAACCTTCAGGGGAAGGTTGGTCCCGCTCAGCCAACAGAGCTCCTTTAATCAGGAATCCAGGCCTTGACACTGGAACAATCTAGGGAAGACTGATTAAATCTGACAAGAGCAGGCAAGGGTCACAGTTGACCATAGTGGGGACAAAACACAAAACAGACCCAGAAGAACCACCAACAGAAGGAGCCCTAGCATGCTCTCTTTCCTTTGAGGGCTTTTGGGGAGTCCTGATACTCTGACAAGTATTGGAAAGACCTTGGGCATTGCACTCAGGGTCACCTGGTTCCACTATTTATTGGCTATATTGCTGTGAGCCAATCATTTAACCTCTTTGAACCTCAGCTTTTTCATCTTTAAAGAGATACTATCTACTTGCAATTCTGCTCTAAAAATTTTATGAGGTTATTTGTGACAAATGTCCAACACATAGAAGGTGGGGAAGGAACGGCAACGGCACCCATAACTACTATCGAACAACAGGCACAACGTAGAAAGATGCTCACCAGTTTCTAAATCAAAGACTCTTGATTTTGTACCTGACTTCTCTGTCACAAATTCCTGCAAGGTGTCAAAGCAAAAGTGTTGTCAGTATTGGCTGGGGCTCAATAGAAGAAGAGAGACAGTAAGAGAGAGGCAGGAGAGAAGAAGAATAGACCAAAGTCACATTCCCCTTCAGCCAAGCCACTGCCTATTAACACAGAGTCATCAAGCATCCCATGAACGTCATCTGCCACATAAATAATGGATAATAATTCTAATTATACCGCCATCTAAAACTTGACTTAGGAAGTCTTTATTCTTTTTCTCCAACTTATTTCAGCAACCTCAACCAGATCCTGTTTTATTTTATGACTTCCAGCCTCTGCTTGATGATTCAGGTCTGGCTTCTGACTGTAGTCACAGTACAGAAGAGGGAGTTTCTTCTCAGGCCCATTGTGAGAAAGGGAAACATCCCAGGGCAGTTGGAGGTTCGAGGAAAGCATAGAAATATTTTTTAAAGGTAGACTTTGGACTCCCTGTGCTACAGTTACTGGGGAGAGGGGCTTTTTTTTAAAATGCAGGTTTCTGGGTTCCAACCCAAAGCCAGTAAGTCAAAATATCCAAGAATGGGCTCTGGGATTCTACTTATTTAACGAGTTCCCCAGGGGAGCTGGATGCACACTAAACTTTGAGATTGCTCCTAGTTTAAGGATTCCTAGGGAAGGACAGTGGGTATCGGTGTCCTTCGGACCCTACAAAGCATGGGGATATTGTGCTTCACTGTTCACCAAATGCTTTCACAAACATTATCGCATACTAAAGAATATGCATACAAACAAAACAAATGTGTCCATATTACAAATTATTTATATTGATAAACAATACAGTACATCTCATCGATCTAGCACTATCAGAGAAAGGGCTGTTCTACAGAAATAAATTTGCTAGAAGAACTGGGATTTAACCCTATGAATGCCTAGCATTTGAGACAACTAATTATAGCATTTCTTTTGAATGAATTATACATACCCTGCCTTAATAAACCAAGGATCCCAAA
>NW_017731814.1:694061-695967 GCF_001890085.2 Hipposideros armiger | reverse complement strand
AAAAAAAAACAGAAAAAAGAGATGTCCATTCTCATGAAACAGTGGCTCAGGCCCTCGTGATGCAAGTGCCATGGGAAGATCTGGTGAGGACAAGGGATTGTGGTCCCAACCCGTAGGGGTCAGATGAGGGAGAGCTGGAACTGCAGAAGTGCCAGTGTACACAGCACTGAGACGCTTCTCTATGGAATCCCCAGCAGGAGAATTTTAGTGAAAAGAAAGATTTTATTTTGTTGACCGCATCAGCCGGGGAGACCAGGTTACCTCAGTAGCTTTACATGTGAAGCTCTATTTCTCAGTAGATGTCCAGCACAGGTTGGCAGGGAGGCTCTACTCAGGCTGACGGAGCAACCACCTGAGAGTGGTGAGTCAAGGCTCAGCTCTAGAATCTTCTGCCTGGAAGTGACCCTTCCACTTCTGTTTAGTTAAGTAAGTGCAATCCTATCATGAGTCTGGGAATTGCTTAATGGACAACACTAATGACTACCAAAGACTCAGCCTCAGAAGGAAGAGGAATAGAGAGGAGAGAGAATAGCACCCTACGAGGTCCTTCCTAGTGAATGTAGCACTTTAGGTTCACTCCCACTCCTCCACCCCGATTGTCACCATTGCTCCACTCCACTGGAGCCAAATAGAGGACTTTGATGCTGCTGTGGTAGGGATAAGAGGAACAAAGTCTTTCCACTTTCTATTGGAATACTTAGAGAATGTGAGAGAGGACAGGGTTATCTTGGCCATGACATGAAATACAGATATAGAGATATAGATGACATAGATAGGTATAGATATATCAATATTGATATCAATACGTATATAGATATATATGATCAGCGATAAGGGTAGAAAAATCTGGGAGTGGGCTGGGAAAGTCTCTAAATCTCTGAACAGGTTTACCTGGGAAAGACACCAGAGGTAATATCTTTCCCAAAAAAAATGATGCACAGCTAACCACAGTGGAGTATAATATGTAGCGCTGGAACTAAACCTCCCAAACTAGGAGAGAAATAAAGAAAAATGGGAGGGAGGAAGGGACAAAGGGAGGGAGAGAGAGAAAAAGAAGGAAAGAGCATAATTGTGTGCAATTAGACTGTATTAACATAGGTCAGGCATTTATTTATCAAGCATTTGCTAAGCACCTACTCTGTTGATCAAGCATCAGAGTTAAAAAAGATGATTAAATACTGTCCTTGCCTCAAAATTTTAATGTCTTGTAGGCAAACAGGCAAGCAAACAGAAAACATAAAAACAGGAGCTACTGTTATATCAGAAGCAAGCCCAAAGGTTATGGCCATATCAAGAACAGACACCTGGCTAAACCCTTATCCATGGCAGTCAACTGTGAATGACATTCAAATGAAAGGGATCTCTGAGGTACTCCTAAAGAATAAATAGAAGCCATATAAGGAGAAGCAGTTTCAGAGAGAACCTTCCAGGGAGGAGGGAGCACATTTGAAATGTCTCTCTGGTGAGGAATGGGTGCTACAAGTAGGTTAGTATGAGATTAGGATGGGGAGGATGGTTAGAGGTGGAATTGGAAAAAAACAGTCCACAAAGGGCCTTTTTTTTTTGGCTTGCAAAATAATTTTAATTTTATCCTGAGATCAATAAAAAGAAGTTTAGCAAGGAACCTAAACGTCAGATTAACATTTTAGAATAGTCACTGTGCGTAAATTACGGAGAATGTACTGAGAAAGCATAAAACTGAAGGCAGGGGTGCGGAGTAGTCAGGGGACTCTCGTAGAAACACAAGCAAACAATATTGGAAGTACTAACTGAATCTGTGGGGGTTAAGGGAGAGAGGTGGACATCAACAAATCTCAAACATAGTCAGTTACTTAGGAGAAAGCAGGTGCCTGGGAAGAGAGAAAGGTGAGACCTGGAGTTCTTTGGATCAGAGTAGAAACAGCAG
>NW_017731814.1:689484-691546 GCF_001890085.2 Hipposideros armiger | reverse complement strand
CTGTTCCCCTTCCCTAATTCCCCAACACTGTTCCCCTTCCCCAATTCCCCCAATAAAATCTTTTTTAAAAAGTTAAGAATAGAATTACCATATGACCCAGCAATTCCTCTTCTGGGCTAAAAATCTGAAAACATTTATCCGTAACGATATATGTATGCCTTTGTTCTTGCAGCATTATTCACAGTGGCCAAAACGTGGAAACAACCACAGTACCTTTGATAAAGAATTGGATAAAGAAGATGGACATATACACAATGGAATATTATTCGGCCATAAAAAAAGATGAAATACTGCCATTTGTGACAATATGGATGGATCCTGAGATTATCATGTTAAGTGAAATAAGTCAGACTGAAAAAGTCAAGAACCATATGACTTCACTCATGTGTGGGATATAAAACTGAAAGCAACAAAGGAACCGGACAAAGAAATAAAGAAACAAAAACTCATAGACACCGACAATAATTTAGTGGTTACCAGAGGGGAAGGGGGCAGCAGGGATGTTAGAAGATGGTAAATGGGGTGAAAAATATGGTGACAGAAGGAGATTTGACTCTGGGTGGTGAACACACAATGCAGTATATAGATGATGTATTACAGAACTGTACACTTGAAACCTATATAATTTTACTAACCAATGTTATTAATTTAATAAAAATTAATTTAAAAACAGAGAAAGTAGCTAGATAAATAAGAGTAAACAACAACAACTCCTCTATCCCTCACTGAGTCATTTGTTCCAGTCCAATCTTGACCCCAGCTTCAGTCTCCATTGGATTTTATGTGCTGGAAAATTTTGGAAAGAAATGCAGGACAAAGTGTCACTGTCAAGTACAACTGTAACACACTTCTTTCTAACAAAGTGGAATGTGAATTGATGTTTTTATATCCATGTATCAATGTAAAGACATCTCTAGTTTGTATAAGGACTGTATCAGCAATTCTGTCAGACGTTCAGTAAACATTAGTTTGCTGGCACTTTAATTTTATCTTCTCTGCCTGCACATCTCTACCTGCCCCCAACTGGGAAAAAAAGCTTTCTTCTGTCTGGTCATTAATGATGGATACACAGTCACTTAAGAGAATGAGGGGCCGGTCTTCAAAAAAGCATGTTTGTTTTTTCTTTGTAAAACAAATAACTGTCTCCAAGTGTATATACCATTTAAAGTGTTTCCTCCACTGGGCTCTGAAGCACCCTTGCTAGAGAAATAAGATCTCAGTAGAATGTTACAATTTTGACGGAATGTAAGGAAGTGGCTTTAATTTGGGAGGTGGGGGAAGAGCTTCTTAAAAAGGGAGGCTGGTAAACTTTAGAACAAGTTACCAAAAAACAATCTGGGATCTTCTTCTGCGGAGATCTGCTGGTATGGGGTGGTCCAGGCTGAGGTCTTGCCTAAAGAGCGGGTGCCTGGCACGCATGGCCCCAGGAGCTCTCTCGCAAGGCTCATGCGCCATAATCCTACATCCTGGTCCTTCCCCTTTGGATCCTTTGACAAAACAAGAAAGCAGAACAATTTGTCCATCCTGTCCTCCTAGCATGCTGAGAAATCTAATGAGACAAAAGCCCCGGTTTGCATAAGAAGTAAATCAGAGAAGTCAGTCCACAAATTCTGAACTGAGCCCATCTTGATAAATAACATGTGACGTTCATAACAAACCAAAAAGCAGATAAAGGATGAGAGCCCTTGGCATTAATGCTGGAAAACCTTTGGCAATAAATAAGTAATATTATAATAAAAGATATTCTAATGCGCTGTCATTTGTATGGAGAAATGTAATATAGTCTGAGGAGAGAGATAGATGGCTCAAGTTGTTTCCCTGACAGTGCAAGTAATAGCTATTGAATGTTATGTTTAGCATATCATAAAATCAGTGTTAGCAGGCAAGACAGCCCTCAAGCCTTCCTGAGGACCACATTCAGCCTTTTGACATCAGCAAGAAAAAGGCCTGGGATGCAGCTCACCCGGGATGGATGGCCTCCATTCAAACCAAATCAGAAGAGACAGAGCTTCCTCTCGGCCCTCAGACTGAAGTGAAAATGAACTTGGGGGTGGCTAGAGCA
>NW_017731814.1:684414-687489 GCF_001890085.2 Hipposideros armiger | reverse complement strand
TATCCCAGCCTCCCTTGCATTTAGGTGAGGTCATGTGACTTTAAATTTGGCCAGTGGAATGTGAGCAGAAGTGAGGTACCCCATCTTCAGGTCTGACTCATAGAAACCTCCCACCAATGAGCACGTTCTCATCCCACACCCAACAGCTAAATTAGAAGCCCTTCAGGGACCCAGAGGAAAATGTAGCCATAGATGGAGACTTGGGTCCTTGAATCCTTGGGCCATGTTGGACTGTGATGTGAATAAGAAATAGACCTGTATTGTGCTAAATTACTGAGATTTGGAAGTTTATCTGTCACAGAAATGAGAGTTATTTTCCGTATCTAACAAAACAGTGAAGAAGATAGACTTGTCCCTGGCCTTGTGGGTCAGAGAGACTCTAAAAAATGAATAATTAAATAAGTGATTATAATGTAGCATGATGTATGTTAGGACAGTGAAAAGACAGAAAAATAGGAGGAGACAGTAAGACAAGCTAAGCTGATCTGGAGTTAGGGAAATCCTCTCAGAAGAGGTGCCATTTATGGTGAGACATGAAAGACAGTGTATTAGTCAGCTAATATTGTCATAGCAAGTACCACAGACTAAGTGTCTTAAACATCAGAAATTTATTTCTTTGCTGTTCTGGAGGCCAAGATTGAGGTGTTAGTAGGGCTGGTTTCATTCAGAAGCATCTCTCGTTGGCTTATAGACAACTGCCTCCTTGCTGTGTCCTCACATGATTTTTCTTCTTATAAAGACACCAGTCTTACTGGATTAGGGCCCACGCATCTGAACTCATTCTACTGGAATTATCTCTTTAAATGTCCTATCTCCAAATACAGTCACATTTTGAGGTACTGGGGCTTAGGACATCAACATATGAATTTGGGGAACACACAATGCAGCCCAGAAAAGATGTGTCAGAGTTATTCAGTTGAAGGATTAGGGTGACCTCCGGTTCTCTATCTGGTCCAATGATGACAGCTGGCACAGGAAAGACAGGAGGATAAGAAAGCAGCTCAAATTTCTAAGGGGCAAGGTGCTTAAGCTTTTCAAGGGAGGGTTCAGATCACAGCCTGACAGTAGTGCTTTGATTGTAGAGTTGGAACCTAAGATATTAAAAATCAAATTGTGGGGAGGTAGGAAGCAGCAGCATGCTTTGGCTCGCTGGAGATGGAAAGAGGTTGACTGTGGCTGTGGTCTCTGGACCTGCAGCCTTCATGGGGCTACTACGCTTGCTAAGAAATCCCAAGAGGGTCTTTAGAGTAAAGATTGGCCCCAGAAGTCAGATCATAAGAACGATAGGTTTCCGGCCATGTGCAGGAATTGAAGATCAATGAGTGAAAGATCAATCTGAATAAATGATCTATTAATACATACAACAGGTTCTCAGCAATTAATCTCCAGGAGGATGACAGCCCGCCAGTTACAGTGANCATCAACAAATCTCAAACATAGTCAGTTACTTAGGAGAAAGCAGGTGCCTGGGAAGAGAGAAAGGTGAGACCTGGAGTTCTTTGGATCAGAGTAGAAACAGCAGCCTGTTGATTATCTTTATTGGGCCATGCTACTAAAATGGCTTGCTGAGGACCACAACACTGAGAGGATAAAGTTCATTGGTGATCATGTCTCCTGCACCTTATAAACCTCATTTCTCTAAAAGTTATGAATTGCATGATCTTGAAGAGACCAATTCAGTGTCACTAAGGAGCACTTCAAATAAATAACTTGTCTGGTCAACTTCAAAAGAATTAGATGGCCTATACCCATAGTGGACTGTGATACTGAGAGGACAGGGCATTTGGGGGCATCTTTCTTTCTGTCCCCAGAGTTTACCAGCAGCTTCACACAACTCGGGTATGGGTTTTTGGGTCCATAGAAAACAATGTGCAAATGGAGTTATTGCACCACATCACAAAGCATAGCCTATAAATAATGATATTTTTTTTGTCTTAAACAATGTGTTAAAATGATGACTGGTGCTCAGCACTTCCTTCTTTCCATGACGTCCTGAACTGAGCCCATGAATGAAACCACAGCAGCATGAAAGAGGAGAAGCTCACACCTCAGGTCCACTGTTACCGCAGGAGATGCCCAAGCCCCATTAGGAACAAGATAACTAGATCTGTTCTGCTTCCTCCTGAATTGGAAAGAGAATTCAATTAGTTTGAGTAACAAATCTACTTGAACCAACCCAACTTATTAGAATGAGCAGGAAGAGAAAAGATAGCAACTGAGCTATTGGAAAGTGGGGGAAAGGAGGAAATTCAAGGGAAGGCCATTCATCTGGATGGACACTGAGCCCTTGTTTTCAACTCACTGTCTTTATTGGGAGGATGGAGATGGAGGGGAGAACAACACTGAAGGGTGGGATATAGGACAGGCAGTCAGGTCTAATAAAATGTATAGTCTCGACACCCTTTTTTCTACTTTCTCAATCTACACTTATATTTCAAAAACAGGCCTATCCTGCTTTTGGAAGAGTCCCTTTGCCTTGTGAATAATTCACAGAGCATTTACAAGTCCCCAGAGACTGACAAGGGCTCAAAGGAGAGTGCAGAACTCTGAGATGAGATCTCCAACAATACCCACGGCCATGCCAATCAGCCGAGCCATACTGTTACCACTTCCCCCCACCTTCCCACAGCGCCCCTACCCTACCTTGCCTGTGGCAGTGTTACTTTGAAATCCTATGTTACCAGGTAGGACTTCTTAGCCACACTATTTTCTTTCTTTTTGAAGATGGTAGGCAAGCATGGGTGCAGGAATGTCAGTTATAAGCCTTCCAGGGCATCCTCCCACTCAGACACAAGCCTTTCATCTCATCACCTGTTTCAGGGACAACAGCTGAAAATACATGGAGTTCTGTTTTGTATGGCTATTAAATGTACCACTCTTCATGGTCAAGGTGTTGCACTTTTGTCTTTGTCCTGTACTTGACACGTTGCCTGGGAAAAGAGGGCCTCACAGTGTAGGGCAGGAGGAAGAATTGCCTAACTGGACACTTTGATCTGGTCCCATGGACAGAAGACTTTGAATCCCTTACCTGAAATGATTTGAAGAACTTGCCTACTAGTCTCCTTTGCTTCCAGC
>NW_017731814.1:679728-681114 GCF_001890085.2 Hipposideros armiger | reverse complement strand
AACTCCCCCATTATTTATCATATTTTATACCCCATCCACCTGAAGGAGAAGAGAGAGCCATGTGCATCTACGAGACAATAGGCCTGATCTCCTCACATTCTCCTGCGGGAGCTTGTGCAGTCTTGCTCGTTGTAGGGACAGGAAAGCCACTAGGCAGAAATAATTTAACCAAGTGTTTACACAGGAGGGGGTCTTCACTTGTGCCAAGTGCATGCAAAAAGAACACTATCTTATTTACTTTCTTTTTGCCAGGAAAGCCCACTGATAAAATATCCCGGGCAAAAAGGTATTTTCAGGAATACAAAAAAATAATAATAATTTAAAATAATGAACTAAGGGAAGTTCGCATACATCCAAATAAATTTTTCTTTCTGAAACAGCCTAGGGGATGGATTTGAGAAAGGATTAGAAGGGAAGACTTCAGCCTCTGCTTCCCAGGAGCTGTGACAGTGATACTAGAACCTAAGCACCGCTACTTCTGGCCTCCACAGGCAGGGAGAATAGGGACCTGGGACTGCATGATTCAACTGGGTTCAGAAAAAATGGATGGGGGATGACTAGAGGAAAAGACACATCTGTCTTATTTCTTGAAAGGGCTTGACTAACCATGAATTTTTCTTTTTTCCATCTGATCCTCAAGATAGAATTCCATCAGAAACCTCTGGCTCCCTCCCTCGACCACCACCATCAACCCCAGAGATGGATGGAAGTGTCCTTTACTCCCAAAGGATACTAGGACCCACCACTTATTCCTGTTGTATATTGAAAGAGAAAGAAAGGCCTTCAAGAAGAGCTCTGAGGTAAAGGTGGGGTTGCTGAGCAGGGGTGAAGACAGTACGTGAGTGGGTGCTTGGGGAAGGGTACACTGCCCAGTAGAGCAGGTTGACCTCTCCTTCCCTTCCTTAGGTCCTGATTCATTAACCTTGTAGAGAATAGATACAGACATTGATAATCTACGCAGAGGGTTCTGTGCGAGGTGATCTGTGGAGTACAGAGGCAACCCATTTCTTGATCTCAAGGAAGTGAAGAGATATACACTCTTGAAAATACGAACATGACCAGGAAGTACAGCCTTTGTTCCCTCACAAGACCAACAAACTTAGCTCTGGTGCCCACGGCCAGTTTCTATTCAATGAAACGAGCTTGCACAAGAAAAGCAGCTCGCAATAGTGGTTAAGAGCATGAACTTTGAAATCCTAAGAACTTGACTCTGCATTTTACTTTGACTGCTTAATGATTCAGCAGCATTCAGCAAGTTTTCTTAAGCTCTCTGAGCACTGGGTTTCAACACATAAAAACCAGACAAACACTGTTGTTCCTTCATGGAACACTTTAATGAGTTAATGGATGTAAAGCACTTAGCACAGCATATAGTAAATGCTCAAT
>NW_017731814.1:670410-673815 GCF_001890085.2 Hipposideros armiger | reverse complement strand
GTGAGATCAAGCCATCTTTCAAAGCTAAAAACAAAGACTCTGCCTGGATCCTTGTTAAATTCATCTTGTTAGTTTCATCCAATCTTTTCCGATATCAAGATCCTTTGAAACTTGTTTATATCATTTGTCATGTTCACTGACCTCTGCTTCATGTCATCACAGATTCGATAAGCACATGGTCAATGTTTCATCCGAGTCATTGATAAGTACTTGGAACATGACAGGGACAGGTAAACGTCCTTTAAGTTGCTGCTAGAAACCTCCCTCCCCTTAGATACCATTGCAGAAATTGGCTCTTTTGAATAGCATTGTGCTATCAGCTGCAAGCCCACACACAGCCTGTATTTTCCAGGTTATTCAGGAGTATATCAGGAAAAACTCTGTCAAAGGCCTTACTACATTGTTACTATATGGCTACTACCCACCAGACCACCACCATCCCATCTGCTAGTCTAATAGAGATGTCAGAAGAGGGGCTAAGCCTATTTGGTATGACTTGCTTTTAGGAAATCATGGATGCTTCTAGTGATCATCTCTTTATTTCTTATATGTTCACAGACCATCTGCTTAATAATATGCTCTTTGTCCAGGAGTGAGCCTGAAGAACTGCCTATAGCTTTTATAATTCACATTTCCCCCTTTGTGACTCTTATGCCAGCATTTGCCTATTAATCCAATTCCTCATGATTGCAGAGGACAATATCAAGCCTACCCAAGAATATATAACCATACATTCAGGTTTCAAAGAACTGAACAATCTGCATTTTAAAACATAATCCTTAGCCTGAGAGAGAAGCGGAGCCCAAACCTCAAAGAATTCTCCTGAACACCTTAAGGATTCATCATTTGGCCTGAGTAGCCATTAGAAGAATTAGCATAAAGCAGAATCCTAGCTCTATCTCCAACTAGCAATTTGTTTCTCTGGTCTCAGTTTCCTCATTTGTAAAATGGTGCAATCTATTCTAGTTTTAACTTTTAGTGACTTAAGAGGTTACTTGCTAAGGGTGATCAGACAGATGACTGGATTTACATATAAGGGCCTGATCCTCTACCTCCATTTGTGGAGGGTTTAAACAGCTATGAAATTTTTATTTGTCTGCTGGACACAAGTACACACACACACACACACACACACACACACACACACACACACACACANCCAAATACAGTCACATTTTGAGGTACTGGGGCTTAGGACATCAACATATGAATTTGGGGAACACACAATGCAGCCCAGAAAAGATGTGTCAGAGTTATTCAGTTGAAGGATTAGGGTGACCTCCGGTTCTCTATCTGGTCCAATGATGACAGCTGGCACAGGAAAGACAGGAGGATAAGAAAGCAGCTCAAATTTCTAAGGGGCAAGGTGCTTAAGCTTTTCAAGGGAGGGTTCAGATCACAGCCTGACAGTAGTGCTTTGATTGTAGAGTTGGAACCTAAGATATTAAAAATCAAATTGTGGGGAGGTAGGAAGCAGCAGCATGCTTTGGCTCGCTGGAGATGGAAAGAAGTTGACTGTGGCTGTGGTCTGTGGACCTGAAGCCTTCATGGGGTTACTACGCTTGCTAAGAAATCCCAAGAGGGTCTTTAGAGTAAAGATTGGCCCCAGAAGTCAGATCATAAGAACGATAGGTATCCGGCCATGTGCAGGGATTGAAGATCAATGAGTGAAAGATCAATCTGAATAAATGATCTATTAATACATACAACAGGTTCTCAGCAATTAATCTCCAGGAGGATGACAGCCCGCCAGTTACAGTGAACTGCTGATGGTGATTGACATAATGGGATCGTCTGCAGCTGCCAGGCTGCTGAGTTAGTGATATTCACATTTATTTTCCTGCTTGGATTGAGTGGTTTCTGGGGCAGCTCTGGAGCCTGGAGCTGAAAACATACTTCTCAGAAGACCAAAATAGTCTCTTTCAAGAGAAGGTAGGTGTACTTGCGCAGATCCAGGACTAATGTCTGATCTACTGGAAGAAAAAAAGAGAGGGCCTTCCTTCTCTCCCAAGTGATTAGTTAGACCTTTGTCCTAGGGAGCTTGGGAGAAGGATTTGGAGAGCCTTGCACAGAAATTAGGCAAGTTATCACACATTGGAGGGCTGCATTGTAAAAGGGAAGACCTGCATATTCGTGAGAAATACACGCTTTAGAGTATTCTTTCTTCCTTTGTTTCTTTCACAACGCCATGAACTAACCTTATGCCTCCAGAATACATAAACCACACTTTCGGTCTTCTAAACCTAGAATTTTGAAGGTCTGCCTAGTGAATCCCTACTTATGCTTCGAAGCCCATCTCATAACCTCCTCTAAAAGATCTTTCCCAGGTACTTTTGATGCTACTCCCAAAATATATCCCCAAAGCACTCACCTTTCTCCATGCCCACACCCAACTATCTTAGTCCAAGTCTCCGTTACCACCTGAGTGCTCTACCTGGCCTCCCTGCTTACAGCCTTACCCTCTATAGTCGAGTCTCCACACAACAGCCAGAATTAAGTGTTTTAATTATACATCAGTGCATATTGCTGCAATTGCACTCCGTAAAATTCAGTCTCACACTTAACCATGGATGGCACAGCCTTTCATAAGCTGGTTCCTGACAGCTCCTATACCTTTACCTCTTACCAAGCTCCCTTGAGCTCCTGCTGTACCAAAAGGAAGTCAGACTTGTCTGCTCCGTGGGGCCTTCCGTTTGCCGTCCTCCCTCTCTATAACCCTCTCCTCCCAACCCCCACAGATCAGATCTTCCCATGATTGGTTCCTCATCATTTAGAGCCCAGCTCATCGAAGGGGCCTGTCTAGACCAACCCCCCACAAGTAGCTCCCACCCCCAGTCATTATCACATTAACCTGAGTATTGCTTTCACAGCGCTCATCACTATCTGGAATTACACATATATGTTTGTTTAGTACACGTCTTTCCCCACTAGAAGGTAAGCTCCATAAAAACAGAGAGCTGCATGGGATGGTTGTGAGAAAGCAACAGGAGACACAGTGGATCCTGCTCTGAAAGGAAAGAAGCCACTTTTGGTTCTAGTATTATTTGTGTTTCCCAGCATGCACGAGGGTACCTGGCAGGTGCAAGTGTTCAAGTATTTCGAGAATGAATGAATGAATGAATGAGTGGCATAGTCAATCATTTACTCCTCTGAATTTCTGTAGTACACAATTCCCATCTTCCTAAAGACGTTCACCACACTGGAGAACAGGGATTTGTCAGAGTCTCTTCTTCTCACCCTTGATTATGAACTCCGTAAAGAGAGGACTGTGTATCATGAAACGATGTGTGCTGAAGGAGAGACTGCAGCGTTATCTGTGTAGTCAGTGCTTCTTAAACTTTAATGGGTGCATGAGTCACGTCGGGGAGTTGTTAAAATGCAGTTTCTGATTCACAGTCCGGAGTG
>NW_017731814.1:666595-669060 GCF_001890085.2 Hipposideros armiger | reverse complement strand
TCCCCCCAATTCCCCAATAAAAATCTTTAAAAAAAAAAAAAAAGAACACTAGTCACTCGTACCATGGGATCTGCTTGAGAAGAATCTGTGTCTGACTAGCAGGCAGCGAAGCACAAAGAATAGCCCAGGAGACAGATGTGCACAGTTGTCCCTATTCCGCCAACATCAGCACAGGAGTTGGCCCCAGGGAAAGAATATGGAACACACAGCAGGAACACATGTTGCCAAAGCCTGACCCGATGTGAGAACTTCCCCCCAAACTCTTTCCTTTCGTCATTATTTCCACCCACGGAAAACGTGGTTCTGGAAACCAGTGATTGTTACCTTGGTCCTACTGATTAGTCATTTGGAGTGGCATCAGGCCAGGCATTCAGGGAAAGTTCGGGGAGCAACCCTTCCAAGGCTTTCAAGAATTGTATCACCCCCAGCATCCCAGACGACTCTGAGCACTTAGGATACTTGAAAGACGCAAGGCATTGACATCAAGAGCGGGTTCGCCAGCTATTTTGTACCTTTGCTGTGAGCAGAAGGGAAAGACAAGCACAAGTTGCCCATGGTGACTTCCGGTTAGATAGACAACTTTCCTGACAAAGAGCGGTGGGATCTCAGAATGCAAGATTCTTCTCTGCTGCACTGACTCACTACTCAAAATGTGCTCTGGAAACAACAGCAGCACCTGGGAGGGTGTTGAAAATGCAGCGTTTCAGGCCGCCTTTCCAGTCCTGGATGCTTCTCTGACTGGGGTCGTAGCTGCAATCCTGGCCAAAGACAAGAAGATGGACTCCAGAGGATTCCAGTTCCCTCGGATTCCCTCCCTCTGCCCTGACTGTGGGGTCCCAATTACTGTGCAAGAGCACTCCCTGCATTTCTGCTTTATCCCAAGGACACAGCAACATTTAAATTCTTAGGCACAGAACGCAGGCGAGTGAGATAAGCTCAGATTTTCCCATGAATCAAAAATAAAACCCCGAGTGCCGTTTTTCTTCTACAGAAAGAGTAGGATCTATTGTGTGGCCCCTTGCTTTCTCACAAGCATCCATTCAGCTCTGTCTTCCCTGTATTTTCCTTCTCCGTCCCCGCTCCCTGGACCCAGAACAGTGGCTGGCAAGGAAACCTGACTCATCCGGGCAAAGGGTCTCTATGCCTCTGAGGGTTTGGACTAGTGCTTCAGATCAGGAAGGGGTCCTCCATGTCTCCAGCTCTCCAGATGGCTTTCAGAGTCTGGTCCCTCCTTGCGATGCGCTCCCCCACACTGCCCTTCTGCCCTGAGGCTCCTCGGTGGCTCTGGGCTGCCTAGCACATTCTTCTGTCACTGAGTGCTCACCCTCCCTAGCCCTCTCTGGCTTTAACCCCTCTTTCGCCTGGCTGCACATCACTCCTCTCCTCAGGGAACCAGAAATGGCAGATGGCAGCGTGGTGTTGCAGACATCTTCACAGGTGAGTGCATATGCCCCAATCTGGAAAGAATCCCATTGGCCACCCCTTTGTGGACTGAAAATATATACCCTTAGAGGCTTTGTGGTGTAGTGAGAACCTGTCAGACTGGCTGGAGTTCATAGCCCAGCACTGACATTTAAAATGTGTATGACCTTGAGCAACCATTGGATGTAATTTTTTTCTTTGGGCTCTTCTGCTGGAAATTAAAAATGATAGTACTTGCTTCCTAGCATGATGCCTAGCACATAAACTGTCAGTTTTCCTAGGCTTCCCCTCCTTCCACAAAGCCTCCCCTGGCTGACTGGGTGCTGGGTTCCAGATTACCTAACTGTCGCTGATTCTATATACGCAAGCTACATGCCTCACCTTCTACTCTTCACATCTATAGGTCACCCTTTGTTCTAAAGACTAGCAGCCAGTGCATCTGAGGCTCCCAGAAGTCACCTGTCCTTATCTGTGTAAAATCATTCTGGAAATTTGAATCCTTCACAAATGGAAGAATTCCTTATTGCCACTGTTGGAAGCATTGGGACAGCAAGGACTCCCAGAAGCCCAGGGCACACATCTACCGGTCCATGCCCCAGGTGGCTCACTCAGGCGGCTCCATTCTGGGTTCAGTTTTTAGCCACTACCCAAGATTTTCATTGCTGGAAAAAAAAAAATCTGGACATACCAACTAAGTTTAATTAATATTCTACAACTAATCCAAAATAATTAGTGTGGTCTTTTAATTAAGAATTGATTTTGAAGAAAAAAAAAAAGAAACCATAAGAATAGTTATAGAACAGTTTCTTTCCTCAGGGAAGCTTTGACTTGATGTTCTCAGGAGATTTGAGCCCAACATAATAGTTTTATTAGCTCTTATTAAAGCTTTGATACATGCACTTCAAAGGAGTGGCTGTTCTCCTTTTCATTTGAAGTAGAGGAATCTTCTCTGGCATCTGGGCTGTCTGGAGAGGCAGCTGCTTTCTGTAGGTCTGAGAGCCGAGACCCTGGAACAAACAGAACTTTCTGACAAACCCAGTCCT
>NW_017731814.1:660469-664690 GCF_001890085.2 Hipposideros armiger | reverse complement strand
CACACACCAGCATCCACAATCATCGCCTATTTTTCTTTCTGGTACATGCATTTGATGAGTATAAAATCCATTGTTTTAACATTATCTCTAGGTTATAATGAATTTGCTTTAGAAATAGCTTGTTATAGCATCATCTGTCAAGAATGCATTACTAATGCCTTTTAAGACATTCTTTGTAACACATTACCCGAGAACAGCATTGGATCTAGATAACATTTATTAAACATTAAGAACATTGTCAAATAACTTCGCACACATGTAAGGTTCCAGGGGTTTGTGTGTACTAAGATACATGTATATTTTTATGAAGAATAATGAAACGCAGTGTAAACAGAAATATTTAGTGATATTCTGTCAAATCCTTCACACTCCATTTGTGTTCCCTGAGACATTATAGGGTATATCTATTTACTCAAACAGAACTGCAGTTCAGTAAGCAAAATGCACGGAGGTCAGAAAGACAGACAGACAGACACACACACACACACACACACACACACACACACACACAAAATCAGCATTACCAAAAGGCTGCTGCCATAAAGAAGATTGAGAAAAAGGCTGTAGAGTTTATCCCAAAGGGCTAGGAAGAAAGCTCTCTAGTCCATTACAAAGATTGGAACATTTATTCTACCTTTATTTCTATCTTATGTCTTGGTGGAAAGATCTGAGCACGGCTCTCAATCCTCATGGCTGATAAGAATCCTCTGTGGGGCATTTCCAACCTATACTATGTGCCTAAGCTAAAACTTAGACCCATCCACCTAGCGGGACTTAGTTCCTAAGCATGTTAATTTTGTAAAATCTCAGATGCAAACCTCCAGTAGATTTGATAGAGATCCTGAATGCCCTTAACCTTTGATAAATATCCAACAAATATTTAATGCACAAAAACACTTCATCGCACTGGAAGTCAATATGATGGAATGGTTGCGTATAAAGGCTCTAAAGTCAAACTTGTTGGCTTGAAGTACTGTCTCAACTACCTTCAAGCATCCCTGTACATCCATTTCCTCTCCCATGAAATAAGGAGCACTACAATGGACAGCAAATCAGTAAGTACATATAAATAATTGGTTTTGGCTTTGTGGTAAGCATTCAAAAGTGTACATTCTTTTAGGCAAATGTTACTCTTAATTTCTAGATCTAGCTTGCCACATGCAGCTGTGTTTGCCGGCGAAACTGTGGTCAGCTTGACCATGTCCTGCACTGTGTCTGATTCCCTTCCTCCCTACCTCAGCGCCTTTTACCTCAACCTTGCTTCCCAGGGATTGCCTCTTTCACATACACGCATTGCCACAAATTTGGCCACAAGCTCTGTTTTCAAGACAACTAGACAAAAACTCTGGGATTACCAAAACAATAGGCAGATCAACTGGCAAAGAGTCGTTATTTTCCTTTTGAGTAGAAAACATAAATGTCCATAGTTGGAATGTGAACAATTACCAAAGGTGATGAGCAGTAGTGGTTGGCCTTGGACTTGAGGATTAAAGTAGGGGGCAGTCTCGAGAATAGTACCAGTCCATGCTCCTTTCCCCACACCCCTAGTAAAAACTACCAGAAGAGAAGTTCCATTCAAGAGCAACAGGGCTTTTCCTTGCTGACAGCCCCGTAGGTGACTGCTAAGAATGAGGCTGGTTTCAGGGAAGCTGCAGAAACCTTCCACAGAAGCCGGCCCTGTGCAAGTCTACACCAGAAGTGGGTTAAACGCTCCATAATTTGAGAGCTTACTTGAGTCCTCAGGAATTACTTCCAGGTCATGGGATCCAAGGACCACCTATGAGAAAGAGCCCGTGGAAAACCAGGAATCTTTGTGCAGCTGAACTGCTTGATCCAAGCTCTCCTAAAGCAGTTTATTTCTACTCTCAACTCTGCAGGGCAACAACTATTTGCACAAGCCTTGTCTACATTCCTGAAATTGGCTCAGGCACTGGAGTGGCCTCAACTCGAAAGTGGGGCCCTTCATGAGATGAACCTGTCTCGAGAAGCGGGGAGTAGAAACGGAGGCTGGGGCTCCCAGATAAACTTTGTACTGTGAAATCCCCGGACCCTACAAAAAGTGTCATCCAACCACTTGCCTACTCATATTCATAGCGAAATCAAGAGGAAGGCCTACAGTTCCTAAAGTTTTGTCTGATGTTCAAACCCTCAGGCTTCTGGGTGGCGGCAGTAGAATGCAAGCGGGAGCAAACACCAGTAGCAAGAATCATTTCTGTTTTCCAACTCCGCATTCTGCCCTGGGCGGTTCTTCTCACTGCGTCTTCCTGCCTGTCCGAGGCCAGCTCACTCTGGTTCCCGCCCACACAGCAAGGGCGTAAAAGGGCTCTGGTATGAAGGCCAAGGATTGTCTCAGCAACCAAAGTCCTTCTTACTGGCATTTCATGTCCCTGCTTTCCCTTTCTGGTTGCATCCACTGGTTTCTAACACTTTGCCTGGGATCTGAAATCTTCTTTTTTGTGTCTTTGTTCTTTTCCATGGGACTGGACATGGCCCTCAGTTTCCCTTGTTCCTTTGTCAGGTATGAACTGACTTTGCCTCACCCACCTGATTTGACAATCTTTTCCTGCCAGAATCAGCACCTCAATTTCAACTCTCACCCTATGCTCCCCAAACTTTATGCACACACACACACACACACACACTGCAGAATGATAAATGACCCATTTTGCCACAGAGTTTTAAAAGAGACAGGAACCATCTAATTCCATTCAGGAGCTTCCAAGCTAGATCTATTATCACCATCATATATAGAGTCCAAATGAATCACAGCGACAGCCCCGCTATACTCAGTGCTGCTCAGCACATCCGTTCTTTGGTGAGAGAAGACCCAAGCCATGTGCCATGACCCTGCTGATGTCAAACTGATTTATCCCCAGCTCCCTCTACTCTGTTACCCAAACATCAAGAGCCCAGGAGCCTCCTTGTGCCACTGACAATAAAGAAAAAGAGAAGCGATGCAGGAAGTGGATGAGATCAGAAAGTGGAAAACAAATGAAAGCTGTGTCCAGGTCTTCTCTTGTTCCAGACCCCACTCCCTACCTGTCACTAAACCCATCCACTGTTGTGGGTGGATTCTTACTGATGAGGCAAAACGTTGTTTCTAGAGCCACCAAATTCACATTACTTAAGCAAGATTAAACTGTTTAAAATTTCAATGTTGTCCGCCAAAAATATAATAATAGGAAGTTGTATAGACTGGAATGTGCTGACAGCAGTAATGTTTCGGTAATAATTCATGTGTAGTAGAGGATGCTCTGGAAGGCAGCCCAGCAGGCTAATGTAGATTGGAGATGCTCTCCTACTGATGGCCAAACAATTGATTGGCATTTCTGCCCCATCATGAAATCAGCTCAAAAATGAAGTGGAGGAGGTTCCAATAGGGGGGGAGATTGAAAAGGAATGAGGGAATGAAGGTTGATAAGCAGTGACGCACAGGGAAATACGGTAGATAGACCAAGGTAATACTTCCAAGCTCAGTTTCCAGTCTAAGCCATCTTTCATCTTGATTTTCTGCTATAATTTCAAGAGAAAAAAATGACTAATATATAAATCATCGAATAAAGGTGACATTTACCTTTTCAGTCTTTCTTCCACTTGAAACCAGATCACCCTTCCAAAAGAAATTAGCTGCTTCATCCCAATTGTTCTGCTAGTAAGATCCATACAACCAATAAATTCTTCTCTTGATACACAGAGAAGTGATTGGTAATCTGCTCTCTCCTCATTGGTAGATGTGCCATCAACTCTTGATGTCAAAGTGTGAGCAACACACCTCTCTGTCTGCTTCCCCAGGCTGGATTCATCCAGGTGGCTTTTGGGACTCCTCCGCCCGTGAGTCAGAAAAAGAAAATTCGTTTCTGAATTACCAACCATGGAGTACAATTATATGCAAAAATATACTGGCCTCTGACTATACAATGCATACCAAAGCAAAATAGAAATAGTTCTGTAAACTGTACACATTAAGTTTCCTGAATTTAATGTGGATAATTAAATGACTTCAAAGTAGACATCCTCAATATTTTGTGATTCAAGGCAAGGAACCAGAGAGAGAAAATTTACAAAGGGCCTACCAAATGCCAAGCATTTGAAATGTGACTAGGCCATTGGGCTGCGTGTTATTTAAGTGTACACTGGGTTTGAAGCGTAAGTATGAGAAATGGATGTAAAATATCTTTTTGATAATTTGTATATAGATTACACATTGAAATGATATTTTGG
>NW_017731814.1:654021-656962 GCF_001890085.2 Hipposideros armiger | reverse complement strand
GGGGGGGAACGCAGGGTCCCCAAGTCTGCACGGGGCAGAGGCCAAGCCCAGCCTGAATGACTTGTACCCAACACGAACCTGCCCTGACGTATCCTTGAACGACTCCCTCCTCAGTGGCCACTGGGATGAGGGTGGTGAGCTGTTCCTTCCCATCGCCAGGTCTGCCCGTGGCCATGCCCCTATCAACCAGGTGACAAGAAACCGATCAGGCAGAAGCTGTGGAAAGGGATGCTGGCCAACATCAGGTGTATATTTACTGAGGCTGAGGAAGCAACACTCCTTGTTTCCCCTCTCGAATTTAAAAAAAGAAGATTTTGAAAACAGGTCCATGAAGATCAAAATATCACCTTCATCTTTGATAAGGTGCACAGAAAACAAGGCCTCCCCGCAAACGGTTTTCCAACACCTCATCCCTGAACCCTACGACGTACCGACCCAGGAGGAGGCTGTGTGGGTGGGACAGCCTCGGGCCTCTCGGGAAGGTTCCCGCTCAGCGCAGAGCAGAAAAGGATGCAGTCTGCAGGCAGGCAGGTCTGAAAGTGAGAAGGAAAAGTTTCTTGACCTGAGTTCATTAATGAAAGAAATCGCTGTTCCTCCTGGGGAGGAGAGAGGGAGGCTTGGGGAAAGTGTTCCTCTATCGGTGGTTTTGCATCTTTTTCAATTGTTACTAAATTTCATGGAGGAGGGGCATTTAAAACCATGATGGGGGGGCCTGGCATTTAGTGGGCAGGAGGGAGGGAGGCTAAACATCCTCTAATGTGAGGGACCTTGCTATATGACAAAGAGCATTCCACCCTAAATGCCAATGGCATCCCCCTGGGAAAGAGAAGTCCCTCTAGTGGAAACACAGGGCGAAGAGCTTGGGGCTGCCTCCACCCTCATGCACACACGCTACTGATCACTTGTAGACGGCAAAGCACAAGATTCTCACCAGAGTTCATCAGGGAGGGGCAACAGCAGTTTCACAGCCTTGGAAAACCCAGGACACACGGCCCCTGTAGAGCCAGGCATTGTCNCTCTGTGGTAGGCTGAAATTTTCATATCTGTTATTCTTTGATTCCAAAGTCATGCTTTTGCCTCTGTACATATTATATCCATAACCCCAAGTCTTCCTGGTTTGTCCAGTGAGCCTTCCCACATGTTTCTTATTCTTCTGCTCCTGTTCACTCTTCTTGTGTAGGTACTTTCATTAGATGTCACCATCCAGACACTGGGTTCCAGTTCCATCTCCCATCCTCACAAGAAATCATTTTGTTTCCCCCTTTCCTTTCTTGGACAATGGTTGGCACAACATAAATTTATGCTTATATGTATGTTCATTCTATTTACATTTGCAAAGCAACTACATTTGCATATCTCTTTTCCACAGCCACTTCCACAAAATGCTAAGGAAGGCAAGAGTCCTGAGCATGGGGCTAAGGGAGCATTTTATTTGGGAGCTGGTCTCGTTCAAACACAATTACATTGTCACATATCATCACATTAGCAAATAGCAGGGCCCTAGGGGAATGGGACAGAAGACAGACCAGGTTTGATAGGGTAAATGGAAACCTTGTGTAAGGCAGCTAATGGATGAGGGGACAGCACAGCCACTGGAGGTGAAGATGAGAAAGAAACAGCAAAAGAGCTTTGGGAGCCCTAGGACACTGACAGAGAGAAGAGGACCAAGGGAGGAAGCACACTGTTTGAAAAAATGAATAATGGGCTTCAAATTGTTATTCAGTCTGGTCCTGAAAATGCCACCACCATGAACTTATCTCTAAAAACAAATAAAAGAGAATTGGGGAAAGATATAATTGGAATGGAATCCTTATAGGAGAGGTCATTGGTCACAGAGGACCTGGGGAACTCACTGAATCTGATTAGCTTGCATACACAGGGGATGTCTATGAAATACCTATGGATCTAGCACAGCAGACATAGTTTCTTGGGTGTCTCACACCACTTAGGCTTGGCATTTACAATGGCCAGGCAAACACAAAAGAGGGGTCTGCTCATATTAGTAAAGGTTCTAGGGAAGATCTACTCTGTGGAGTTTGCACCCTCCAAGCAAATGCTAGCTTTTAAGTTNATGTACCTGCGTTTAAGCCCACACTTACTCTAAGTATCTTACCCTCCTGGTCTCTTCTTCATCTGGGAGGCAGAATGGAAGGAAGATTCAGAAAACAGGTGAACCTGGGTTTAAGCTCAGGTCTACCATTTACGAGCTATTTCTTCTTGAGTAAGTCATTTAATTGCTCTAGTCCTTAGTTTTCTCATCTATAAAAGAGCTTAATAATTAAGTTGCAAGATCACTATGAAGATTAAACAAAATGATGTATGTAAAGCAGTTATTACCATGCCTGAGATATAGTAGGTATTTAATACATTTGGGTTGTTATTACTGTCTGTCAAAAGAAATGGTTGAACAGATGATGGCTAACAGCTCTTTAAATCTGTTGTTGAATAATTGCACACCTCTTGCCACTGGGTGATCACTCAAAATCAAATTATGGATACAGAGAAAGCTTTTTAACAATTGCTGGCTACCCTGTTGATGTATTTATCTGCATGCATTCACACTATTCTCCAAAATCATCTTAGATCTTTTTGAGTAGAGGTATGAGGACATCCCAACTCAGATCAAGCTCCATCGGATTCCTGCTCGATGACTGGATCCTGCCACCTGACACAGGGGACCACCCGCGTCTAATCCTGAGGATAAGAATCTCCTGCCAACTGTTTCATTGGCCATATCCCCCGTGATGCCCAGAGCCTGCAGAGTGCGAGGGAATCAGAGGCGAAGACCTTGACCCCTGCCCTCTCTACAATAGCTTAGCTGGCTGGGCCCTCTGGAGCAACACTCAAAAGCTTGACTGAAGTAAATCTGGCCATGTAAAGAAAGCTAAGGGCCGGCCGAGTGGCTCAGTTGGTTAAGAGCTCACTCAAGAGTGTGAGCTCT
>NW_017731814.1:645708-648442 GCF_001890085.2 Hipposideros armiger | reverse complement strand
GGGTTATAAATATGTCTAGTAGGAGCCTGAAGTTGAGAATTGATGAGTGTAATTGGCAAACTACTCAAATAAACATGCTTATTATTGAAGCCGTGAGAGGGATGCAATGGCACGCCAAGAGCTCACACACATCATTTTTGCCTTCATTCCCTAATCTTATCTACTTTTATTTCATGCCATATGAAAAATGGATGGGGAGCTACTTGCTATTTTTGATGAGTTTTCTCTTTAAGTATTCTTTGCCCACCTGCTGCTTCAATGAGAGTGACACCAGCGTTCTCAGAGCCACTCACAGCAGGCCAAGCCAGACAGGAAAACAAAAGCAGCGTGGGGAGGGGGGGGCAGGAGAAATGGAGGCTTCAGTTTGTTATGGAAATAAGGAAAGGGTGCTCATGAGTTCTGCCAGCAGACCTAGGAGAACTCCATCTATCCAGCCTTTTCCCTTAACTCAGAAATTGAATGAGACATTAGCAAATGAAAGTTTGTAGATGAACAGAATTATGGAAACCAATGGGCTTCATATTTATTTTCATGACTAATTTAGAGAGCCTTTCGGAAATGGTCTCTATGTCTGGCCCTTGTGTTTCGTAATATCCACATTTCATAATATCAGCCACTCAGTCATAAGACTGGAAATTTTAGCCAAAACATTTAAAAATTGTTTGCTACTCAAGTCAAGATTGTGTAAATATTTCATTAAAAGGCCTAACAATAGTCACAGTCACAGCCTACAACTATGACCATTTATGGGGTGCCTGGCAATATTCTGAGCTCAAGAGAAACTGATTCATTTACTCCTCACAGGAGTATGTTATGCAGATGAGGAAATTGAGGCAACAGGGCAAATTAGTAATGTGCTAGTAAATGGCAGAGCTCAGATTCCAGCTTGGTCAGATTGGCTCTGGGGCCCTAACACTTTGCCAAGACACTAGTGCATCTGACGTTTACGTTCACCAAGATTCTATTATAAACAAGCTTAGTATATCAACAGAATCACATAACGTCAGGGCCCTTCTAAAGTAACTGGTCCGATTGTCTCTATCTCAAATGCCTACATAAGTGGGCAACTAGCATCCATGTATAAACCCAGCAAGATACAGAGAGGCTTGTGAATTGTAGACTGTGAGAGCAGGCCAACATTGTGGTTTTTTTTCAATACTTTGCTTTAAAAAACAAAAAAAAAAGTCCTTAGGCCAAATTCTGCCAGCTGGCTGCCAATATGGGAGCCCTGGTCCTAGTCCAAAATTTTACAGACAGTGAAACTATAGCCCAGAGGGGGTAAGTGGTTTGCCCAAGGTCACACATAAATAGTGACGGAAACAAAGCTAGAATTCAAGGCTCATGGTCCAGTGCCTTTTTGCCCATACCACACCAAAATCCTTCTCCACCCTCTAGTTCCTCTTCCCCTCCCCTCCTCCTCCCATCTCTCTTGTGCACAAGCAGTAAGGCTTTTATTCTATTTGGAAAGTAAATAGAGCTGAGATACAGATTACTCTCAAGCATCGAAGCTTTTATCCAATATAAACAGAATCAGGGTAACTTGTTCCCTCTAACTCCTCTCCCACACATACACACAGGCTCTGCGCCAGCCCTAGCATAATTAGCAAAAGGCAAATAGAACTCAGGCATCCTGGCCAAGCTGGGGAACACTGTACACATCCAATACAAGCAAAGAGATGCCTTTAACATTTCCTCCTTCCTTCTCTTTTCCCACCGACCCTCCAATAGGAATGAAGACTGGGTTGCTATTCATGAGGGTGTATCCCAGAGGAAAGAGAGGAAGTCTGGGAGTCGACCAGGAGGTTTGGGCTCTCTCATAGCCTCCCGGAGTCTCAGGTAACGTATTTACAGTGATATGAGAATTAAATGGGTTAATAACAATTAAGATCTGAAATACACTATCTACGTTCCTATTCTCTTTGTCTGAGAGGTCCCAACTAATCAAAGAACACACACACATACACACAACCTGTTACCTATTCATAACTATGAAAAACAATACCCACGGTTGGGAAGTTACGTTGTTATAACAATAGAGCTGTCATTATTCAATTACTCCTTTTTAGAGCCAACTCATTCCAGAGAACATGAGGGGCTCTAGCAAATTCAGTGTAACTTTGACAGAAAATCTTCATTTTCTGAGTGCGGACTGATTTGATCTTTGATAACAGCCGAAAGTCCTTCAGAACTCTGAGGAATAAAGTTGGAAAACAGACCTGGGACTGTTTAGGGTATGGCCAAGCAGGGTGGTGTAACAAAGGGCTCAAGACTCTGTGTCAGAAGATCTGGGTTGATTCTCTGCTCAGACATTTACCAGTCCTGTGACTTTAAGAGAGTCCATAACTGTTCTCAGGCTCAGTTTCCTCATCTGTAAAATGGGAATGATAACTATTTTTTTTCATCGTCTAAAGTCAATTTTTGAAAGTTTGTTTTGTTTTTGTTTTTGGTAAAAGATGTGGCATGAGACATAAATTAAGCCTGAAGGCAGTTCCTATAATAGAACTTAAAAGTCCATTGTAATGGGAGCAGATATAATAACACAATTGTAGACCTCCCAAGGAGACACCTTTAAATGGCCAACCTGATAGCTCTACATTTCACTCATTCAGTCAGTCAACAAATATTCTTTTAGCACCTGGAGGGGCCAAATGCTGGGCCAAACTCAGAGAAGACCAAGTCTAAAAGTTCACAGTGGTATGTAACTAAACATCTAGCATTTACTTTTCATTTGTCT